>NW_024063342.1:600000-1198333 GCF_006381635.1 Hibiscus syriacus | reverse complement strand
TTTTTTCCTGGCATTGGTCATACTATTAGTATATGTATTATTGTATATCTCTTAACACAAACGATGGTGTTAGCTTAGTGGCTCCACCCTGATCTTTCATTTGCGTGACTCAGGTTGAGTTTGCCCAAGACCCAAATTTTACTTCTTTGTAACTTAATTTTCTTTAATTCGGTGGTGACATGTCACCAATAACATATCATGATCATGTGTAACATATGTCAGATCTGGTTAAATGATTAATTTATTAAATTTTATTTAATTTAGGACCAAATTGATAGCATATATAAATAATTAGGTGGTGACACGTGTCACCAATGACACGTGTCATGATCATGTGCTAACACATGCAGATCCTAATTAAATGATTAATTTATTAAATTCTATTTAATTTAGGACCAAATTGATTATATAAATAATAAAGATTGAATGTATAATAATGTCAATTCCTTTTAACTGCCACTTCATTTGTATCAATTGGTAACGACTAGTGGCTTAGTTGAAATAGTTAAATAATTATGTTGTATGATTGATAAATTAAAAGATCGATGACAAAAGTAAAATGGCTAGATAGTTAAGTTGTCAACCTAGTAGTTTACACTTTATTTATACGTCAAATAACATTTTATAAATTTAAAATTTGAATTATTTTCAACCTCTTCTATATCCTAACTACTTTTTTTAATTAATTTTTTTTTCAACAGATAAGAATTATACTATTATATTTATAAAAAATACGTATTACATGAAATAAGATGATTAAATAATAATAAATCGACATAATTGAATTTAATTGAATTATTTTGGAATTAGGGTTGAGAATGAAATTGAATACTTTGGAAATTGGGGTTTAGAATGAAATTGAGGATGTTTTGCAAGTTTAAAAGTTGGAGGACCTAAATTCAAGTGTCTGAAAAGTTCAATACCTTTATATAATTTACTAATTTAACGGTGGGTTTAAGTTGGGGACCATATTGCAAACGGAATAAATTTTGGGGGACTTTATTGCAAGTTTTAAAAGTTGGGAGACCTTAAATGCAAGCTTAGAAATGTTCAGATTACTATACTTTACCCTAAAATATTTGGGGTGTTTTGCATTTCGCTATCATTGGTCAACTTGGCTCTTTAGGAATGAAATGTTTTTTCATGGAAAGAAGTTTGATAGGTCTCAATTGGTTATTTTAGCAAAGTATAGAGCTGCTTGCTGGTTGTCGGTCAAGTTCCCTTCGGCCCCTTTAGTTTGGATAACCTGGCTGCTGATCTCTTGATTGCGAAGGATGCTCTTCTTCTAAAAAAAAATCCGCACCACCTTCTTGGTATGGATCCCACCTCCGAAGGATTGTGAAGTTCAATGTAGATGGCTCGATGCGGACTGATGGTAGCAGTGGAGGTATCGGGGTGATCCTTAGAGATTCCAATGGTGCTACCCTGGTTTCTTCTCGGTCCCAATTGGTGGGGGGGGGGTCCTCACTGTTGGCTGAGATCTAAGCTGTGGAGTATGCAGTTAATTTGTTTGTTGTGATTTTTCTGAAACATGTCTGGATTTTATGTGATTGTAAAGAGGTGGTGAATTGGTTGAAGATCCGATTTTAATTCCCCTGAATGGGCGTCGATTCTTCAGCCGATTGCTGCGATGTCTATTAGAGAAAAATTTATCGTGAAACATGTCCAGGAATCGTAATTGGCGGTAGATCACCTGGCTAAGTTGGCTTCTGGTTCTTATTCTGGTTGAGGATTATATGTGTGTCGGTTTGGTCTTTTTGTTGATTGTTTTGGCGTTGTTTATGGCTTGTTAGTTTGTTTTTGTTTTCGGCTGTTCCTAGAGGGTTTTTGTTTTGTCTTTTGTGGGCGTAGTCGGCTCCTGTGGGTGTAGTCAGCTCCTGTGGCCATTGTCTGGTTTTTTTCCTTCAGGGTTAGATAGGTTTTTTAACGAGGTCCTGGACAATACATTAATATTGTTGGATATTACGATTCGAACAAGCAAATAGAAAAACTGAAAATTTTGTCAAGTTTTCTGTTTCCGTGAATCTCAGAACTCGACAATAAATCAGTAGATCATTACTAATGGCCATGACCAATAAAGCTAAGAGCTTCATGGACAAAAAGCAGTACCATAACTCTTCTTCATTCTTCACAGGAATGACAGATCAATTATGCAGGATAAAGGATATATAACCTGGTGCATTTGAGAAGAAACAAATATTGCTAGATTTGTCTTTGAAAAATATTAAGAAACCACTTCCATGTCAAATAACATGTACTCCTTGCAAGAATTCCAAAAGATCCTACAATCTGATGTTCTCTTTTCCCCCCTCGATAAGAACAAAGCAAATCACGAAAAACTTATCCATACCGGAGGGAAAACAGCTCTGAATAACTGGGAAGCGATGACAACCCGTTTGCTATAAGAATCTTAGATAAAAAAGTATACCATGCAACCAGGATGTAAGATGCAATTTTCTATCCAGGAAAGGATGCATGTTGAAACAACTAGCTTATAAATAGCATGTTTTCAAATTATTTGTGATTTCCAACTTCTTAGTTGCAAGGTATGTGCTAGACAAAGACACCAAATCGAGAACAACCTAGGCCTTGTCTAAGGAAGGAGAAACAGCAGAAAATACAATGCCAGAATACTTTGCCTTATTTTCCATGGTAAACATCATAAGAGCAATGGACTGAACAGTCATATTAAAACTAAAATTATTGACAACTTCGAAGTTCATTCCTTACAGATTAGAAATTACATATATCTGCAACTCAACAATATCAACTGATCAATGCATGTATTCCCAATTGTCTGCATGGGTGAACAGATAGTCATTTGGCTAAGATCGCTCTGAACATTCTTAGGAGATAAATTTACTGACTAAGCAATAGAACAGACTCAGGAAATGCTGAAGAAACCATTATTGGGAGCACCCTCTAGCTTGAGAATTGAAGTTACCAAGTTATATTTGGACGTTCTCAAAAGACGGCACCTTCTTCCCCCTTGCGAATTGAGGACCATGACCAATAAAAATAGTACGCATGGGAGAAAAATGCATTATCATATCCGTGTGCTCCTCCACACTCTTGTCGCTTAGTCCTTTTCTGCTCCCCCTTAAAACTTTCCTCAATCAGCCCTATTATGGGAGGAATTCGGCCACTTGCCGCATAATGCAGTCGACTTGGTAGCTCCTCCTTAAGATAAACCTTCAAATACTTTCCATTCTCAACTTTCCCGGGTTCCAATCCTTCATTCATCTTTGCAAAAAAATCCGACGGTGCATGACTAGGAGGTGGACGAATAGCAAGCATCGGAGTATAATACTGAACCCAATCCGCAGGAATTTTAATCCAAGGAGCCAAATCATCAAGAAAATCAGCTTTTTATCACATGTACCAACCATCCCATGGTCTCCAACCATAATTATGGTAACATCCTCGAAAACCCCTCTCTTTTCTAAACCATCAATCAACCTGCCAATCAAACTATCAATTCTAGCAACGGCCTCAGTGATCTGAGGATCATCAGGTCCGACCTGGTGACCCCTGATGATCAGGATCCTCAAAATACAATGTCATAAACACAGGAATCTCACTGCTAGGCAAATCAAAGTAGCTTAAAACAGTATCAACTCTATCCTCAAAAGGAACAGATCCATTATAGAACATACAAAACTTTTTAGGACAATCCCAAGAACCCTTTTTTACCACACTTCCAGGCCAAAAATAGGTAGAAGCCTTTAAACCATGATTGACCAGTCCCAAAGTGGCTCACCTAGCCACCACTTTGGTTCATGACTGGACATAGTGAACACCTCACCAGTGTTAGGATCCACGAAGCGGTTGTTTATAACCCCATGATAAGCAGGATAGAGGCCGTAACAATAGAGTAATGATTAGGAAGTAAGAGTAGGGAAAACAGGAATCAAACCCAAATCAGCCTCGGTCCCGTTCGCAATCAACCGGTGGATGTTTGGTAATGAGTCTTGAATTGGTACCCAAATCGAAACCCATCAGAGGAAATCAAAATAACCACCGGCTTTTCCAGTTTCTTTAGAGGACGAAACGTTCTCAGCTGTAGCTGAAAAAGAGGACGAAGACGAGTAAACGAGAAAAGCAAACGCAAAGGCAGCTGAAGAGCAATGCAAGTGAAGAGTATCAAAGCAATGAAGATAATGGGTATTGGGCTTTGAAGGAGGTGTTTTTTGCCGCAGGATCGGAAGGAGAATCAGTGTTGAAAGAAAGGAGAGCTCTGGAATGGCTCGAATGATCCTCTTCTTGGGTTGGAATCGGAATCGGCTTTGTTTGGCTCAACAAATCAGTACCCATAATTCCTTTCTTCTCCCTTCTCCACAGTTTCGATGAAAATTCAAGTCTTCGGTGACAAAGAAAAGCGAGATCAAGAACTCTTGATGGAATGTTTATAATTAGCAGTAGATTGCAAAGAGTAGAATACAACAAATTAGCAAATTGAAGACGGAATTCTTCGTATAGGAAGGTAAAGTGGATCAAATCCAATGTAGTTTATTATGAGGATAGAAACCACGTGTCTGGCTTTGGTGTACTTAACAGACTTTAACTGTCCGTTTTGTAAAGTTTGACAGACCTACGTTGAGAACGCAGCCGTTTTGGACGTTGTTACCAAAAAAATTACCCTTAAACCGAATAATTACATGTAAGCACCATCTCCTCAAATATTACTGATCTAATATCATTTTTAACATAATAACAATAAAGCGTGAATAGTCATTTGTACCTTCGTGGGGTTCTATCCGAACTGTCGTCATATAAGGAGAAGGTGTGGATCGTCATCCGCGCCTTCTCGTGGTTCTGACATATATGGATCCGCACATTATATTATGCACGTTGAATTATTGATATTACATTATTACCTGAGCCTAAAAACTTGACTTTTAAACGATCCCCTCACCTATAAATATCAATCATTCTTAATGCAAACATTACTACACTAAAATTACTTGTTTATTCTCATTTTTATCAATTATTTCTATCAAGCTAAGTAGATTTTATTATTAGTTTTATAAGGTAAAATTATTTTTTATTATTATTTATTTATTTTATATTTAATTATTTGAAAAAAAATTATTTTACTAATTATTTTATATTATTTTTTGCAGTTATAAAATTAAAAGTGAGATCATACTCGAGATATTTGCCGATACGGTAACAATATGAATTTGTGTTATTTAAATTATTGTGAAAATTTTTAACTTTTTGGATTAGTTTATATTTTAATTCATATACTATTTATTTAATTAAGTGCATTTCAGCTATTATTTTTGTATATATAAGACTCTTAATTTTTCAAACTCTTAAAATGACGCGTATTTCAACTATTGTTTATTATTATGAAGAAATTCGGGAAGATGAAACTAATGTCGTCTTGGCATCAAATCATTATGTCAAAACATCATTCAAGAGAAATATCACTATTGAGGAGCTAATCGCTAAAATTTCAAGGAAGATTCATGTTGGAAGTACTAGAAGATTGTTCTTACTTCAGTACAGATTTCCAACCGCAATATTTCCATTAACTTATACATCATTCAAACTCTCCAACGATGATGATGTTGCTATGATGGTTGATTCTCATAATCAATATTCAGTCGTTGATACACAGATGTATGCGATATTTGTTGAAGTGTCTGCGGTTCGTGGTATGTCATTATGCTCCCATTATGGGCTGGCTCAACAAATTGATCAAGTTAATAGCCCAACTCAACTAATGTGTAATGATTTTAACTCGTTCAAGTCAATGGGGAGACATTCATCAGCAACTTGTTACGATCTGTACCGAGGTAGCTGCACAAACAATTCGTATGGCAACATCGCTTCCAGTTCAAGAAGAATGCATTCATCTACCAATTTCTTTGACCTGAATATGGAGATGCCCTCGACGCAACAATCTGTACAGTACCCATTTGACACGATGCCTTCAAGTTCCATGGGGAGGCATTCAACTGCGAGTTTTTTCAACCTCAATGTCAAGATGCCTTCAAGTTCAAGGGGAAGGCATTCAACTACCAGCTTGTTCGACCTAAATATCGGCATCGTGGAGGAACCCTTATCTCCACTAGAAGAACCTCTTCATGAGCTAGGTGCATATGGTGCTGAGACTAGGCTATTCGTTTAGCCAGAATCACCGCAGTTCAACATAGACTCTGATGATGATGATGATGTAGATGAAGTTCTCATAAATACAGTACACACTGAACCTCCAATACACATGTATGATTCTGACTATGGAGCAATGTAAGGGCTAGAATTTGTGGATATGCCTAATGTTAGTGACTATGAATTTAACTCATTAGTCAATGATGATGTGTTATATAAAGGAATAAAGTTCCCATCCAAAGAAGAAGCGATGGTGACAATTAAGAATTACAATATTCGTAATTTTGTTTGGTCCAGAGTCGACCGTTCCACCACCAAAAAATGTCTGTCACTGTCCAATATGATAACGGATGCAATTGGATAGTTCATGTAGCAAAGAGGAAGAGAAAAAACAATATATGAGAACTAATAATATACAACGGTCATCACATATGATGTGCTGGAGGAATCAACCAGGATCATCCCAATTTGGACTCTAACATTATCTACCAAGTCATCATGCTCATGGTCAAAGAAAACTCCTATATAGCTATTGTGGTGCTGATTTCAGCTATACAATCACAATATAGGTACACCGTCTCATACAGAAAAGCATGGAAGGCAAAGCAGAATGCCATTAAAAAATTTCATGGTGAGTGAGATGCATCTTACAACAAACTACCAAGTTGGTTTAAGGTAGTGCGCAGATTGAATCTTGGGACAATTGTCGACTTTGAAACTTTCCATGCATACCACATGATCGAGTGCTTCGCGATCGATATAAATTCTAACGACTTTTTTAGACTTACCCACAATGCATTAATGTTGTGAAATACTGCAAGCCCGTGGTCCAAATTGATGGGACATTCTTGTACGGAAAATGCAAGCAAGTTTTACTATTGGCGGTTGTCCAAGATGGTAATCACAACATTCTTTCAGTTGATTTTTCCCTTATTGAAGGAGAAGATACTGTTGAAAACATTTTGATATTTCGATATAACAAATTAAGTTAAATGAATTTTAAGATTTTTCAAAATGATTTTCTAAGTATATTCGATATAATTATTCGAATATCAAAACATTACTCAAAATATTTCAAAAATCATTTTTAATCCTTACTTAAGTGTAAAATTAAGTTTTAATCTTAAAACAATTTCAAATTAATCTTTCAAAGTATTTCGAACCATTTCAAAGCCAAAATTTCCAGATTGCTCAGAGGGAACCGATTCCCCCCCATAGGGGGTACCGATTCCCCCTGAATGGTTTGACTCCGAGATTTCCAGAATGCTCGGAGGGAACCGATTCCCCCATAGGGGGTACCGATTCCCCCCTGTTCAACGGTCGAAATATTTGAATTTTACACTTAGGGAACCGATTCCCTATGAGGAGGAACCGATTCCCCCCACGCTCCAAGCTGTTTATTAATTGTTTTCACACTAAAACGGCTATATTATCTTCATTAATTATCCCCACGTTCAGAAGTGATTGAAAGTGTATTTAAACAAGTTCTGAAGCCCTTGATCAATAAGAAATTATAGAGAAACAAGAGAGAAAGCATCAAACACAAAGTTTGTGCAATTCAAGCCAATTTTCATTCAATATTCATTTTGCTTTCAAAGAACACTTATTGTGCTCATTTGTAATTTTCTTTGAGTGTTCTTTTCTTGTTCTAGAATTGTGCAAACATCTTACCTTGTGAGGTTTTCTTATAAGTTTGCAAATTTGTAATCTTCTCTTTGGGAAAAAGAGTGTTCTCAAGAGTTGGGGTATACTCTTGAGGGAATTGTAAGGTTATCTCTTTGGCCTCAAAAGAAAGAACAAATTAGTGAATTTGTTGGAAAATCCTTAGTGTGGATAGCTAAGGTAGTGGACGTAGACTTTGTTTGAGAAAGTCGAACCACTGTAAATCGCTGTGCAATTACTTTCAATTTTCTACAAAAGCTTCCACAAAAATTTTAATTGCCAATTCACCCCCTTCTTGGCCGATTCTGTCAATCGATTAACTCAACAATTGGCATCAGAGCCTAACTTATTTGAAGGTTTAATCGCCTCTTGAGTCGATTCAGGAAGAGTTATATCGATTATTAAAGTCATCAATGGCCTCCGCTTCAAACTTCGACTCCGGTCTCGATTCGATGCCCGTCAACAAGCCTCCTTTCGTCAATGGAGCTAACTATGCCTATTGGAAGAATAGAATGATGTACTTCATTCAAGCAAGTGACATGGGAGCATGGAATGCTGTAGAAGAAGGATACATCAAACCTCTCACTCATCCAAGGTTGTGGAGTGAATGAGAGATAAGAGTGTTCCAGCTCAACTCCAAAGCCATCCATATTATTTTTTGTGCTCTTGGACCAGATGAATACGGAAGAGTTTCATCGTGTACAACCGCCAAAGAAATATGGGACAAACTTCAAGTCACACATGAAGGTACAAATGAGGTAAAAAAATCAAAAATTAGTATTCTAACGCATAGCTATGAAAATTTCAGGATGAAACCAAATGAAGACATCAAAGCTATGACGGATAGATTTTCAACGATTGTCAATGGTCTCAAATCATATGAGAGATCATCTCAAATGAAAAGCTTGTGAGGAAGTTAGTCTACTCCCTCCCAAAATCATGGCAATCAAAGAAGATGGCAATCATCGAGTCTAAGGACCTATCGTCCTTAACTCTTGAAGAACTTATCGGTTCACTCCTCACTCATGAGATGATGCTTGAAGATGAGGTGGACCTTGATAAAGTTGAAGAGACACCAAGGAAAAGGAGAAGAAGAAAAATATTGGAGTTGCTCTCAAATCCACAAAAGATGAGAGTGATTCTAATAATGATAATGATGATGAGGAAATGGCATTGTTTGCCAAACGGTTCAGAAAAATGATGAGACCTTACCAAGGAAGAAAATTCAAACGAAACGAAGGCCTCAAAAATGAACCAAAAGAGAAGGACCCAATCATTTGCTATGAATGCAAAAAGCCGGGGCATGTCAAATATGATTGCCCATAATTGAAGAAAAAGGGTCAATCAAAGAATAAGCACAAGGCTCATGTGGCTACATGGAGCGATGAAGAAAGTTCCGATGAAGAGGAACAAGAAGTAGCAAACTTGTGCTTGATGGCATTCGGGGAAGATTCTAAGGTAACCTCTAACTCATCCGATTTTGATGATTTATCTTATGATGAGTTATTTGAGGAGTACAATGGGTTGGCTTCGGATTATGAGAAATTGTTTTTAAAATATAAAAATGATGTTTCAAAATTGAAAAATGAAAACAAACTCATATCCAAAACCAACAACGATCTTGAAAGTAAAATCAAAGATTTGCAAATCAAACTAGAAGAGTTTGAAAAGAAAAATTTAGATTTGCAAAATTTACTTTCAAAGATCAATGATGATCATCAAAAGAAAATTGATGATCTTAAAATTTCTTTTGATAAAGTTGGAACAAAACATTTTGAAAGAGGTGGAAATTCAAAATCCAAATTTGTTAGAAAAAGTTTTAGAAACTATAATTATAGAGGTCCCCAAAGAACCTCTAATGGAAAAATCATTATAAGTATGTGGGTTCCTAAAGAACTCATTACTACTAAAGATAAAAATATCCTACACAAATGGATACCTAAGGGGACTAGGATTTTGAAAACTAATGAATATGGACCCAAAAGAATTTGGGTACCAAAAATCAAAAATTAATCTATGTTTGTAGGGAAAAGAGCATTGCTACAAGGCACGGGAAACAAATTCAAATTCATGGTACCTTGATAGTGGATGCTCAAGACATATGACCGGAGACAAAAGCCGGTTCATTGAGCTTATCGCCAAAAATGGAGGAGAAGTGACTTTTGGAGACAATTCAAAAGGTCACATTGAAGGTATTGGTACAATAGGTAATACCTCTTCCATACAAATTAAGAATGTTTTATATGTGAATGGATTAAAGCATAATCTATTGAGTATTAGTCAATTATGCGATAAAGGATTCAATGTCTTATTTGAAATTAATGGTTGTAAGTCATTGACATTGCATCTAATCGGATTATGCTTGTTGGTCATAGAATAGGAAACATTTACATGGTGCATTTAGATTCCATTGATATGACTAATTTATGCCTAGTTGCTAAGGATGAGCATGATAGTTGGTTATGGCATAGGAGACTAGGTCATGCTAGTATGAGTGTTTTGCAACGGTTAATTCAAGGAGACTTAGTAAGAGGGTTGCCTAAGCTTAAATTTGATAATGATAAAATCTGTGATGCTTGTGCTAAAGGAAAACAAAAACGAGTTTCTTTTAAATCTATTAATGATGTATCAACTAGTAGAGTATTACAATTGATCCATTTAGATCTTTTGGGTCAACTAGAACTACTAGCTTGGGAGGAAAACAATATGCATTTGTCTTGGTAGATGACTATTCTAGATACACTTGGGTTCTATTCTTAAGTACTAAAGATGAAGCATTATAAAATTTCATCACATTTTCAAAAATAATCCAAAATGAAAAAGGTTACTCTATCACTAGTGTTAGAAGTGATCATGGAACTGAATTTGAAAATCTTGGATTTATTGAGTTTTATAATTCTAATGGTATTAGCCATAATTTTTCAGCACCTAGAACCCCTCAACAAAATGGAGTTGTTGAGAGGAAAAATCAAACTTTAGAAGAAATGGCTAGAACCATGCTTTGTGAAAATAATTTGCCAAAATATTTTTGGGCGGAAGCCACAAATACCGCTTGTTATGTTGTAAATCGAGTAATGATTAGGCCAATTTTAAAGAAAACTCCATATGAAATTCTCAAAAATAAAAAGCCTAACATTAGCTATTTTCATCCTTTTGGATGTAAATGTTTTGTTTTAAACAACGGTAAAGAAAATCTTGGCAAATTTGATGCTAAAATTGATGAAGGAATTTTTCTGGGTTATTCCTTAAATTCTAAAGCTTATCGT
Organism: Hibiscus syriacus; assembly: GCF_006381635.1. Lineage (NCBI taxonomy): Eukaryota > Viridiplantae > Streptophyta > Magnoliopsida > Malvales > Malvaceae > Hibiscus > Hibiscus syriacus. Next base: position 1,187,285 of record NW_024063342.1, on the reverse strand, counting down.
GTATTTAATAAAAGAACTTTAGTTGTAGAAGAGTCTATACATGTTGTTTTTGATGATAATCCCTTCCGAGGAAGGATTCTTCTGTTAATGATGATGTAGGTATTGTACAAGCAAATGACGTTAGACATGACGTTGGAGAATCATCATCAAAGGAAGAAACAAAAGATGAGGAAACTCATGATCCCCTCGAGAATCCAACCATTGAAGAAAGGGAAGTATCTTTTCCAAGAGAGTACAACTATGTCAAGGATGGTGAAATTATAGGTGATCCATCAAAAGGGGTAACTACTTGATCTTCTCTTAGAAATATATGTAATTATGTTGCATTTATTTCATGCATAGAGCCTAAGAACATCAAAGAAGCATTAAAAGATGAACATTGGATTATGGCTATGCAAGAAGAATTAAATCAATTTGAGAGAAGTAAAGTATGGACATTAATTGAAAGGCCTAGTAATAAATCTACTGTAGGTACTAGATGGGTTTTTAGAAATAAACTTGATGAAAGTGGTAATATAGTGAGGAACAAGGCTAGACTTGTTGCTCAAGGCTATACTCAAGAAGAAGGCATAGACTATGATGAAACATACGCTCCCGTAGCTAGGATGGAAGTAATTAGAATGTTATTAGCATTTGCATGTTTCAATGAATTTAAATTATATCAAATGGATGTTAAAAGTGCATTTTTAAATGGTTTTATAAAAGAAGAAGTGTACGTGGAACAACCTCCAGGTTTTGAAGATTCAAATTTTCCGGATCATGTTTTAAAATTGACAAAAGCTCTTTATGGTTTAAAACAAGCTCCTAGAGCTTGGTATGAAAGATTGTCAAATTTTTAATTGAAAAAGGTTTTTAAAAGGAAAGGTTGACACTACATTGTTTTTAAAGAGAAAAGGTAAAGATTTATTAGTAGTTCAAATTTATGTTGATGATATAATATTTGGTTCTACTAATGATGTTCTTTGCCAAGAATTTTCTAAGCTAATGCAAAGTGAGTTTGAGATGAGCATGATGGGGGAGCTCTCATTTTTCTTGGGACTCCAAATCAAGCAAAGAAAAGATGGCATCTTCATTAATCAAGCTAAGTACGTCAAAGATATGCTCAAGAAGTTTGGACTGGAAAATGGGAAACCTCATAACACTCCAATGAGCTCTTCAACAAATCTTGACTTAGATGAAGGAGGTAAATATGTAGATGTTAAATTATATAGGTCAATGATTGGCTCTTTGCTTTATCTAACCGCAAGTAGACCAGATATTATGTTTAGTGTTTGCTTGTGTGCTAGGTTTCAATCATGTCCTAAAGAATCACATTTACTAGCTGTTAAGAGAATCTTTAGATACCTTAAGGACACTCCTAGTTTAGGACTTTGGTATCCTATAGACTCTAGCTTTAGCTTGCATGCTTTTTCTGATGCGGATTATGGAGGATGCAAATTAGATAGGAAAAGCACCTCCGGTACTTGCCAATTCCTTGGAAATATGCTGATTTCTTGGTTTTCAAAGAAACAAAATTGTGTTGCATTATCTACCACTGAAGCCGAATACATTTCAGCTGGTAGTTGTTGTGCACAAGTTTTATGGATGAAACAACAGCTTTTTGATTATGGAATTGAAGTAGGTACTATTCCTATCAAGTGTGACAATACTAGTGCTATTTGTCTCACTAAAAATCCCATCCAACACTCTAGAACTAAACACATTGAAATAAGACATCACTTCATTAGAGACCATGTCACTAAGGAAGATGTAGTTCTAGAATTTGTTGATACTTTGCACCAATTAGTGGATATCTTTACAAAACCCTTAGATAAGGAAAGATTTTGGACACTTAGGAGAGAATTAGGTTTAACTGACCTATCTTCACTTAGTGTTTAAAATAATTTTAGCATTTTTAATAAATCTTGAAAAATGCTTATAATAATAATTTTTGATTGCATTCTTGCTATTAGTTAGGGGGAGCTTATAATTCTTAGTGAAAATTAATTTTATGTTCAAAAATCGATTAAAGATTAATTTAATTGTTTAAACATAATTATTTTTCAATATATGGGTTGCCAATACCACTAAAGAAGATTAATTTAGCATTTTGGATGTTTAAAATCGGATTTTAGCATTTTTGTGTAGAGGGAATCGATCCCCCCATGAGGGAACCGATTCCCCCTTTGAAGGGGAACCGATTCCCCCCACAGGGGAATCGATACCCCCTGGGGTTCTGTTAAATCGAGCAGAAAACCCCCAAAAACCCCAAAACTCTCATTTTTCTTCTTCTTCCGCCGTTCTTCACCTCTAAATCTCTCAAATCTCCATTTTTGCCTCAAATCAACGATATTAATCGAAATTCATTTTCTAAACCTGTTGGAATCATTAAAAACGTGCAAACAACATCTAAATCTCCTCAATCTTCATCTTTCAAGGTAAATTTTTCTAAACTCTCTATTTCATTTTTTTAACATAGGATTAGTTTTAATTAGTTCTAGGTTGAAATAGTGATCGGGCATTGATTATTTAGTGATTAGAAACTAGATGTTACAACTAATTTCATCAAAAATACAAGAATTTTTCAATTTTTTTTTTAATTTTCGAAATAAAAAAATGTGTTAATTTTCAAATTATTGTGTTTTGATTAAATTATGTTGTTATGAAAACTATACATATATTGTTTCTCAAAACCATATTTTTCAAAAGTTTTTCAAAAACTTTGCCCATTAGGATTGATTTAGAGAACCTTGAAATATTGAGGACTCAATTGAGTTTTGGGATTAATTGAATTGCATACATTTGTTTTTAAAATTGCAGGTTATCAATTCTATTCCGATTTCCTAAACCATGTCCAATCCTAAACGTGCTAGGTCTTCATCTAGTCGTTCTAGTCGTCAACCAAATCCTCCTCCTATTCCTCAAAATCCTATTCCAAATCTTGATCCTAACTTGACAATCCAAAATTCTTGTTTCAATCAACCGGGTCCTAAAGATTATCGTTATTGGTTTTACCAATATTTTGACTCGTATAAAATTAGGGAAGAACGTATCCCATCTCTTCAAACTATGGTTGATATTAACTTTAAATATCTCCCTATCTTGCACAAATGGAAATTTGATAAACTTTTCGAACTTGAACCCATTGTCTATCATCAACTTGTTCGTATCTTCTACTGTAATGCCGTTTGTATAAAAAATCGTGACAAAACCAAAACCATAGGAGTGCGTTCCTACCTCCTAGGTCAATATTTCCATCTTGATCCGGATTACATAGCCAATGCCTTAGGCTTGGATAATGAAGGTTTATCAAACGAAAAACAAGTTTTAGGCTCACGATATAAACGGAATGATAGTGCAAGTGTTTTAGATCTCCATGAGCGTTTTCTTCATCTTATGATCACTTGGTGGTTTCGACCATCCGGGGGTCGTTATTCTACTCTTAGAGCTTTAGACCTTTGGTGGTTGCATTGTTTTGAAAACAATATAAAAATAAACCTTTCCGAGATTATCTTTGCTGAGATCGTTGAAACCGTTAACTTAGTGCCAAATAAGAAACTCTGTTCTTCACTAGTTTACGGTTGTATCCTTAGTAATCTCTTTTCTAAAGCCGAGCTTCGAGTTGGTCTAGATGTCGCTTTTCCTCTTAAGAAACAAATCAATCTACTTTCTTTAACAAGAGCGGGATGGGTCAAAAATAAGGAAACCGATGCATGGGTTCGATCTTCTGCAAATACTCCGGGAGCAAGTTCTTCACAAGCTCCACCCGAAGCTGACGAAGATCCCGAGTTTGAACAATTAATGAGGGATATCAATGAAGCTGAAGAAGAACCTGAACAACCCGAGGAGCATGCACAATAATCGACTCAAATGCCTCCATATTTTCAATCCTTTATGGAGACATTTGATTTCCGTTATGCGACAATGGATTCACGCTTTTCCTCTATAGAGTCTCATTTATCCACAATGGGAGCTCAACAATTACAAATTCTTCAGGAGATGCGTGCAAACAATGAAGCAACCAATGCTCGTATTAATGAACTAACTCATGAAATGGCTGCTATGCGAGCCTGTTTTCCTCCTACCGATCCGGATGCTTGATTTTGTGTTTAGCTTTAAAACTTTGAACAAAATTAATATTGTTTCAACATTTTGAATTGTTTGATTTTTTGGATTGTTGGATTTTGGATTTATGGATGGTGTGAACTTATATGTTTGGTGTGTTTTATTCGTTATTGCATCATTTACATCATTATTAGCAATATGACCAATTTTGCCATATCACATTATTTATGAATATTGATTACGAAACTAATGGCTAACGTTTCTCTTAATTGTGATCTTAGCAGCTTATGCATACATATACCTAATCAAATGGCTTAATATTTTTCACGTTTATTTGAATCTTTTTGATTTAACAAAAAGGGGGAGAAGGTGTTTTAAGTGTGTGTTTTTAAAATGATAAATATGGGAGAAGTGTTAAAGTAAGGGGGAGTAATTTCAAAACTTGATTTCAAAGTCTTAAAATTACTAAAATGTTTTGTTATATCAAAAAGGGGGAGATTGTTGAAAACATTTTGATATTTCGATATAACAAATTAAGTTAAATGAATTTTAAGATTTTCCAAAATGATTTTCTAAGTATATTCGATATAATTATTCGAATATCAAAACATTACTCAAAATATTTCAAAAATCATTTTTAATCCTTACTTAAGTGTAAAATTAAGTTTTAATCTTAAAACAATTTCAAATTAATCTTTCTAAGTATTTCAAACCATTTCAAAGCCAAAATTTCCAGATTGCTCAGAGGAAACTGATTCCCCCCCATAGGGGGTACCGATTCCCCCTGAATGGTTTGACTCCGAGATTTCCAGAATGCTCGGAGGGAACCGATTCCCCCATAGGGGGTACCGATTCCCCCCTGTTCAACGGTCGAAATATTTGAATTTTACACTTAGGGAGCCGATTCCCTATGAGGAGGAATCGATTCCCCCCACGCTCCAAGCTGTTTTATTAATTGTTTTCACACTAAAACGGCTATATTATCTTCATTAATTATCCCAACGTTCAGAAGTGATTGAAGGTGTATTTAAACAAGTTCTGAAGCCCTTGATCAATAAGAAATTATAGAGAAACAAGAGAGAAAGCATCAAACACAAAGTTTGTGCAATTCAAGCCAATTTTCATTCAATATTCATTTTGCTTTCAAAGAACACTTATTGTGCTCATTTGTAATTTTCTTTGAGTGTTCTTTTCTTGTTATAGAATTGTGCAAACATCTTACCTTGTGAGGTTTTCTTGTAAGTTTGCAAATTTGTAATCTTCTCTTTGGGAAAAAGAGTGTTCTCAAGAGTTGGGGTATCTCTTGAGGGAATTGTAAGGTTATCTCTTTGGCCTCAAAAGAAAGAAAAATTAGTGAATTTGTTGGAAAATCCTTAGTGTGGATAGCTAAGGTAGTGGACGTAGACTTTGTTTGAGAAAGTCGAACCACTGTAAATCGCTGTGCAATTACTTTCAATTTTCTGCAAAAGCTTCCACAAAAATTTTAATTGCCAATTCACCCCCCTCTTGGCCGATTCCGTCAATCGATTAACTCAACAGATACATATTCTTGAGATTTTTCCTCAGGAACTTACGCTTACATGTTGTAACGATGGAAAAAATATGTGTCATTTCAAATCGCGGACTTGGGATCAAAATTGTAATTGATTATTTGGGTCCAATGTGGCAACCACCCTATGTCCAACATCACTACTGTATCCGAAACATTGCTGCTAACTATCATGGAAAGTTTAAGAAGAATGATGAGCGTCAATTACTTGTGCGCATGGGTATGTCAAAATGCCTAATTTTATTTCTCAATCATTTTCAATTTTTTATGGAAACTTAACAGTAAGTTTTACATTTGACGCTCAGGTTACGAACTATTACCTGAAACATTTTAGTACATGCTTCAAGATTTGCAAGGAAAGAACAATTACATCAGCCTCATCAAAAAAGAAATGTGGACAAATGCATATGATGGTGGATATCGATATGGACACATGACGACCAACTTAGCTGAGGCTATCAATTCGACATTAAAAGAGGCACAACATTTACCAGTAACGACTTTGGTTAAAACGATGTATTTTCATTTGAGAGAACTTTTTGCCAAGCTCGGGGGACAAGTTCAAACTTAGATGCAAAACGATCGTGTCTATCACCTAAGATTAGTTGCAGATATACAAAAAATTGTTGCATCAAATGGAATGTTTGTAACAATCTTCTTTAGAACCCATGAATTACTTCGTGTCACAAAGATGTCGCAACCTTTTCAAGGGATTCAAGTTAACTCATTCAGAGTTAATCTACGAGACATGTGGTATTACTGTGGTTTTTTTTCAAGATCTGAAGTATCCATGCTCCCATGTCATAGTAGTTTGCTCTCATACTCGTCAAGACTATAACCACTTTGTGGATCCCGTATATCGACTTTTAGAAGTATTTAAGGTATATAAATTTGAGCTTCCCCCATAGGTAATGATAAAGACCTTAATAAGATTCAGAATTGGCTTCCGATTGTACCAGATCCGTCCTTATTAAGGTAGCCCAATCTTCCAAAATCAACTCTGTAATACCCCTAACCCATACTCGATATGGATACAAATCTGAGGTGTCATATTAACTTTTCAAACATATGTAATTAACAAATAAGAAAAAAATTAAATTTTTAATCAAGATAAAAAGATAGAAAACTTTAATTTAAATAACATAACCATTTCTCATTCATACTTACATAAAAACTTTGATAATTTACATAAATACAAAATATATGAGTTTACAAAATAGATCAGAGCATTTCAAATTAAACGTATAATACATGCCAACAGTTTACAAAATTAACAAAAACCTAAATTTAATTTGTCTTGATCTGATCTTCAAGTGGTATGCTATCCTCAACAAATCAGTTTTCAGCTTTCTTCAACCCTACGCGTGAGGAAAACACACACTAAGTTGATGACTTAGTGATGCAAATACTAACAGTGCTAACTTAATAATGAAATCTTTATTGGTTTTTATTAAAAAATTTTATAAAAGAATTCCAATTTATTTTTCCTATAAAAAAGGTATACTTATGTATATTATTCCCTTTGTTTAGCTTTGTTCCAAATGTCCAATGTATACTACTGAGAACTCTATGTATTTGAGTACATTGAGGTTGTGCACTAATGCTGTAACCACAGCTCGTAATTTGCATCGAAGTGCCACATAATTGTCCCGAATGACCACATAGTTTTGCACCGAAGTGCCATATAGGTTTGCACCGAAGTGCCGCATATTTGCCTCGAATGACCACATAAAATCCTTCACTCTTGGCATGACAACTATACCTCTAATTCTTATACATATAACTTGGGCTATTAATCACATACTTATTTTCAATCACTATTTGAAGTGTCTCTATAACATCCTCAATATCGGGTTAGTGACTAAATTGAAAATTTTTAGAATTTGTTGGTTAAAGTAGATAAATTAAATAGTTCGAGGACTTATATTGTAAATTTTTTTATATTACTAGTAGAAAAGAAGGAGGAATAAAATGACAGAATGGTCATTTGGTAAAAAAGATAATTAATTTGAAAGATGATATATATGGTTCCAAGTGAGAAGTAAAAATGGAAAAAAATCAAGTCTCCAGAGTTTTCTTTTTCTTCTTCCTTCTTCATACGTGAAAGCCAAGCAAAGGTGAGTTTCCTTCTTAATTGATTATTGTTAAATTTAAGAGTGGTTTTTGATCCTTAGGTGATACTTAAGCTTAAGGAAAGCTTAAGTTAACTTTAAATCAAATGATGAAGGAGTTAGGAGAGTTTAAAGATTAGGACTTTGAATGAAAACTTGGAAAAGAGTTGATAAGTAGAATTGGAAACTAATTTTTTTACTTGTAATGGTGGAATTAAGAGATTTAAAGTGATAGAATTGAAATTTAAACATGTTGAGAATTTGGTTTGATTATTGATTTACATATGGAAGATAGGATTTTGAGGTTAAGGATGTGTTGAATGAGTAGAAATTAGTTTGGGTATGTATACTTGAGTTAAGAGTATTAAAGGGGTTAATATATAAAGAATTTAAGTTGATTTGGAGTGATTTTCAGGCTTAAAAAGTGAAAACTGGGCTTAGGGTATCAATACTACTTTATCAAGTACCGATACTTCAAGACTAGAATTATCAAAGGCATTCAAAGGGTATCAATACCTGGGAAGGGGTATCGACACAAGGAAATATCGAATGCAATTTTGGTATCGATACCCAGGTTTGATATCGATACCCCAATTAGGGTAGTATTGATACCCTATAGTGGGTACCGATACCACTTCAAAGGGGAAATGAAAAATAGACTTTTCCTTCAGTTTAAGTGATGAGAACTCAGAGTATGCTAATTGGAATATTGATATGTATAAATGTATGATTACGTAGACATTGAACGTAACCAAGTTTCGGAACGACCACCAAGTTAGAATTTGATCGAAAGAAAGGAAGTCATAGGAGTAATTGATAGCAATTGAGGCTAAGGTGAGTGCATATCATATGTTTAATTCGATGGAAATAAGACTTGTGATAAGTCTATTACCTATAGTCGTTTTCATGATTTAACAAGTTATGAACATGCATAATTTATTATCATTATAAAGATATGCATGAGTTATACATGTTTGTATGATTTGATATATGTTATTCGATTCATGTGAATATACTGACAACACATGTTATAGGATATGAAATTGATATTTACACATATATGTGATATGTGACAGAAGATAAGAAATATTTGACCCTAAGAGAATTTATATGAATTCAATGCCCATGTTATATGATATAAGAGCTATAGGTATAGTTGGCATGCCAAGAGTCGAGGGTTACATATGTTTTTCGGGACATATGGACAGTTACCTATGTTCTTCGGAATGGTTATGTCTTTCAGGACATAGATTTTATATGCCACTGAGTGGATTCTTATACGAGATGTGGTGACAGCATATGTGTGCACAACCTTATAGTACTCGTATACCTTGAGTTCTCAATTAAGTACATGGGCTTATAAAAGATGTAAAGAGTATGTACATGTTTGCATTTTAACTTGTTATTATTGTTGATATTGATTCATATATAGCATCGTGTAGTTATGATAAGCATAATTGTTATTAGATAGTTGATTGCATGTTCATATTGATAGAAATTCTTTATTATATTTTTATTCCTCACTAAGTCTATGACTTAGCATGTAAGTGGTTTACACGTAGGTACAGGAAAACAAGAGGATCAATCTTAGGAATTGTAGAGCAACATACCTCTACTCAAAGATCATATCAGAAGTAAATTCACAGTATGTATTTTGTTGGGTCAAAAAGTGTTGACAAGTAGAAAAGTGTAATTTATGAATGCTCTGGTCAATTTTGTAATGTTTTGAACCTCAGTATGTAAAATACACGTTTTATATTAATGAAAGTTTAAATTTTCTATGGTTTTTATATATGTACATGCTTTGATAAGTCAATGTGACACCTCGGATTCGTATCTGGGTCGGGTATGAGTGGGGGGTGTTACATTCTCTTATTCACATAGTTACTTTCACATAGTGTCTTTTCAGATACACTTGTTCAAAAGTCATATTTTCATAATCATATAATCGTAAAACGTAGCTTATATAATATGAATTGAATAAAACATTGCAATATAACATAAAAGAAATTGTAAAGTTTTCTATAAAAAACAATGAGTTTGGATTATCGCAAGCCTTCCTCAATTCTGTTACAAAATCAAGAAGTTACACTCACCTTTGCCTCACTGAAGTCCTAAGCGAATTCCTTAACACTTTTGGATCGATACTTATAATGTAGAGCTGACCTAAAGTTGATTATGTTCAATAACTACACAAAATAATCGAAAATCAATATCGTACTTCGAATCACTTATATCCAATCATAATAACTTGTGATGAAAGAAGCACTAACTTTTCATTTATGCCTAGAAGTATCGGTACTACCACTACATTATCGATACTTCTATTTAGGGGTATCGATACCTCCTTACGGTAACGATACCATTCCGACGTTCTGGAATTGTATCTTGAAAATGGTATTGATACCATACCCATGATATCGATACTACCAACTCAGTATCGATACCTTCTTCAACCGGTATCGATACCACCCTTAAAAATCCACAGATTTAACCCGTGAAGTATCAGTACTATTTTAACGGTACCGATACTCTATGCCCAAAATGGCTATTTTCAATTCGAAAATCAACCAAAATCTTCATAATTCTCTTATATTCATCGCACATTAAACCTTTAAGCTCACCCTTATACTTCTAAACCAACTTGTCCTCATTTACTACTCTTAATTATCCAAAATCTTGTCTAAACACTTAAATATAAAAATCATACCAAGATTTCAAGCATGTTCTTAATCATTTCTATTACTCATACCTTCTTAAATTGATCATTGACAAGTCAAATATCCAAATAAAACTCCAAAACTACACTATATCAACAATTCATCTTAACACCCATTTTATAAATTCATTTCTAATATACTCCTCTTGTTGTTTTGATCATATATAAGCTTTCCTTAAGTTTATATAACACCCAAGCTTTCATTACCAAACCAAAAATTTGATGAAACTAACAAATTTTACAAAACTTACCTTTGAATGGAGGAGTTCACGGTAAGAAGAAGAAGAGAGAAAGAAAGGATTCCAGATATTTCCAAATACACATGTTTATCCCCTAAATAAATGAGATAATTATCTTTTAACATGAAAAGACCATTTTGCCCTCTCCATAATTCCAAAATTTCTATTAGCCCTACAGAGAAATTCTACAATAAATCATTGAATTTATCAATTTATTCTAATTCAACCACTAAGTTTAACATTTTTACATTCTGGTCACTAACCAGATGATTGAGATGTTACAAATCTCCCCCTTAAGAAAATTCATCCTCGAATTTTCACTATACAAAGAGGTGGGGATCTTGTTTCCTCATATCTTCTTCAAGCTCCCACGTAGCTTCTTCTATTTTATGATTTCTCCAAAGAACCTTAACTAATGGTATCGTCTTATTCTGCAATTGCTTGATTTAAAACGCTAGGATCGGAACTGGTTCTTCCTCATATGTCAAGTCAGATTGAACTTCTATTTCATCTGGAGTTATAATGTGTGCAGGATCTGATCGATACTTGTTGAGTTAATTGTTCTTGATCAATGGCTTCTAAGCTTGCTTAAATACACCTTGAATCACTTCTGAACGTTGGGGATCATTAATGAAGTTTTTGGAGCCGTTTAAGTGTGAAACAATTAATACAACAGCTTGGAGCGTGGGGGGAATCGGTACCCCTCATGGGGAATCGGTTCCCTAAGTGTAAAATTCAAATATTTCGACCATTTGAACAAGGGGGGAATCGGTACCCCTGGGGGGGGAATCGGTTCCCTCCGAGCATACTGTAATTCTCGGAGCCAAACCATTCAGGGGGAATAGGTACCCCCTTGAGGGGTAATCGGTTCCCTCTGAGCAATCTGGAATTTTTGGCTTTGAAATGGTTTGAAATATTTTTTAAAATTGTTTTGAAATTATTTTAAGATTAAAACTTAATTTTACACTTGAGTAAGGATTAAAAATGACATTTGAAAGATTTGAAGTAATATTTTGATATTCGAATGAATATACTTAGAAAATCTTTTTGAAAAATCTTAAAGTTCATTTAACTTAATTTGTTATATCGAAATATCAAAATGTTTTCAACAATACTGCCGAAGCATAGATACATGAAAAACATTGTGGATCTTTTCCATCTCTGGTGGCAACGCTAACTGATACGCCACATATCCAACTCTCTTCAGAACTTATAAGGTCCAATGAACCTAGGACTCAGTTTTCCTTTACGTCCAAAACGAAGTACTTTCTTCCAATGTGATACTTTTAGGAATACCTTATCACATTCTTGAAATTCAATTTATTTTCTTTTCAAATCGATGTATGACTTTTATCTGTCTGATGCCACTTTTAAATTGTGCTGAATCACTTGAACATTTTCTTCCACATCTTTAATCAAGTCTGAACCATGAACTTCTTGATCTTTTAATTCATACCAATTAAGTGGTGTTCTTCACTTTCTTTCATATAATGCTTCATACGGTGCCATCTTGATGCTTGATTGATAATTGTTATTATTTGCAAATTCTGCAAGCGACAAATACTTTTCCTATGATCTAGCAAAATCGATCACACACGCTCTCAACATATCTTCTAGAATCTAAATCATTCGCTCAGATTGAACATCTGTCTGAGGATGAAAAGCAATGCTAAAATTCCATCGGGTACCCAAAGCTCCTTACAAAGGCTTCCAAAATCTCGAAGTGAATCTAGGATCTCTATCAGAAACTATTGAAATTGGAGTACCATGAATTCGCACTATCTCCTTGATATACAATTCAACATGTTTTTTCCATGGAGAAATCCATTCGCAAAAGAATAAAATGTGCAATCTTTGTAAAGCGATCCATAATTACCCAAATTGAATCTTTTTTGCTCGGCGATAAGGGAAAACCTATTACGAAATCTATCGTAATGTTTTACCATTTCCACTGAGGAATTGAGATCGGCTGCAATAATCCTGAAGGCACTTTATGTTCAGTTTTTACTTGTTGACAATTTAAGCACTTTGATACAAATTCTGTAATGTCTCTTTTCATGCCCGGCCACCAAAAACGCTCTTTCAAATCTTGATACATCTTGTTTCCTCCAGGGTGCATAATTAAGGGACTACAATGTACTTCATACAAAATATCTTGTTTCAACTCACAAACATTAGGAACATAAACTCGATTTTTGAAATATAAACATCCATCCAACTTTACTTCATAGTTATTGAGTTTACCCTTCTCTACTTGTCCGAACCAAGCTAAACACTTATCATCCTTCCTTTGTAATTCATTAATCTAATCTAATTATAATGGTTTTAACATTAATTCATCCATCAATGCACCATTTTCCTTTAACATGATTAAAGCATCCAAACTACGCAAAGCGACAAAAGTCTTTCAACTAAGAGCGTCACCTATGACATTAGCTTTCCAGGGATAATAATCTATAATGGCATCATAGTCTTTCAGCAACTCTATCCATCTTCTTTTCCTCAAATTTAACTCCTTCTATTTCAACGGATACTTCAAACTCTTGTGATCGGTGAAGATGTAGCAACGTTCGCCATATAAATAGTGCTGCCAAATTTTTAATGTAAAAACCACATCTGCTAACTCAAGGTCATGCGTTGGATAATTCTTTTCATGAGTCTTAAGCTATCTTAAAGCATAATCAACTACCTTTCCATCTTGCATTAAGACACATCCCAAACCATTATGGGAAGCATCACTAAAAATTGTGAAATCCTTGTTCGATTTCGGTTGCACTAACATCGGAGCTTCTGTCAAAGCTTTCTTCAATGCTTCAAAACTCTTCTAACAATCAGGAGTCCACTCAAACTGCACATATTTTCTTAACAGTTTTAAAGGCATAGATATCATCGAAACGTTTTTGACAAACCTTCGATAATAACCTACGAGACCCAAGAAACTTCAAACTTCTGACACACTCTTCGAGATCTATCATTCTAACACAGCTTTAACTTTCTGAGGATCTACCCGAATTCCCTCTACATAAACCATGTGTCCAAGGAATGTTACTTCTGTTAACCAAAACTCGCATTTATAATATTTTGCATAAAGTTTCTTGTCTTGCAACGTTTGAAGAACCACACGAATATGGACATCATGCTCCTCCCTTGACTTTGAATACACCAAGATGTCATCAATAAAAATGACCACGAACTGATCAAGGTACGGTTGAAAAATTCTATTCATCAAGTCCATAAATGATGCAGGTGCATTAGTTAATACGAGTGACATTACTACAAATTTGTAATGACCATACCGAGTCCTAAACGCCAATTTTGGAACATCTTTTTCTTGTATCTTCAACTGATGATATCCTGAGCGTAAATCAATCTTTGAAAACACTGCAACTCCTTTGAGTTGATCAAATAAATCGTCGATCATTAGAAGAGGATACTTGTTCTTTATGGTCACCTTGTTAAGTTGTCGATAATCAATACAAAGACGTATCGAACCATCTTTCTTCTTTACGAATAACACTGGAGCACCCCAAGGTGACACACTGTGTCTGATAAATCCTTTATCTAAAAGCTCCTACATCAGAATATTTAACTCTTTCAATTCCTTTGGGGTCATCCTGTAAGGAGCCATTGAAATTAATGATGATTCTGACATTACTTCAATCTGAAACTCAACCTCCCTATATGAAGGTAATTCTTCCGGAAATACCTCTGGAAACTCACTGACTGTCGGAATATTTTCAAGCTTCTTTTCTTTGGCTCTAGCATCGATTACATTAGCAATATACACTTGGCATCCTTGTAGCATTAACTTCCAAGCTGACATCAACGATATCACATTAACTAAGGGATTTATTCTTTCGTTGACCACACTGACCTCCAATCCATCTAGGCTTGTTTACATAACTCGCTTAAGTCGATAATCCACATTGGCATGATAATGATACAACCAATCCATCCCTTATATAACCTCAAACTCATCAAAGGGTAATTATAGTATATTAGCAGGAAATTCAATTCCCTGAATCCATATGGGACACCCTCGAAAGATTTGTCTCACCCGAGCACTATGTCCTAATGGATTAGTAATAATCACCTCACTACAAACAGGTTCTAACAGAATTCTCAAGTCTTTAACCAGTTTACTACTAACATAGGAATAATTTGATCTCGGATCAATCAAAACTAAAATAGATTTATCAGCTATCTGAAAAGTACATATAATGATTTCAGGATCATCACAATCTTCACTGGTCTTTAAATTGTATACCTGAGCTGTGGAACGCACTTCAGGTTGAGTAGTCGACTCAGACTGATTCATTCCTCTACCTCTACCTCTACCTCTCATAGGTGCTGCAGTGGATCTTTCTGTTTGGGCAAGCTCTCCCGTCATCAATAGGCAGTCTTGAATAAAAGTGTCCTACCTCTCCACACCTGAAACAAGATCCAGAGACCCTTCGGCAAACTTCACTATGGTTTTTCCCACAGTGATGACATTGTTTCGGCTTGTCTACTCTGGATTCCACTGAATAAGTTTGTCTTGCTCTTTCCAGATTTGATCCTCTACATGAGGATGTTTTGGTTATACTCTAGTCTGAGGTTGAGAACTCGAACCTCTACTCTTCTTTGATTGGGAAGCACTAGCTCTCTTATTCCATTATGCCATTTGCTCTACAAACCGCTCATTTTGAGCTCGCTCCAGTACTTTAGCTCTATTCACTACCTCTTGGAAGGAAGCAAGATTGAGTGCTAATAATAACTCTTTCAATTGGGGTCGTAAGCCCTCCACAAATCAATCACATGAGTCATTCTCTGTAGGGACCAACTATGCAGTAAATCGACTTAACTTGTTGAATTCACACTCAAACTCATATACCGTGTGATTCTCTTGCTTTAAACTCATGAATTATTGCTTCATCTGGTGAATAAACTGATCCCCAATTTATTTGTTCTTAAACTCTTCCAAAAAGAATGACTAAGTCACCTGATCCCTTAAAGCTCACATCATTACATTAGGCCACCAAATTCTAGCTTGACCTCGTAATAACGAAACTACACCATCCAGTTTCTCCATTTCAGAAAAATAGAGATTCTCTAGCATTATCTTCAAGTCATTGAGCCACATATTGGCAGCAACTGGACATTCCTCAGTTTCTCCTCTAAATTATGGAGCTCCGAAGCTTCTTAGCTCCTTAGGAACATTCATCTTAGGGACTGAAGGAGCAGACGGTTGGAAACGTGTCAGAATCATGTCAAACGTCTGGAAGAAGGTCCCCTAATCTTTCACAAGCACTCCCTGTTGTGCCTGCTCCTCACCATGCCTGCTCGGGGTAGGTGAGTTACTACTCTCTTCCATTCTATCTCTTAATTCACTTCGGGAGCCCTCAAAGTCCGACATCTATTAAAATCAATTTACTAATGTATTAGCAAAGATAACATACTAATCACCTTATCATATCAGAAAGACTTAATTAAAAGTTGTCATGTAAACTTTTTAAAACAAAAACAACTTTATTTCGAACTTAAAACCAATTAAATCATAGCTCTGATACCATTAGATGTAGCACCCGTAACCCGTCACCGACCCGGATACGAATCTGAGGTGTCACATTAACTTTTCAAAACATATGTAATTAACAAATAAGAACAAATTAATTTTTTAATCAAGATAAAAAGATAGAAAACTTTAATTTAAATAAGATAACCATTTCTCATTCACACTTACATAAAAACTTTGATAATTTACATAAATACAAAATATATGAGTTTACAAAATTGATCAGAGCATTTCAAATTAAATGTATAATACATGCCAACAGTTTACAAAATTAACAAAAACCTACATTTAATTTTTCTTGATCTGATCTTCAGGTGGTATGTTATCCTTAACAAATCAGTCTTCATCTTTCTTCAACCCTACGTGTGAGGAAAACACACACTAAATCGATGACTTAGTGAGGCAAATACTAATAGTGCTAACTTAATAAATGAAATCTTTATTAGTTTTTATTGAAACATTTTATAAAAGAATTCCAATTTATTTTTCCTATAAAAAAGGTGTACTTATGTATATTATTCCCTTTGTTTAGCTTTATTCCAAATACCCAATGTATACTACTGAAACTCTAGATATTTGAGTACATTGAGGTTGTGTAATAATGTTGTCACCATAGCTCGTAATTTGCACCGAAGTGCCACATAATTGTCCTGAATGACCATATAGTTTTGCACCAAAGTGCCACATAGGTTTGCACCGAAGTGCCACATATTTATCCCAAAGGACCACATAAAACCCTCGACTCTTGGATTGCCAGCTATACCTTTAATTCTCATACATATACATTGGGCTATTAATCACATACTTATTTTCAATCACTATTCGATGTGTCCCTTATTCACATAGTTACTTTCATATAGTGTTTTTTCAGATACACTTGTTCAAAAGTCACATTTCCATAATCATATAATCATAAAACATAGCTTATATAATATGAATTGAATAAAACATTGCAATATAACATAAAAGAAATTGTAAAGCTTTCGATCAAAAACAATGAGGTTGGATTATCGCAAGCCTTCCTCAATTCTGTTACAAAACTGAGAAGTTGCACTCACCTTTGCCTCACTAAAGTCCTAAGCGAATTCCTTAACACTTTTGGATCGGTACTTATAATGTAAAGCTGACCGGAAGTTGATTATGTTTAACAACTACACAAAACAATCGAAAATCAATATCGTACTTTGAATCACTTATATCCAATCATAATAACTTATGATGAAAGAAACACTAACTTTTCATTTCATGCCTAAAAGTATCTGTACTACCACTACAGTACTGATACTTCCCTTCAGGGGTATCGATACCTCCTTAGGTACCGATACCATTTCGACGTTCTGGAATTGTATCTTGAAAATGATATTGATACCATACCCATAGTATTGATACTACCAACTCAATATCGATTCCTTCTTCAACCGGTATTGATACCACCCTTAAAAATCCACAGATTTAACCCTTGAAGTATCGATACTATTCTAATGGTATCGATACTCTATGCCCATAATGGCTATTTTTAATTCGAAAATCAACTAAAATCTTCCTAATTCTCTTATATTCATCATACATTAAACCTTTAAGCTCACCCTTAAACTTCTAAACAAACTTGTCCTCATTTACTACTCTTAATTATCCAAAATCTTGTCTAAACACTTAAATCTCAAAATCATACCAAGATTTCAAACATGTTCATAATCATTTCTATTACTCCTAGCTTTTTAAATTGATCATTGACAAGTCAAATATCCAAACAAAACTCCAAAAACTACACTATATCAACAATTCATCTTAACACCCATTTTATAAATTCATTTCTAATATACTCCTCTTGTTATTTTTATCATATTGTCACGCCCTTAGAACTTCGACACCTCAGAACGTGCTGCCTTAGTCGTCGTCTTAGTGATTGCGGCTAAGTAAGCCTGAAAATATCCCAAGCAATGATGCTTAGAACCTCGACGGAAGCTAGACAAGAGAACTAGCACAAGAAGGAAGATAAGAAAGCTTTGAGAGAAGATAGCTAAAGCTCCCCTCAATGAACGACTAAGATCTAATTACATCGACGGTCTAGATTGATTTCTACCTACCAAAAACAAGTGGGCATTATCTATGCAAATTTAAATGTCACTAAAGTCTTTGTGGCTTCTAGAAGGTCCAAACCACCATTTGGGATGCTCTCCATAGGCTAACCTCGGTTGTGGGCTCTTGGTGTGTGACAATATATAAGCTTTCCTTAAGCTTATATAACACCCAAGCTTTCATTACCAAACCAAAAATTTGATGAAACTAACAAATTTTACAAAGCTTACCTTTGAATGGAGAAGTTTACAGCAAGAAGAAGTAGAGAGAAAGAAAGGATTCCAGATATTTCCAAATACATGTGTTTATCCCCTAAATAAATGAGCTAATTATCGTTTAACATGAAAATACCATTTTACCCTCTCCATAATTCCAAAATTGCTATCAGCCATACACAGAAATTCCACCATAAATAATTGAATTTATCAATTTATTCTAATTCAACCACTAAGTTTAATAATTGTACATTCTGGTCACTAACCCGATGATTGAGATGTTACACACTTGAATTCATTGTGATATAGATATTTAGGAGACGTCCATAGAAAACAAAAGATGTGGGCATTGTAGAAACATAGGACACAATAGGAAAAAATATCAATCTCTTTTGTCATCAAGTAACCGTTGATGTTTTGATGATGTAATTGTTGTTTATGAAATCTAAGTTTGTGTTATTTAATTTTTATTTACTTTCAATTAATATCATTTGAGCATCACCGAGTAATGGGCTACTCAAGTGAAAATTAAATTAAAATATTAAAAACTAAATACAAGAAAATGATACAATTCAATCAATATAAGCAACTAAATAGAAACATTAAATGAAGATGATACAATTCAAACAATTAAATAATAAAAATATTAACAAATAAATAAATAAATAGTCCATAATTAAATAAAACTTTACAATTACTGGTAAACAAACAAAATTAAATAAAAAATTACATACTAAACAACTCTATCAATGCATACGTCTTGAATGTGTTCCGTGAAGCGGTGGTTGTCTGTATCGATGAGGATTTCTTTGCATAACTTGTTCTTCACCCTCTCTCTCATCATCATCATCATCAAGAGCAACTACATTTTATTGATGAGGGGCAGATGACGATGTAACACCTCCATATAATAAAGACCATGGAGGTGTATGGCTGGTTATCCCACCGCTCATAGAAAACTGTGAAAACTGCGAAAACACTGACATCGATGAGTGCAAAAACTGAACTGGAGGTTTATGTGTATGTGGTGCACCTTCACCCGCCAAATAAGCAACATATTAACCCTACGCTGGACCTACAAACATGGAAGTATAATATCTGCCAAGAGGGATCATAAAACCCTACGGCGGTGGTATCTGAACCAGCTGCGGTGACATCTGACCCTGCTACGGTGGCATCTAAAATGGCTGTGGTGCTATTTGATACTACTATGGTGCTATCTGAAAGGACTGCGAAATGTATACCGGTGTAGACGATGGCTACTGTGATGGTTCCGGTGTTGTAGCTGAGGATGAGCCGGAACCGTTTACTATCCGCCTACTAGTCGGGGACAATGATGATGTGACAGTGGACGCATTTGTCGGCACCGATGAATGCTCCCACATCGTGCTTCCTCGGAAAGTAGGAACTGTTTCCCGTTCGTGTTGAGCCACTCATAATAATCATCAGTAACCGAATAATGATCCACATAAATGGGTTACATACGGGGTATACGTCCACGTCGATCCTCCCATATCATTACCTACTCGATATGCTTCAGTAGTTAGTCGACTTCTTTTTTGCCACGTCTATCAATGATATGCATATCTTCGAGATTCTTAGGTTCTTCCAGAATAGATTGTACGAAACCAAATTGGTGGAGCACTCGATCAGTAGGATGCCACTTTCTAATATCATAACATATCACAGGGACCACCGCCATCCAAACATCTAATGGGTCTCTCAAGTGATGTAGGATGAAAATCCTCATTTCTTCAGTAGAATAAGAAGCCCATTGAAACTAAAACAAATATATATAATTTTTATCAAAATAATATTCTAATTATATAACGATAATTAAAAGTAAATAATAAAATTAAAATACATACCTCTGTACCAGCCTTCTGATCAACGAGTAACCGAATTTCTTCCAATTTATCCAGTAAATCCCTATGATATTTTCTTGCACTTGACCACCTATTCAATGAAAAGAAATTCATTATATCTCAACAAAATTATTTATATATGAATTCAGTATTGAAATTACCTCAACAATAGCGAGAAGACCAATGGGTTTTTTTACGATCGAACATAAAAAGGGCATGCGATACCACACATTTCCCTATACAGAAATGCCAAAACTGCAGAGCCCCAACTGAGTGCGCTAGCAACGTGAAAATCTGCGAGGGGACGCAACCACATACAATGAATTTGGTTACGCAATTTGTCGAGCATTAGGATCCCTCCTATGAGATGTAATATGTAAGCCTGTGCATACATTATAACTTGTTCCTCGGAGGCGTCGCTACTCAAATATTTAAAAGTTGTATCCAACCAATTTAACGGTATTCGACCATTATTGAAATTAGGCGGGACATCTCTAAGATACTCCTCGCATAAGGAATGCTAGTCACCATCCGCCACTCCATAAATCACATCTCCATCTATCGAAAGCCCCAAATGTATGAAAACATCCTTCAGCGTAATAATGCACTCTTCACACAGAAGATGAAATGCGTGTCTCTGGTCTTCACCTCTCAACCAGTGCAGAAATAAGGTTAGATTCAAGGTTACAGTGCCCTTCATATTTTGCTACGTAATTGAATCCAGCCTCGGCTAAATACGGCCAGACACGAATAAATATATCTAACTTAACGTTACGAATGAATGGATCTAATATACGATCTCTCTCATGATTTAATAAATAATATACAAATTAAAATATAAACTAATACTACAAAAATTAAACAAATAAAATATTCACAATAATTAAAATAACAACACAATTTAAAATTGGTATCGTATCAGTAAAATACCTCGAGATATGATTCTCATCAAAATGTATCAACCAACATTCTATTTTATAACTGCAAAAAATAATATAAATTTAGTACAATAAAATTTAATAAAATAATAAACTATTAAATAATTATAATACAATATAAAATATTTGACATTCTTAATATAAAGATTGATAATAAGAAGAATAAGAGAATTTGAGATTTGAGTTTGGTTTGAGGATTGTGTTAAATGTAATATTTATAGGAAGAGGAGGAGATGGATGACAATCAATATAGGAGACAGACGGTTGTGAAATTAAATGAAAGACGCAGATCATGATCCACACCTTCTGTACATGTCACAGAACCTTGCGAAGACGCGGATGGTGATCAACGCCTTCCCCTTATGTGACACCAGCTCGAACAAAACCCTGCGAAGGTGCGGATAGTGATCCGTGCTTTACTGTCACTGTATTAGAAATGGTGATAGATTAATAATATTTGGAGAGATAGAGTCTGACAGATAATTATTGAGTTTAAGAGTGATATTTCGATAAAAAACGCTATATTTACAAGAATCGAAATTTAGGTGTTGTTTATTTGGATCTGAATAGAACCATTCAGCACTGAATGTTGAACCGTTCAGCATTCAGCGTGTTTGTTTCTCACCTCTGAATGATTCAACAAAACAGTACTGAATGATTCAACACAGAAGTACATTCTAAATGATTCAACACAGAAGTACATTCTAAATGATTCAGAGTCATTATTAAACAACATGTCATATTCAGAGCTTATTCATATAGAGTTTCTGAATCATTCAATATTTAAATCATTCAACGCTTAATCATTATGAAGTAAACAAACACCCTTGGTGTACCCAAGCATGGGATAAGCCCATAGGAGAATCACAGAATACTTAAACAAGTTCTCCAACGCCGTTTCATACCAAGATGTAGCTTCCCTTGCTCAGCTCTTTTAGACTTCATTTGCTGAAATAATCGCCATTGTTGGTAATCATTCGTTATGACACATGGATACCAGGGAAAAGGTCCGAAACGTGTTGGAGCATTATATGTGACTTGCCAACTGTTTAAAATCTACTTCAAGGTGATACTTATGTTTCTTCTATCTTTGCTTTTTGCTTTGTTATAATCTTTTCCTTTGCTGTTCTATATTTATCATGAATTTAGTTTTGAAAAATGGATTGTATACTTAGAACCAGAAATTTTGGAGGTTAAGATGCATTTAAGATCTTTATCAGCCCTCGGCCTTGCTTTCTTTCTCCACCGTGCATGCCAAAAGAAAATCAAATGATTTTCAGTTCCAACATCTGTTACGAGTATTTTCGTTTTGAAGTTGAGAAGCTCAAAAGTATTGAAACTGCATGTATTTTATTGTGCAGCTTGGTACGGTACACCTCTGCCGAAGTGTAATAAGAAGTATTGAAACTGCTCGTATTTTTTATTTTGAGGAATTCCCTAGAAGAGACAAGGTAATGTTTTCCCCCCTTCCCCTGGAATTTTCGGTGTATACAAACGGTTTGATGAATGTTGCCGCCTTTCTCAGGTCACCTATATGTATTATACTGGGCGTTTGGAAGTTCTCAATGAAAATTTTCCTGCTGTAAGTAGTCTAAATTCCATGGAAAAAGCTTTACTTCTTTCATTCCTTGATATAAACTTCATTTTTTATTGTGTTCTTGTGTTTGTCTAGCATCTGAGCTTCTCAATTCTACTTTTATCTTGTTTCACATTGTCAAAGCATTAGATTTAAAAGTTCAATATAATGGGAACTTGGTGCTCTTTCTAAATACTGTTGTGATTTGGCAGGCTGACCATAAATTATCATATGCATTGACACATTGCAGCCCTCTTAGAGAAGCAAATATAAGGTTCGTTTATGTGCTTTTTGTACATATTTCTTGCATCTGCATGGTATGGAAGCCATAATAACTAATATAATCAAAATTGTCACATCTGATATGGCATTTGATAACTAGATTAAAATTTCCCTTTTTGAATGTATGCTTCAAATTTATTTCATTTCGAATGGTATTTCTAATCTTTGATGGGAAGTATCAAAACTAATCCAATCTTACTTATGCATTAAACGTTGACACGATATAGTTAAGTTCAGTTTTTTTCATGCTTCTAGTTCTTATTTGGTTTGATTTTTGAAGGATTATATTAAAATTTTTGATACCGGTGAAACTTTCATTAGGCATCTTACCTAAACCTTCCCTCCTAGAAAAGTATAACCTCCTTGAGGTATAGTTTCTCATTATATTTACTTATTTTCGTTTAGGTCGTTATGTGGAACAGATACTTTGTGCTCATGCTTTTACCAAGTTATGTATTTACGGTGTGATTTCATATTAAAAGGAACGAAGAAAATCAAATGAATGAAAGGGGGTATTACAAACATTTTCTAAAATATTTGGCTATTATTTCAACATGTCAAATTAGTAATTAGTAATGGTTGTATTCTCAGTACAATAATGTTGTACAAGCTCTAAAAAGGGGTGATCTCCGACTTCTTCGGCATGCTCTCCAAGAACATGAAGACCAGTAAGTTTATCTTCATATTTTTTTGTTGATATTGAGATTAACTTGTCAAGACCGATCTAACTTTCTCCCCGTCTATAATGGTGTCTGCGATCTGGCGTGTATCTTGTCCTGGAGAAGCTGGAGCTCCAAGTTTACCAAAGATTGGTTAAGAAAATGTAAGAACTTGAGACCAAATTACCATCCATGATGTTTTATTGAATCTTTTCAGCTCATAAATTAACTGTAACATTCTCATCTTGTAGTTACTTCATCCAAAAGCAAAAGGACCCAAGCAAAGCTCACCAGTTGAAGCTGGAAGTAATTGTCAAGGCATTGAAATGGATTGAGATGGACATGGATCTGGACGAGGTACATATTTTCTGATTACAGTCTTCCCTGCCGTTTGCGTTTGGTAACGGAAATTTATCATTCTTTTCTTTTTTCATTTTTGCAGGTCGAGTGTATAATGACCATTCTTATATACAAAAATCTTGTGAAGGGTACTTTGCTCACAAGAGCAAAGTAGTTGTTTTAAGCAAGCAAGACCCTTTCCCCAAATTAAATGGAAAGTCTGTAAACTCATAAACATAACTCTCTAAAATGGTAATATGAAAGTTGTCCTTGTTTTCATGTTTTTCTGTTCTAAACTTCTAATTTATCTTGCAATTACTAAAATTTTGGCAAATTTTTTCCATGAGCAGTGGTCCTAGGTTCAATTGATATTATACTAAAGTGATATTTCAACCTGAACATGCCTAACGATAGTAAATTTGTGCATGGATGTGAGCAAAGTCAAGGATGAAAATGAATAAAATTTTGATAATTACAAATTTACATTCTTGTCTTGGTGCTTCGAATACCATTGATTCATTGATGGGAACTGCGTAGCCAGGGCCCACGGTGTAAGAAAATATACAACATCAATGACTGGAACATCAAACATTCCCCTTCACATTTGTAGTATTGGAAGAGGGTGAATTTTACAAAAAGGAAAAGAGATGAACTAATGTAATTGCAACAAAAATAGAAGATCCAAATGACTTTGCTGTGGGTAATGATATAGATTTCTCAGCAGCTGACTTTATCTGCAAGTTCATAAAGCAGGCAATATATATCAGCTTTATGCATATAGGTAGGTTATGTCATGTTTATTTTGTGTATAGACTTGCAATAGAACCCCCAAGGGCGATTCAGGGGACGATTGGTTGAGAACCAATATTTCCACACGACTTGCCAGTTGCAGATAAAGTCTGCAAAATGATCATTGACAGCGGCAGTTGTGAGAATGTAGTGTCCGAGGAGGTTGTCCAGAAATTGCAGTTGAAGACGGACCGTCATCCTAAGCCATACAAGTTGTCATGGCTAAATAAGACAGTGAGGTAACAGTTGATAGGCGATGCCTGGTCTTTTTATATAAAATGATATAAAGTTTCATTCTCCAAACATCCCTTTTATGTTTCTCGCACACTAATTATCTTAATTTCCTCGATAACTCACGCATAAAACTCAGTTTTTCAGACAACAATTGATGATCTAAGCCATTATTCAAAGCTAATTAAGAAATAAACAGACAATATAAAAAGCTAACTAACTACCCTAGTGACTAGATAAATTGATTAATTAATTCAACCATGAACAAGTCCATACGATAAGGCCATCAGAATCGCAGCTTCCTTCTCATCCTGTGTTGAAAACTCGACAAAAGGCCGAGTTCTTGCTCAATATTAACATCAAATCCTCGAAACAAAGCTTCTTTCTACCTTGGGATTGGGAACCAAGTTTACTCTTTTTATTTTTCTTTAGCTTTGCAACACAACATTACTTGATATCTTTTTCTTGTTTCGAACCTTAGTCTTCGTACGTGTTGGTCTCAGCTGCAACAATGGTCCCATTCGAAGCCGCTGCAGCATTGCTCGTCTTGCTTTTCGTGTCGAATTCCACAGGCGTTGCACAGGGACTGCAGTTTATATATTTAACTTAGATTTTATGGTAAGGGTACTGATTAGGAGAGACTAAGAGTTGAGATTTTATAAGTATATACTACCTTGGGACCTCTAGGACCACTCCTCCAAAGAGGAGTCTTTGTTGTATTGCAATCAGCACAATTTGTTGTTGTTGTTATAATGGGAAGAGATGCTGCTGTTATCCGGAGATGATGAGGGCTGATTGATCCGAACCCTTCTCCTCTTCGAATTTCGTCGAGCTTTTTGATAAATCCGAGCATCCTCTTCCTCAAAATCCTCATCTTTGAAGGCATCCACATATAAGAACTATCCTCGTGGTGATGATCAACACTTTCCCCCCTTTCTTCTTTCTTCCATGTTGATAACTTGAGCTGTCCATCGTCTGGAACATATATCTTAGCCTGAAAATGAAGGAACTTTAGAGTTTAGATACACACGTGTATATATATATATGATCATAAGTTCATAACCCTAAGTGACCAGATCAAAACATATACCTGATCTTGGAACTCCTGGGGTTCACTTTGATAAGAACCTGCTTGGTTTTGAACAGTGGGCTGGAGATAGTGGGACAAGTAAGAGAGGAGGAAGAAGATGATGAAGAAGGTTGAGATTTTAACCCAAAAAGGGGATGATGAAGAAGGTTGAGATTTCAACCCAAAAGGTGGTGCTGTTGGTGTGATCATCTCGTTAAGGTCAAAAGGAAAAAGGATAAAGGGAAGAATAGAAATTACTACAAGTCATGAGAGAAGAATCAAGTGATGAACAGAAGAGATATTGTTGGTATGGTATCGTCCACTAAGGTGGAGGATCAATGTTTTGAAGAAGAAATGAAGAGAAAGGAAGAGAGAGAAAGAGGAAATGAAAACAAGAGGTTCACGTGATTTCATATACATTAGACCATGTTAAAAAAGACAAAAGGTGAAGAAGATGAGTATGGAATGCAATGCAATGCTACTGCTGCTCCCTATTCAGAAATATTTGAAGAATAAAAAGAAACCCTATCTGCAGAAATTCTCTCTCCTTTTTATGTCTTTTCAGAAACAAAAAAGATAAGAGTTCTTCGTTCCATGATAGCCTCACAAAATAATCATACAACATTTCATTAATTTAAACACATAAAAACAAAACTTTGATCTCCATTTCTGACCTTCTAACAGGTTGTGATCTCCATGGTAGATATAAAATATACACCCAAATTATTGTTACTAAATAGGATGATATTAAGAAAGATAGATGTGTGATATTAAGAAAGATACATAGATGCATGTGATATATATATATATATATATATTCATTCTTCACCACCTTAGTGTTGCCAAAAGCATTGCATGCAACAGGCAAGAGACAAATGTTGCACCCCAGACCTTTCCAAATCCCAATTGCCATCAGTCTTGCTTCTCAGAGTTATTACATCTTTCTTTCTGAACCAAGGTCTTGCATCTTCTTTCACTGCCGAGACTCTATCATGTTTCAAACATCACTGCATTGTTACATAATTTTTACCTAAAAATGTTTATATATATATATATACACACAAATACAAACAGAGAGAGATATATAAGCAGACAGCAGCTGACCAGATATCATTTGAAGCTATATAATTACCATGGGGAAGCTGGACGACAAGTTTGAAAACAGGGGAGAGAGAGAGGAACAAGATAACAGAAAAAGCTTGTTGCTCTAAAAGTTAATATGATGAGGTGAGGATTAGTTTTCCCGCTGTTTTTTCACCTAAATATACCATTTTACAATTAAATATTAAAGTAACAGTTATCTTAAATTATTTATAAGAAATTACACCATTTAATTGAAATGTAGAAAATACACTAATAACTATGTGATATTTAATTTTATTTATTAAACTAATGTGATTACAAGGTAATATTTGTTTTAAAGTTTTTAAATCATTTGACAACGAAGTCTCTAATAATTATACAGACGTTTGTGTTCGAACTCAAAACCTTAAAAAATAACTATCATTTCTTTAATTATTATAGTTGTTTGATTCATACTATTTAACATTTAAATTGAGAGAATATTCAGCTAATTGGACACATTTTTATACTTATGGTATTATCTTAAAAAGGTATGATCATTAAAATACGTTTTTTTCATGAGTTTTGGTCAATACATGAGTTGAAATTATTACGGGTCAAAATTAGTGAAAAAGGAAATAAAAAGAAAAAAATGTTTTTTTTTGTTTGAATAAAAACTACTAATATTATTAAAAAGTAAAAATATCTAAAATTATAATAAGAGTTTATAACTATCATATAATTTGGACTTTTTCTATAACATTAAAACTAATCACTTTAAATCATATAAGGACCATACATGGAAAATGTTAAAAATTCAACCAAAAGACTCGAACAAATATAGATACGAATAAATCTGATTGCATTAGCAAATAAACCACAAAAGGAAATTAAGCTATTAAAAGACTATCGAGAACTACAAATCAGAGCCAAGCGCTGTGAGAAACTATCTACAAATGCAGAATCACGCATCCAAATTCAATCTAAAGGTCCATAGTAGAGAAAATCAATAAGATTTCAAATAAGCATCATCTTGATCAGTTGTGGCGTCATCAAATCCAACTCTGAGAAAACATAAATAAAAGAACAGAAAAAACAAGAAAAAATTAAATGTGGCACAAAGACAGAGATAAATATACTACAAAAGTAAAAATATTTTTATTAAAAAAAAGAAAAAAGAATCGGTCGACAACCAGTATCAAAACCAGTTCTGTCCCCAGCTAAATAAAATCAAAGAATTTTTTTGATATAATCTATAAAAAAATCATACAAACTCAAAGAAAAAAAATATATATATATATATATAATATGTGCTAACATAAATATAAATCAAACAACTATAATATATATAAATTTTATGATTAATCTAAGTGTATATATAAAAAAAAGGTTTAATACTAAAATAAATGTTCAAATTATACAACTTTTCTCAAATAGATGTCTAAATTAGTTTTTGATTCATCCAGGTACATAATGTTACAAACGTTATCCATCTAAGTACTCGGGCTATCAACGGCGTTAATTTAGAAGTTGAAATGAAGGTTTTCAAAGTTTTTTATTTATTTTAAAATTTTTGTTATTATATATATATATATATATATATTAATTTTTAATTTAAAATAAAATTTTAAAATTATCGAATTATGACATGTGTCACTTAAAGAAGAAATTAATATTGTTGATGGCTCGAACACCTAAATGAATAACGCTTGTAGTGTTAAACATAAAAATGAGTCAAAAATAATTTAAGCATTTATTTGAAAAAAATAGGTATAGTTAGAGTAATTATTTTAGTATTAAGCTAATATATAGCTAAAAGTATTTAAAATTTTGGCCACATGGGGCCTTAGTTAAAATAACTATGAAAGCATATCACATCATTACATGAACAAAGACATGGATTTTCTATGTCTGAAACCGTAGAGTGTGCAGTGAAAGCATTTATTGCAAAACACACGCTGTCCCTCTCTCCCCCGGCGGTGTCCTCAGATCTGATGTGTATTCGTTTGTTGCTTTTGAAAGAGATACGTATCATTACTCTATAAATTCCCCATTTTCCATAATTTTTAATATATCACATTGATCTTCAAAAATACCATTCTATTTGCTTCAGATATCTTAGAAAATAGGTAAAGGGATTGTTTTAATTATAATTAAATAGATATTTATTATAATTTTAAAATTAAATGACGTGACACGTTCATTTTACCTATTAAGGATGAAGATGTAACTATGTGCAATACAGGATGGGTCATGGCTCACAAAAAAAGGGTCTAATTGTTTTTTTTCTTATTTTTTATTTTTGCATGAATTAGTGATTTCGGTGGTAAAATAATTTTTATTATTTAATGAAGTTATGGAGTAAGCGTTCAATGTCACATGCAGGGTCACTCTTGATTATTTCTTGACTTGGGGCGAAAATAAAAATGTCACATGCAGGATCAGTCCTAATTATTTCTTGACTCGGGGCAAAAATAAAAAAAAATGAGCCTCTACACTTCAATCTTAGAAAAATGAGCCTCTGATTTAAAAAAAATTAAGAAATATCTAATATAATTTTTCTAGTAGAATTTTTTATTAAATTAAAAAATAATAATTTATTACAATATCAAAAATATATATATTTAAGCATATAAATACTTATAAAAAATATTGTCTTTGACCATTTTTTGACGTAAAATCATTGATAATAGTGTCAATATCAATGCTGATTAACATATTTAATTTTCTCAACACATAACATAGCATTTGGAAATCAAAGAACGATTTTATCTAGAATTTGGAAATATATAAAATTCAAAAGAAAGAATTTGAAAACATGATCTACATAGAGTTTTAAGAACAAACTTCAATATGATTCAAACACCACAATTGATGATAAACAATTGTGATTTTGTGTTTGTGAGAAATATAAGAAATTAAAAAGTGAGAGTAATAATTTTAAGAGGAATTGTGAAATATGAAAGAGAAAAGTAGCATGCTAATTATACTTCAACTACTCTTCCCACTGAGTTTTGAAGAGAAAACAACGTCAATAAAAATTTTCATTGACATGAAAAATCGGGAACGAGATTTGGTGAATTGATGGTGGGAATTTGGAAAGATCAAAATTAAAGAGATTCAATTGGATTTTTTTTTAATTTTGGGTATTGAATTAGAGTTTTATGGAAAGATGAATAATTTATTAATGTAGATATAAAAATTCAATGATAACAATTAACACTTTGGTAAATTCATGAACCCTATTATTTTATTTTATTTTATAGTTTTTATTTTCAAATTTATTATAAAAAATATGAAAAATATTATACTAACTTTTTTTTAAACTGTGGGTCATGGGCGTGTGCCCCTTCAAGCCCTGGCTCAGGGCTAGCCTTGGTCACATGGTTGAGAGTTATCTTTGAACATATACTACCTTGTACTTATCCTAAATTAATTGAAAAAAATTCTTTTAATTTTAGATTTTGATAAATTAAGTCTTGATACTTATTTTCAGTATATACTTAGATTGATATTTTGAATAATAACAATCTTAGAAAATAGTTGTTTTATTGAAATATTTATAATTAAAAATTGTTGTTAAAATTAAAACTTATTTTAAAATATTTCTATATTAATTAATATTTTTTTAGTTTCTCTGAAATCTTCTGTGATTTTATTTCAACAATTATATTTTGTCGAAAAAACAATTGCATGCAGTAGGTATAGGGTTGACTTGGATCGACATGATAGGATAGCACAACGGAAAGAAACGGTATAGTAATATACATGGATTAGTTAAAAATTAATTGATTGAATATATTGATTAGGTTGGGGGAAAATGAAAGGCATATATTATTGTAAAAAGGAAAAAGGTCTATAATTTATACGATGAAGAAGCAGGCTACGTAGACATGGTGTTAATCACGGGTGTAAGAGGAGGTGGAGAGACATGGATGGAGACGTTATAAAATCTTATCGTGAAAAGCTGTCCGTTATTCGAAGGTATGTCCAGTCCAAGCCCCTGTTGTTGTCAACCACCTGCGACGGCCCCACCGGCGCCCATTCCCCATTCTTCTCTCTACATTTACTAACGCTGCCTGCAGATTATTGACAAACCCTAAAGTATATGTATCTCTTCGGACGGTTGATGTATTTATCTCGTACGTTGTTTTTTTTTTTACATATTTATATTATATTATATTATATCATATGCTTTGTTGGACTTAGACCCAATGGGCAAAAGAGTCAGAAGATTGACCCATTATAGAACCAATCTCCATTAAATTTATTGGGCCAGCTCAGAAGTAACCCACCACTAAATGTACCAGGTATGATCCCATTGTATTGCAATGTTTTTAATTTTATTTAAAATAATTAGATAAATGTAATTAGATGCTACTCTATATTTATTGATGTTGTTGGAATTCTACACAACAATTACACATCCCACGGTTTTAGTCGTTATTGCAGCACCCAAGTTCATTTTACATGGATCATTTACCAGCGGCTCACAGTGAAGACTTGGTCTACCACCCTTTATCGGGATCAAGCTTTACAAATGTAGAGAAACGGCAGGGTTTGGTGGTTATGAAGACCAGAAATGGCTAGGCCCTGGTCCCAGCCATAACCACCAAAAACCCTGGTTGGGTCCGAGCCAACTTCACTGCTAAGCTAAACAAAGAGAGAACACTACGCATTGTTGTTGAGAAAAAAATAAACCATATGCCTCTGACCAACCAGGAAGGTGGGAACATAGAGGAGGCTTTACTATTTTTGCTAACCAAAGTGAAAGACATAACCGTTACAAGTACTTACGAGCAATATTTTTCGGGAATTATCGAATCTAAATGAAAATTATAATATATTGTTGAATTGAAATCATATTTAATTTACATCTAATCCGATTCTAAATCGAACTATACCAACATATGATGAAATATACTTTTAATTTTAGTACAAGATTTTAAAGAAAAATAGGATTTTAAATTATTGTGGTTTCCAATAATTTAAACTCCTACTTTTAGTACAACATAAATATGTTTTTAATCAGGTTGGATTAGAGTCAAAATTTTAAATCAGGTAAAAGTAATTTTAAATTTGAAATATATTATTATAGTGTTGATCCGGAATTTTTTTTTACTTCGTTCTCATCTTAACTGTGAAACAATTATAAAATTCTACACTTAACATCTTTGAGTTAAGTGCTCTAATTGACTATAGTAAGTTTTTAAATACTAATTTTAATTATTACCAACAAGGGTTGGTTCAAGTGGTAAGCAACTTAATATCGTTTAAGCAAGGTCTTGCGTAGGGATGGCAAACGGGTACAGTTTCGTGGATTCCGTATCGCATCCGCTCTAATTGGATCGGGGATGGGTATAATTTTAGCGGGTAGTGGGCGGGTGTAGATTTATAAAGTGGTACCCGTCGTGGGTGGTGGGCGGGTAATGGGTTTGAGACATTACCCGCTCCGCATCCGCCCGCCCCACATCCGCCCGCCCAGCTAAATATCTATTAAATTTTGGACCATAATGAATTTAGGTGTAATTTTAGAGACTAATTTATAAATTTTAATATTGTATAATATATAACATATAATTTAACCAAATATTAAGGATATTTAGTCTTTAATCTGGTCTTTAATTAGGGAAATATTCGGCTCTTTGATTAAACCCATAATTCCACTAACCACGTCACTTTCCATGTTATTTAGCCCATGTTGCCCATCCAAACACAAATTAGCCGTACTATAAGCATTAACATCAAAAGCAACAGTTTCCATGTTTAGCCCTTCAAAAACCCATATTAGGCGCACTATGAGCATTAATATCGAAAGCAACTCAACAATCCAACTCTGCGACTACATGCTCCCTACAATCTGTCTCCATAACATTCGTAGAGCCACTCCTCTGACAAATTGAAGCATGCGCTGCTACCCCATCACGAACTGTCTGGGAACCAACTCCAACATCCCATTAATTTACTGTCAGGCGAGTCTAGATGGGTATGTCACTAGTGGGTAGTGGGTGTGGGGATGTATTTGAAAATGTACCCGCGTGGGCGGGTGTGGATTTGAAAATTTGTACTCATCATGGGTGGTGGGCGGGTGGTGGATTGAAAAATATTAGGTGGGTATGGGGATGGGGGAGAGGGTATCCTCACCCGACCCGCCCGTTTGCCATCTCTAGTCTTGAGTTTGAGTCCTTGTGTATGCAGAAAATTCATGTTGGAAGACTCACCCACTAAAATCAGGTGTGCGATGCGGGTCGGTCCGGATTAATCAAGGTAAAGCCTTGGAACCGGGAGGACAAAAAAAAATTTAATTACTGTTTTTCTTCAAATTCGATAAAATATTAATAAGATGGTTCATTTTATGAATAATCTTATTGTCGTGAAATTACCTAACTATTTTTGTATCTTACATCAACCACCTTAACAAACTACTGATTTGATTTGTTTCTACCCAATCTCATCACTACTACTAAGTTCCCACTTCATCTATATATTTATTTTGAGGGTAAACTATTTATCTGGTATGCCATATATTCCCACATTTATGTTTTAAGTCACCCAATTTCTTGTTCCATTTTGTTTCTATTTGGGTATTATATTATTAAGTTTGACAGTTGACCAAGTAGAAATGTTGATGAGGCATGGTATAATAATGATTTTAGTCGTAAAACTTACACATTCTATCAAATTAGTCCTAAATTGAAATAATTAAATAGATCCTTAATATTTAAGAATTATTGTTGTATTATTAAATTATTTCAAATTAAAATAAGATCAAATTAATAGAATTTTTAAATATCGATAACTTATTGAATTATGATAAATTTGATGAAACGTTTAAGTTTTATATACTAAAATTGTTATTATATCATTTCACATCATTATTTTTATTTATTCAACAGTCAAATTTAACGACATAAACCAAAATAAAAATAAATTATAACGTTATATGTGATTTAAAAAAATATTTGGATGACTAAAGCATAATATGAGAACAAGTGGGATACTAAATAAATAATTTACCCTTATTTTTAATATACTCTTTTAGTTTTTGAGTATCAAATTTATTTAATTTTATAAACTAATTAAATGAAATATTTGATATGTGCAAAAAATAATAAATAAATGAAATTATTAAGACAAAAACAGCGATAATCTTTTAATTCCTTTGTCTGAAAATGTGTGCCTAACATGCAATTGCGTGACTTCCACTTTAAGGTAGCGTATATACTTTTTATTTTGACTTATTTCAAAAATAATAAACTTAAATTATGTTTTTTGAAGTGTTTAGATTTTTTTAAGTATGCATGTAATATTTTATTGGGTAAATTATGCATTTAGTACCTAAACTACTAGTTTTGATCTGTTCTAGTATCTAAACTTTTAAATTTATTTCAAAATCACGCCTAAAGTTTAGTTTTTGTTTCATTTTGGTACCTCATCATTAAAAGCTTTAGTTTTTGTTTTATTGTGGTACCTCATCATTAAAAGCTTTAGTTTTTGTTTCATTTTAGCACCCTTGTTCAAAAGTTAAAGTTAAGATTTGAAACAAATTGGCAGTTTAGATAATAAAACGGATAAAAAAATGACAGTTTAGGTACTAAACGCGTTAAGTTTTTAATGAAGAGTACTAAACTGAAATGAAAACTAAACGTTAGGTATAATTTAAAAAAAATGAAAGTTTAGGTATTAAAACAGATCAAAACTGATAGTTTAAGTATTAAATGTATATTTTACCCTGTTTTATTTAAAAAAAATATTATATCAGTTTATTTTTTTAATTTAAGATTTATATCGGTTCATCTCCCATAAAATCTCTATTTAAATTTAAAATTTTTGAGGGTGAAATTCCTATTTTATTTTTGAGATCGATGTATTCTAAGTTAAAGGTTTTTCAACTAAAAAAGAAAACTATTTTTTTTTATAAAAACAAAAGGCATAGATGAAATAAAATATGGAAAATAGTAAATGCTGATTTTGGATTATCTTCATCTATTTTTATTTGTTTAGGAAATTAAAAGAAGAACGAAAGAGTGAGAAAATAAAATATGGAAAATGATGAAATAGAAAATGTTATATATTAATTGAGTAATTATTTTTTAGCAAAACAAAAACCATAAGATGAAAAATAAAATATTAAACACTTACTATCCATTACAAAAATCTTTATACACTTAAAATAAAAGTATTGTATTTTAAACACCTATTTTCCAAATAAATCTTTTATTTTCTAGCATTAGCTTCATTTGGAACACTTAATTTTCTTTCTAATATGTATATTCTTATAGTTAGAGATGGGATTTCGATCTAATTTCAAAATTATTATTTTTGGTTCAGGTCTAAGCCAGATTCGAATTTAGGATAAAAATGTTTTGCCTGGTTTGATTTAAAAATAATATAATTATCATTTTATATTTAAATATAATTGTAATAATATCTTTTTCTATATTTTTCAATTAGATCTTTATTTTATTAAATAAAAATAAAAATAAAACTATATATATTTATATCAAATTAGATATGAGTTTTTACCTTAAAAGTTAAATTATCAAATAAAATCCTCCTAAATTAGAATTGAGTGACGAGAGAAAGAATAAAATAGAGTTGATAAAAAACTTAATTCGACTCCATTCGTACTCGTTCCTACTTATAGATATGAGCAAAGCTATCGATGGGAATTAAGTTTTTTATTGACTATATTCTTTCTTGTGAGATGAGCAAAGCTATCATATTCTTTATATAATCGAAACTCATCGAGTTAGGGTCGTTAATCTCACAATAAAGATTATATAAAGCAGATGTAGGGCGACTAGTCTTTCTCATTCATACCCGTACATATTAAACTCAAAATTCCCAATCACAGAAACTGAGTAATCCACTATCTCCTTAAACTCTGCTAAATCTCCCTCATTTTAGGTTCTTAAAAGAATAAAAAAGAAAAACAAAAAGAAAGTTCATTTATTTTCTTTCTCTTTCGTCCTTAATATTATAGGAAGGAGAAAGTGGATGATATACAAAGACAAAATATTCACTACAGCAAAACAGGCTTTTTGCGGCGTTTTTTACCTTTAGCGGCGTTTATAAGCGCCGCTAAAAACACATGTGGCGTTAAGACAAACGCCGCGAAAATCGCCGTTGAAAATAGCGTCGTTAAAGTTCGCGGCGTTTTAAAAAAAAATGCCTCAATAGGTATTGTTATTTAGCGGCGTTTGTGTGACAAACGCCGTAATAGGTGTTGATATTTAGCGGCGTTTGTCAGAAAAACGCCGCAATAGGTGTTGATATTTAGTGGCGTTTTTAGATAAACACTGCAATAGGTTATGATGTTTAGCGGCATTTTTCTCACAAACGCCGCAATAGGTGTTGATGTTTTGCGGCGTTTTCCCACAAACGTCGCAGTAAGTGTTGATGTTTTGCGGCGTTTTTGCTAAAAATGCCATTAAAGGTCTGTATATAGCGGCGTTTTTATCCTAGAAACGCCGCTAAATGTATGATATATTACGACATTTTTTGTTACAAACGCCGCTAAATAATACAGAATTTAACAGTTCTAAAAATTATGCTTGATTACCCCAAAACTATTTTTTTAACCTGTTCCATTATCCAACAAACAAAACAATAATAACATCAAACTCTATATCCATAACAAACAACATCAAATCCAATATAATAAATAAAAGTTTTCATTAACGTAATATAAGTTCAGTTAAACAAGGTCCAGTAGAATGCTCATAACATAAATGAGACTACGATGGTGGATTACGAGGTTGCATTTTCTGAATCATCAGCATCATATCATTGAGTCGTTTTTCAAATTCTTCACATCTCTGATGATATGCTGCTTCTCTCTGTGCTGCCGCTGCTTCTTTCTATGCTTCCGCTGCTGCTCTGGCTGCTTCTGCTGCTCTCTCTCTACTTCCCTTGCTTCATTTTTCGCTTTCAAGTTAGCCATTTGTTGATCCATCTCAACCAACTTTTCTTTTAAACGACTAACTTCTTGGTGGGAAGATCGACACTGTGATGACATGTACTTTGATGAACTAGATCCAAAATATTTGGTGGGAGTAACGAATGATCCTTGACAACGCACCCGACCATATCTTTCAGAACCCAAAACGTCATTAATAGCTTGGTTTTCAATGTCATAATCATTAACAATACCTTGACTCGAAGCAGTAACATGATACTCCACCTTT
Source organism: Hibiscus syriacus (assembly GCF_006381635.1). Classification (NCBI taxonomy): domain Eukaryota; kingdom Viridiplantae; phylum Streptophyta; class Magnoliopsida; order Malvales; family Malvaceae; genus Hibiscus; species Hibiscus syriacus. Next base: position 1,149,775 of record NW_024063342.1, on the reverse strand, counting down.
TTCTCCCTCAATTTTTCCTAATAAAGTGAATAATTAATTAAAATAAAAAATGTCATGGTACAAATATAAATAAAGTCAGGTAAATTAAAACATCTACCCAAAAAACGTACCATAATTTCTGCAGCATCAGCAGTCATAGGAGTGTCATCCTTCTTCGTATGTGTCATGTCGAAGAGTTGGATTCGACCAACTTTAGAACCAGATGTATTTTCCTACAATGTACCATAATATAATTACTATGAGTTAGTATGTACATGGAATACAAAAAACTATTTCAATAATCTATAATACCTCCTCATGAGCTATATAAGCAAAACTCTTCGATCCAGCTGTGTGCGTAAACTTTTGTTGTTGCCTGCTAGCAACACCAACATGCTCTTGGTCCTACAATTTCAAACAACCACTTTTAATGATGATTTACAATTCGTTACAATTATTTCTGAAAAATACATCATACCTTTCCTTTTTGTGAACTCCAAAATCTGACTGCATCTTCCCATTGGTACCTGAGCATTCCTGGTGGGACTGTTTGTAACTTCTCTTCAAGGCTGAGATCATTCTTGAAGTATTTCTTCTTTAAGGAGCTCTTGTGATCCCTCCATCTCTTCCCTAACATTTGCTTCACATAATCGTCAGAGACCTCTAAAGAAAATTTCTCCTATAAAGCAAATAAGTGTGCACCGTAAGTATAAATTAGTATTGAATTTCTATAGAGTATGTATTATAATGACATTATTACCTTAACAAAATCCAACGCTTGATTTTTGCTACTATTAGGCATTTCACGCCATGACTTGTAATTGATCGGTAACAGATTCGCATTACGTCCAACTATGCCTAAGTAACCTGCTAGAAGACGTGATTCTGGGCCAATAGGTTGACCGACATCGTTTGCATTTTCAACTATATAAGAAATTATTAAATGCCAGTTTTGAAAATGAACAAAGTAGTTCGAAGATTACTTTGAATTTCTACGTTTCAACAGTTTCCGGAACTTCAGAAGACTCAGGTGTATTCGATTCCTCGTTATTTCTTTCTTCATGGTCTTCAGAAGCTCGAACAACCCGCAAATTAGTTATTTTTCTCCTCGGCATGATATCTATAATAAACAAACATGAGTAATAAAAAAAATGAATGAATGAATATATTGAAAGACAACATGTTAAAGGTTATAACATTATAAATAAATAAATGAAGATATAAAATCGTACAAAAGTCTTATATAATGTCAGTTGTCATAAATATCTTCATCAATGTCCTCCCAAACCTATTGAAATTGTGTTGTATTACTGATAGTTTCATCTAAGTTTTGTGGTAGTAAAGGTAAACTTTCTGATCTTGTTTCAATGTCATCTCTACTTCCATCCCCGATGTCTATCAAGTCTCTGGGAGTATTTTGAAGCATAATATACCAACCGTCATCCATTGGATCGTGACAATAAAATACTTGTTTCACTTGAGAAGAAAATACATATGGTTCATCCATCAAATGTTGACCCGTGTGAATTAATCGAGAGAAATTCATCATTGTAAACTCGAATTTATCTCTTTTTATACATATGTTTACATCAACCCAGTCACACCGAAACAACACAACCTTTCATTTTCCATAATAATCTAACTCAATAATGTCCGTAAGATTTCTATAATAATCGACCCCTCCCTCATGTGGATTATTGTCCCTTACAGTAGCATAACTTGTAGTTGACGAAGTAACTACGACTCCACAATTTTGTGTCCTTCTTAATCTTTCACGAGATTTCGTGTTGAACCTAAACCCATTAATGAGGAAGGCATTATATCTTTTAACTATTCTATTCGGACTTTGAGAAAGCCATTTAACTTCTTCACTAATTTCTCTCCCACTCCAAACCTATTACACATGAATGGTGAATTAATTTGCATTGACGTCGATATAAAAGCAAGACGTATATAATTTATAAGTGTTCCGTAAGATTTAGTTGCTTACCGTCTGGCCTAACCATTCATGAAAAGTTTCTGTGAATAACTTATGTAGCTCTCACTGATTTAATCTTCGAGAGCGTGCTCGAGATCTCAATACTTCTTTAAACTCACTATAAAGAATATTATGTCGCTAAAAATTGATAAATATAAAAGATAAAGAGATTTCATTAAGATTGAGTCCGAAAGACTTACGTGCAAAAAGGATCTATTGAATCGTGATGGAAAAGAACATATCAGTGTGCTTGTACCCAAGACGTGTCATCTAAGTGTGCAATTTCAACTTTCCCTAATGGTTGACCATAACTTCCAAAGAAATAATGTTGAGGTAAGTCATCAGTACTTAACACATCATTTCGATTTGGTCTATTCCATCTTGTTTCAACATCTTCCAAATATCTAGAGAAAAATGTCATACATTCCTCTGCCAAATACCCTTCAGCAATTGATCCTTCCGGATAATGCTTATTACGACAATAAGACTTCAACTTGCCCAAGAACCTATACACAAAACAACATACTACGTAAATACATTTGAGTGAGAGGTATAATCAGTAGTAATTTGAAATGTGTAATTCAAATAACACCTCTCTATAGGGTACATCCATCGATAAAAAACTGGACCACAAACTCTTGCTTCGTGAGGAAGATGAATTAACAGATGCACCATAATTGTGAAGAATGAAGGTGAAAATATCTTCTCCAAGTTGCATAAAGTCAAGGTGACTCGATCTTGTAGTTTATCAAGTTCTTCATGTTAGATTATGCCCAAAGACCAATCATATGATGATTGTAATAATACTTTTATTTACCGATTTTATTGAATAAAGGCATTGCCGCTATTATTTTTAGTTATATATATGTGTTTAACATAAACTGGAAGATAATAAAGTCCATGTAATGACATACTTGTTATTATTAAAAGATCCCTAGTCAAGTATTATTATGGGCATGGACAATAATAATACGCTTAAGACTAACATGTTATTGATTAATGACAATGAGTTGTCATTGACATATAGATGTCAGAATTGATACATGATTATATTGTTAGAGAACAATGTATTGGATTGACCCACCATGAGCATATGTCTTGGATTATTATGTGACAGTCATAACATTGCTCATGGTGATAACTATATGTATGATCCTCAGACTTGAGATAAATACTATCCCAACATATATTGTTGTATGTTTTGATGCAGTTAAACAAGCTCCGTAACTGGTTGCTCTATAAAGACTGTTATTGAATATATCTCAATATATGTAGTGGGTGTGTATGATTAAGATAGGATTTGTCATTCCTACATAATAGGAAATATATCACAGACCACTTGATTGAGTGATACTAGAAACGCATGGCCATGCTCGAATAAGTTGATATGAGATATCACAAACTATTCGTTAATTAAAGTCTACTCTAGATATCAAGAAACAATAGATGGGCTATACAAGTGTGACTATTCCAAGACTTGTGCCTATTATAGATATAAAGGACATAAGGATGTAATACATAAAAGAGTTAATCACCAAGATGATATGTCGAATCATATTTTCTTGTAACTTAGGTGACAATGATATATTGCTAGATGTCACTCATTGTATGTAATTTTAGAATTGTTCTAATAATTACTACTAACGTTATAAGAACCTACAGGGTCACACTCTAGGATTAAAATGAGCAAAGATGTACAATTTGTTGTACGTTACTAAAATATATCTAAAGTTAAGATATGTATATTTGATATACATATGAATTTAATTATCTCGAATATATTAAGTAAGCATTAAAAGAATGTAATTTATATTACAACTCTTTTAATTGATATATATATATATATATATATAATTCAGAATAATTAAATAAATGTTTTAAGTAAACATTAAAGATTGTAATTATGATTATAAGTCTTTAATGTATATTTAAGTTGAATTAATTAAATAATATTTTATTTATTAATTCAAAATAACTTTAAAAACCCTAAGATGTTAGGGTAATGGATATAAAAGGGTGTGTTAGGTCTAGCAGCCGTTTTGCAACACACACACAAACCCTTCAGCCGTTTTCTCTCAAAACAGTTTTGGGGAAAACAAATATTGCTCTTAATCGGGTGAACTGAGTAGAGACCGAGACGTGATTTCGTGGAGGCTTTCGATTCGAATCGATCTACAACATCAGTATTCACTGTTGTTCTTGTGTTTTTCAAGGAACCCACTGTAAGTATTCGCATTATTTCCTTCCGATTTTAGTTTTTCGTACTTGGATCGCTGATGAGACCGTCGAGTTTTGTTTCCGTTGCGCCATGGGGTGCGCCGACGGTCCCAACAGTGGTATCAGAGCCACTTGTACGATCTGATTTGGGTTAGATTTTTGATTGATGCGATATGTATGAGATGCATGTTCTAGTTTTATCGATTTTGGTAAATATGTTGATATCATTGTTCGAATCGATACCCACAACGATTAATATGTTAATTTGTTAATATGTTTTTCAATCAATTTGTTGCTGGATGATCTATGGGAGTGCGATAGCTGCGATAGCAGATCGCATTTAGCAGTGGAACAATGGTTGTTCCGATGCAGAAAACCTTCGGGATTAAAAATCCCAAAAGAACGATTCTGTTGATAATTGTTATCAAATCGTGAAGTTTTTCCATGGAAACAGTACAAAGGCGTAACAACGTATATATATATATATATATGATATGTTTATTTTGCACGGTGTTTGATATGCATGGTTATAGCTTTTGTTCAATTCACAATGGTTTATTTTGAAATACGGTCTGCGAGCCGTGCCTTTCCATATCTCTATTGTATTTCTCTTCTCATCTTACTCCCTCGTATGTAAAACGAGTTTCTTTTAAAATTGTAAATCTATGAAGATTCACAAGGAGCAGAAGAATGTCGAGAAGATGCCTAGAGAGCAGTCTTAGGCTTTAGGGTTCTTGGTTCTCCCATTGGCTTGGGATGGGCCACCTTAGTCATTAGTTTGGGCTATAACCATTGCATCTTATTTATTGCTATATTTGTTACGTATGCAATGCATCAAATGATAAAATAAGAATAAATATTGATGAGATCAATAAGGGCCTAATATTAAAACGAATAATGATGATATAATTACACAAATCCCTCTTTATAATCTAAGTTAACTTAACCGTCTGATATTTACCCTCGTTAAGGCTTTGATCGATATTGTGTGGCTTTGCCAAAGCATTGGCACATAAATCTATCTTGGTTAAACGCGAAGAATAAGCAAGTGATATTCACCAGTTGAAATATTGGTAATAACTTAGCTAGGTTATTCTAATAGGATTAGAAACCTAGAGGTTAAATATTTGGATAAGTCATAAGATGACTTGAACAAAAGTTGTTCACCAAAATGAGTTACATAAGATGTAACTAGTAAAGTGTTACTTACCTAAATAATTATTATCCTAAAAAAAGCCAAAGCTGATTTAGGAAATTAATGTATTATGGATCCTCACCCACTAGAAAAATTTTCGTTGAAGTTTTTCGAAATTAAAACAGAGAGGGTTTTTAATTTTAAATAAAACAGTGGGAGTAATTTGTAAATAAAGTCCTATTTATAAATTTTAATTCGATAAATTCACTTACTTTAATATTTCCATTGTTGTAGATTTAATGGCAAACAACATTTTATCACTGCGATCACTCCTTGAGAAGGATAAACTTAATGGCATAAACTTCCTTGACTGGTTTCGTAATTTGAGAATTGTTCTCAAATAGGAAAGGAAGGAATATGTCATTGAGGAACCTGTTCCTGATGAACCCGCAGCTAATGCTTCAAAAGCTGAAAAAGACAAATTCAAGAAACATATGGATGATATGTTAGATGTTGGTTGTTGGATGTCTAATGCTTGCCACCATGACTCCTGAGCTTCAGAAGCAACATGAGGACATGGTTGCATATGAGATGATTCAAAATCTCAAAGAAATATATGAAGGGCAAGCACGTCAAGAGAGATATGAGACCTCTAAAGCTCTATTTCAATGCAAAATGGCAGAGGGAACTCCTGTAGGAGCTCATATCATCAAGATGATGGGCTACATCCAAACGTTGGAAAAGTTGGGATTTCCTCTCAAAGATGAATTGGCTACCGATGCTATCCTGCAATCATTTCCAGATAGCTTTAGCCAATTTGTCCTTAATTTCAACATGAATGAAATTAACAAGACTTTGCCACAGTTACTTGGCATGTTACGAACTACTAAAAGTAACATGAAAAAAGTTGGACCTAAGCCCATTTTGATGGTCCACAAGGACAAAGGAAAGGGAAAGAAAAAAGTAGTGGCAAAGTCTAAGGGCAATGGTAAGACCAAGCCAAAAGGGAAAAATACATTGAAACCCAAAGGGGGAGTTAACAAAGAAGGAAAATGTTTCCATTGTGATAAGACCAGACACTGGAAGAGAAACTGCCCCGTTTACCTTGAAGAGGTCAAGAAGGCAAAAACTAACGGAACATTTGTTTCAGGTATTTATGTTATTGATGTTAATTTGTCAACATCTACTTCTTGGGTATTAGATACCGGTTGTGGTTCTCATATTTGTACTTCTGTACAGGGACTGCAAAAGAGAAGGAATCTGGCTAAAGGAGACGTGGACCTATGAGTAGGAAATGGAGCAAGAGTTGTTGCATTAGCTATAGGGACATATGTTTTATCTTTTCCTAGTAGACTTGATTTAAATTTAGAGGATTGTTATTATGCGCCTAGTTTGACTAAGAACATTATTTCTATTTCTTGTTTGGACAAGATTGGTTTTGAGATTATTATTAAGAATAATTGTTGTTCTTTTTATCTCGATATTATTTTTTATGGTTTGGCACAATTGGTTAATGGTCTCTATATTTTGGATCAAGAGAACACCATTTATAACATAAATACTAAGAGATCAAAAACAAATGACTCAAATCAAACTTATCTTTGGCATTGTCGTTTAGGCCATATAAGTGAGAAACGCATATCAAAACTCCATAAAGATGGATTTTTAGATTCATTTGTTTTCGAACAATATGATGTATGCGAATCTTGCTTGTTGGGAAAAATGAGTAAAGCTCATTTTAATAGTAAAGGTGAGCGAGCAAGTGATTTATTGGGGTTAATACATAGTGATGTATGTGGACCAATGAATACACAAGCCAGAGGTGGATTCCATTACTTCATTATTTTTACCGATGACTTCAGTCGGTATGGGTATATTTATCTTATGCGCCATAAATCTGAAGCCCTTGAAAAGTTTAAGGAATTTAAAAATGAAGTACAAAATCAATTAGGCAAAAGTATTAAGGCACTTCGATCAGATTGAGGTGTAGAATACTTAAGCATAGAGTTTGATGAACTCCTAAAAGAATGTAGGATTGTCTCACAGCTTACACCACCTGGTACACCACAGTGGAATGGAGTTTCTGAAAGAAGGAATCGAACATTATTAGATATGGTTCGATCGATGATGAGTCATAGTGATCTTTCAACTTCTTTTTGGGGACATGCACTTGAGACATCCGCTTTCACACTACATTGTGTTCCATCTAAATCGGTTCAAAAGACACCATACGAGATATGGATTGGGAAACATCCTAGTATGTCTTTTATGAAGATTTAGGGTTGTAAAACTTATATAAAACATCATATGTCTATAAAGCTCGAACCTAAATCTCATAAGTGTATATTTTTTAGATATCCTAAAGAAACTAAGGGATATTATTTCTTCAACCCTAACGAGAACAAAGTGCTTGTTGCTCGAACATAAGTTTTTCTCAAAAGAGAATTTCTCTTAAAGAAAGAGAATGGTAGAAATATTGAACTTGGAGAAGTTCAAGAGCAACAGATAAATGAACCTAAAGTTGAGCATGTTTCACAAGTTGTTGATGAGCATTCAACAGATTTAGAAACACAATCATTGCGTAGATCCACAAGAGAACATCGTGCACCTGAGAGATTTGGATTTCTCGTTACGACACATGGAGATGTTCTTCTTATGGATCAAGATGAGCCCATGACTTATCAAGAGGCAGTGTTAGCCCAGACTCTGAGAAATGGCTTGAAGCCATGAGATCTGAGATGGATTCCATGTCAGTAAACCAAGTATGGACTTTGGTTGAACCACCTGAAGGGGTCAAACCTATAGGGTGTAAATGGGTTTTCAAGAAGAAAATCGACATAGATGGTAATGTACAAACATACAAGGGGAGATTAGTCACTAAAGGTTTTCGACAAGTTCATGGTGTAGAATATGACGAAACATTCTCCCCTGTAGCTATGTTTAAGTCCATTTGGATCTTGCTCGCAATAGCTGCATTCCATGATTATGAAATCTGGCAAATGGACGTCAAAACCGCCTTCCTTAATGGAAAACTTGAAGAGGATGTGTATATGATAAAACCAGAAGGTTTTGTCTTTCCAGGAAATACTGGAAAGGTTTATAAGCTACAGAGGCCTATTTATGGACTAAAGAAAGCTTCTCAAAGCTGGAATCTTCGTTTCAATGATGCAATCAAAGAGTTTGGTTTTATCAGAAATGAAGATGAGCCTTGTGTTTATAAGAAGGCTAGTGGGAGCATTGTTTCTTTCTTAATATTCTATGTAGACGACATACTCATCATAGGAAATGATATACCTACTTTACAGTCTGTTAAGACTTGGTTAAGTAGTTGTTTTTCTATGAAAGATTTGGGTGAGGCAGCGTATATCTTAGGAGTTAAGATCTATAGAGATAGATCAAGACGACTTTTAGGTCTAAGTCAAAGTACATATATAGACAAAGTGCTGAAAAGATTCAATATAGAAGAATCCAAGAAAGGATTTTTACCTATTAGACATGGCATTTCTCTTTCGAAGGAAATGTGTCCTTCAACTCCACAAGAAAGAGAACGGATGAATAAGATTCCATATGCTTCGGCTATTGGTTCTATCATGTATGCCATGATATGTACTCGACCAGATGTATCATATACTTTAAGCATGACGAGTCGGTATCAAGCGAACCTGGTGAAAATCATTGGATTGCGATTAAAAATATCCTTAAGTACTTAAGAAGAACTAAGGATAAATTTCTTGTCTATGGAGGGGAGGAAGAGCTTTGTATAAAAGGTTATACTGATGCCAGCTTCCAAACTGACAAGGATGACTCACGATCGCAATCGGGTTTTGTGTTTTGTCTTAATGGAGGTGCTGTGAGCTGGAAAAGTTTAAAACAAGACACAATAGCTGATTCTACAACAGAGGTTGAATACATTGCAGCTAGTGAAGCATCAAAAGAGGTTGTTTGGATCAAGAAATTTATAATGGAATTAGGGGTTATTCCCAGCATATCAGATACTGTAGAACTCCGTTGTGACAATAATGCAGCCATTGCACAAGCAAAGGAACCCAGATCTCATCAACGATTCAAACATATTCTTATGCGCTTTCATCTCATTTGAGAGATCATTGATCGAGGAGATGTGAAAATATGTAGAGTACACACGGATGACAACATTACTGATCCCTTGACGAAGCCTCTTACACAGCAGAGGCATGATCGTCACACTGAGTCACTCGGTATTAGATATATGAGTGATTGGTCTTAGTGATAGTGGGAGATTGTTAGAGTATGCCCAAAGACCAATCATATGATGATTGTAATAATACTTTTATTTACCGATTTTATTGAATAAAGGCATTGTCGCTATTATTTTCAGTTATATATATGTGTTTAACATAAATTGGAAGATAATAAAGTCCATGTAATGACATAATTGTTATTATTAAAAGATCCCTAGTCAAGTATTATTATGGGCATGGACAATAATAATATGCTTAAGACTAACATGTTATTGATTGGTGACAATGAGTTGTCATTGAATAGAGATGTCAGAATTGATACATGATTATATTGTTAGAGAACAATGTATTGGATTGACCCACCATGAGCATATGTCTTGGATTATTATGTAACACTCATAACCCGTATAATTATACCTATACAGATTATAGATGTTATCCAAATAATAAAACCATTTAAATAATTTCTGAGCGATTTAAAATTTATTTTCTTAAAATGGTAAATGATATTATAAAAATATCATATCATATAAATCATGTTTCGTTGTAACAAATTTAATTCAAAATATTTTTTTATGAATAGTAAATAGTACCCGTGAACAGTGAACAGTGTGCAATGTACATTGCGATGAACAGTGGGGGAATCGGTTCCCCTTTTACATTCTAGAAAATCTCTTAATTCGTGGTTACTGTTCATGCTACAGTACTGCTACAATAACTTTCGAAAATACATATAAATTCAATAAAATTCCATTTTGTTTCCAAATTTGTTTACCAAAACAACTAAAACATTTATAATTACATGCCACTAATAAAATTAACATTACAACTTAGGATTTCTTACTGATATTGAAATATACTTCTCGATCTTTGATGACGCTTTAAACTCTTTATTCCATTAGTGGCTTTTTACCTACGCGTGAAAATCATCACACGCTAAGTATAAACTTAGTGAGGCAATTAAAACAATATACAGTGCAATACAATTTATGCATAATTTCATTATAAAAACCAAATGCCTTGAAATCATATTATCAGCATATCCAATATTTTACCATGATCAAAATAATATAACTGAGTATAAAATTTCTTACCAATATACTTACCATTTATTCCATAAGCTTGTAAGCTTAATTTTCATGCTTACCATTTATTAACCAGTAATCTATAAAACAATAAACCATAGACAATAGCCCAATATAAAACCCTGAGGACCCTGGTACACGAGTCAAATATATGCACCGTAATGCAATCCCGAGTATGACACATAAGGTCGTGTCCACCATCTGTACTAGGTATCCTTAAGTATAGTCCCGGATATGACACATAAGGTTGTGCCCACCATATACACTAGGTATCCTTTAGTGTATTCCCGAATATGTAGCCTGCTGCTGGACTCTATGGCATGCCAACTATACCCTTTCCCTCAATGAGTTACTTGGGCTTACAGTCTATTATATTTGATGCATCCATGGCACAATATATTATCAAAATTTAACATTGGACAGTTCATACCCGAAATAGCATTCATGGTAAAATATCACATTTTCCAAAATCAAAGCATTATAATTTCATACTCTGACATATCAATGTCATGTCAGTTTATAAAAATATGATATAATATCATGCTGATAAAACAAGGTGGACTTATCGTAAGTCTTTCTGATGATGTATAAAACATCCATGTATAATTTCATATGTATTGCACTCACCTTGACACTTTATAATTTTCCAAATTTTTGCCTCACTATTGCCCACAATAAACCCACTTGACTTGCTTCAATTGCAAATCAATCATATAAAAACTTCTGATAGCCAAAACTCACACTTTGACATTTTGGAATATAACCTTTTATCTTTAAATATCTCAACACAATATGAAGATGAACATCATGTTCTATCTTTGTATTCGAGTATACCAGAATGTCAGCAATACAAACCACCTCAAATTAATCCAAGTAAAATTGAAATACTCAATTCATCAAGTCTATGAATGCTACCTGAACATTTTTCAAACCAAACGGCATTACTACGAACTCGTAGTGTCCATACCGTATTCTGAAAACTATCTTTGGAACCTCTTACTCTTTAATCTTTAACTGGTAATATCCCGATCTAAGATCAATCTTACAGAAAACAAATGCTCCCATAAGTTGATCAAACAAGTTATCAATCCTCAAAATAGGATATTTATTCTTGATAGTTACTCTGTTTAACTATCGATAGTTACTCTGTTTAACTATCGATAGTCTATGCATAATCGCATATATCCATTTTTTTATAAACAATACCGATTTACCCCAAGGTATATTATTCGGTCTAATGCATCCTCCATCTATCAATTCTTGCAATTATTTCTTTATTCTCTTATCTCAATCGAAATCATTCGATACAAGTCTATAGATACATGATTAATGCCTTGATAACCATCAATATTAAATTCCACCTCTCAATCTGGAGGTAACCCATAATAATAAATCTAAAAACAATTACATATGAAAATTCCCCAGTTATGGAAATATCATATGATCTTACTTCAGATACCTAAGTATCTCTCACCTTAGCTACAAAAGCTATGCTTTCTTTTTACATCATCTTAATCTTAACCATTGTTGATATCATGTTAATGATATTTCACTTTTTCATCAATCATTAAAATTCTTAATTTATTCTCATTTTCTAAATTAATCACTTCTTGCGACCATTAACCCAACCAGAGACAACCAACTCATGATCAAAATGATCTTAAACTCGTTAATGATAATCCTTTTGAATTCATTAGGAACATAAGCTCCTGAATCTTTATCGAACATTTATTATTTGTTCGCCTAACACTAGTATCATGATCGTGACCTATGGGTCTTCCGCTATAATATCACTCGATATCAAGTAGAATTGAATATTTCTACTTTGAAATTCCTTATTTCATTCTTAAGGAAATCTGTTTAATTTTTCCAATTCCAAAGAAAATATTCTCGAGCAGTTGAAACATTTTCCATTACAAATGATAGTCAAAATATCCACATCGTTCAATAAGAATATTTGGCACTTTGTAGCAATAACTTCATAGTAGTTAATGCTAAAATCACACTAGTAAACAAATTTATTCCTTTTTCTTATCATTACGAACTTGACACTTTTCAAGTTCTTGAGAATCAATCTCAATCTAAACAATAATTCATTGTAACAAGGAAAGTTAGACAATCCGTTTTCTCATATTTACCTTCTCAAGGTAACTCTATCCAATTTTATGGACTTGATATCTATTATCAATCCAACTCTTAATCATTTGTTTCACCAATAACTCAATTTCGTTTAAACTTTTAGCGGACAACTCACTACCACTTATTCATTTCCTCTTACTCAATCAACAATGATTTAAACAATTTAATGCTTAGCTTAAATATTTCTCACTTATTTAAGCTTACATGGAGAAACCTCAGAATCATTGCTAGATTCAAAAATCTCATCTGGATCCTCATCCGATTCGACTTTTCTTATAAATTGTTCAAACTTTTTTTAATCGATTCTTCCATTTAAAAACTTCGTTGAAAGCTATGACATATCTTCCACAAAATGGAGAAAAATCCTTTACAACATCCACCATTCTAAGATGTTTTACAAAAATCATGTCGGGTCCCATTTTGGTCGATTTCATTCTCGACTTTCTTTTCAACTTATTTGATTTTCTACCTTTGTCTTTAATTCCAACATCTAAGCATAGTCAGAATCATCATACTTCAGTAAAGAGTAACTTTACTCCCTATAAACATCATCATAGTATATATACAAATATCAGTAACTTTTGACATCCTATTGGCATGTATACACTTTTTAACTCAAAATAACCTCGGTTTAGTCCTAGAATCGGCTAAACCTGTAGCTCTGATGCCAATAAATGTAACACCCATAACCCGTATAATTATACCTATACAGATTATAAATGTTATCCGAATAATAAAACCATTTAAACAATTTCTGAGCGATTTAAAATTTATTTTCTTAAAATGGTAAATGATATTATAAAAATATCATATCATATAAATCATGTTTCATTGTAACAAATTTAATTCAAAATATTTTTTTATGAATAGTAAACAATACTCATGAACAGTGAACAGTGAACAGTGTGATGAACAGTGGGGGGAATCGGTTCCCCTTTATATTCTGGAAAATCTCTTAATTTGTGGTTACTGTTCATGCTATAGTACTGCTACAGTAACTTTCCAAAATACATATAAATTAAATAAAATTCCATTTTGTTTCCAAATTTGTTTGCCAAAACAACTAAAACATTTATAATTACATGCCACTAATAAAATTAACATTACAACTTAGGATGTCTTACTGATATTGAAATATACTTCTCGATCTTTGATGACGCTTTAAACTCTTTATTCCATTACTGGCTTTTTACCTACGCGTGAAAATCATCACACGCTAAGTATAAACTTAGTGAGGCAATTAAAACAATATACAGTGCAATACAATTCATGCATAATTTCATTATAAAAACCAAATGCCTAGAAATCATATTATCAGCATATCTAATATTTTACCATGATCAAAATAATATAACTGAGTATAAAATTTTTTACCAATATACTTGCCATTTATTCCATAAGCTTGTAAGCTTAATTTTCATTCTTACCATTTATTAACCAGTAATCTATAAAACAATAAACCATAGACAATAGCCCAATATAAAACCCTGAGGACCCTGGTACACGAGTCAAATATATGCACCGTAATACAATCCCGAGTATGACACATAAGGTCGTGTCCACCATCTGTAGTAGGTATCCTTAAGTACAGTCCCGAATATGACACATAAGGTTGTGCCCACCATATACACTAGGTATCCTTTAGTGTATTCCCGAATATGTAGTTTGCTGCTGGACTCTATGGCATGCCAACTATACCCTGTCCCTGAATGACTTACTTGGGTTACAGTCTATTATATTTGATCCATCCATGGCACAGTATATTATCAAAATTTAACATTAGGCAGTTCATACCCGAAATAACATTCATGGTAAAATATCACATTTTCCAAAATCAAAGCATTATAATTTCATACTCTGACATATCAATGTCATGTCAGTTTATAAAAATATGATATAATATCATGCTGATAAAACAAGGTCGACTTATCGCAAGTCTTCCTGATGATGTATAAAACATCCATGTATAATTTCATGCATGTATTGCACTCACCTTGACACTTTATAATTTTCCAAATTTGTGCCTCACTATTGCCCACAATAAACCCACTTGACTTGCTTCAATCGCAAATCAATCATAATCTGTATAATTCACAATTTCATAACGATACATATGTTAGTATTGTACTAACATAAACATATCCCAAAATAAGTCCATAATTTACTTAAACTCATTTTCATTCAAAATACTCCATACTTAATAATTCCTATTAACATTGGAACCAACTTTTTCAATTTACCCAAAATGGTCCTTCACCATTTTACCACTTAAATTCTTAATACCAATAATTCCAGCATAGTACATCAATTATATAACACTTACACAACAACCCATCAATTTTCCAGAATTCAGACAACTGACACTACCTTTAAAGAATCCATATACTGTATTGATATACACATTGGAATTCAATTCCGTTTCTTCCATTGAAAACTATACTCAAATAAAAATCTATCCATATAAAGAACTCATTCTAATTCATTCTGTACAATTTATGGTGAATTTTCAAAGTTGATCAACATAATCTGTTTTGCAGAATCTGCTGTCCGATTTTTCTTACCTTTCCTTGGTTAAAAATCCATATCTATTTGTATACACCTTGAAATTGATCCCCGTTTATTTTAAACAAAACTAGATCGATATATGAACACAAATATATAAAATAACCTCTCAATTATTTTTATATAATTTCTGGTGAATTTTTGAACCTACTGCCAGATTCAAAATCCAAACTGTTTTATTTAACTTCATTCTTAGGTTCTTCATCAATTCTTACAATCAATTCTTTAAAATCAGTTAACTCTTCAAAACCATAAAACACAAGAATCAAAATCCCCTTCATCAACTCAAGATGAACTTGAACATGAAACCCTAGTAATATTCATGTCAAAATATAGAGAATTGATCGTAGAATATTTTTCCGAATCACACCTAAGTGTAATTCTCAACAAATAGCTTCAAAATTCAAAACCAAAAATACCTACCTTGCAAGCTGGGAGGTACCAGCCCTTAGAGGAAGAAGAAGCTGGAAATGATTAATATTAAATGATATAATAGTGTAACACATGCTTAATAATATATCATAATGGAATTTTTTATTCAATACCATAGGAAATTCCATTTTTGCCCTTAATGAATCTCCATAATCACCATAAAACCAAGCCATCTGATTCTTATCATATTACAAAGTCAAACATGAATTATTTTGACTTTTATTTACGAAATTCACCATGAATTTTCAAATCTTGCGTTTTAGTCACTAAATTCCACTATTTCGGTTAAATCTGAAAATTTGCACATTTCCAAACCAAATTTCTCTGATCCAAAATATTAAAATAATATTTTCAACCATTTTATAACATCCTTTCAATTTTTGTAAAATTCCAATTTGATCTGAATTACCGATTTCTTATCGACTTTAACCCTTTTTAACTTTTCTTTACTAAAATTCCAAATCCAAAAATATGCTCTCTATAAAACCCCACTCTCAAGAGTAAACCATCTATTTATGGAATAAAATTCTTTTTAGGAAATTATCACTTAATTCCCTAAACGTTTTCCCAATTTTCTACTTTGACCAACAAACTTTCAAAATTTTCATTTTGGTCATTGTCTAAATTTTTGGGGTATTACATATTATGTGACAGTCATAACATTGCTCATGGTGATATCTATATGTATGATCCTCAGACTTGAGATCAATACTATGCCAACATATATTGTTGTATGTTTTGATGCAGTTAAACAAGCTCCGTAACTGGTTGCTCTATAAAGACTGTTATTGAATATATCTCAATATATGTAGTGGGTGTGTATGATTAAGATAGGATTTGTTCTTCCTACATAATAGGAAATATATCACAGGCCACTTGATTGAGTGAGACTAAAAACGCATGGCCATGCTCGAATAAGTTGATATGAATATCACAACTATTCGCTAATTAAAGTCTACTCTAGATATCAAGAAACAATAAATGGGCTATACAAGTGTGACTATTCCAAGACTTGTGCCTATTCTAGATATAAAGGACATAAGGATGTAATACATAAAAGAGTTAATCACCAAGATGATATGTCGAATCATATTTTCTTGTAACTTAGGTGACAATGATATATTGCTAGATGTCACTCATTGTATGTAATTTTAGAATTGTTCTAATAATTACTACTAACGTTACAAGAACCTACAGGGTCACACCCTAAGATTGAAATGAGCAAAGATGTACAATTTGTTGTACGTTATCAAAATATATCTAAAGTTAAGATATGTATATTTGATATACATATGAATTTAATTATCTCGAATATATTAAGTAAGCATTAAAAGAATGTAATTTATATTACAACTCTTTTAATTGATATATATATATAATTCGGAATAATTAAATAAATGTTTTAAGTAAACATTAAAGATTGTAATTCTGATTATAAGTCTTTAATGTATATTTAAGTTGAATTAATTAAATAATATTTTATTTATTAATTCAAAACAACTTTAAAAACCCTAAGATGTTAGGGTAATGGATATAAAAGGGTGTGTTAGGTCTAGCAGCCGTTTTGCAACACACACACAAACCCTTCAGCCGTTTTCTGTCAAAATAGTTTTGCGGAAAACAAATATTGCTCTCAATCGGGTGAACTGAGTAGAGGCCGAGACGTGATTTCGTGGAGGCTTTCGATTCGAATCGATCTACGCAATCAGTATTCACTGTTGTTCTTGTTGTTTTTCAAGGAACCCACTGTAAGTATTCGCATCCTTTCCTCCCGATTTCAATTTTTCGTACTTGGATTGCTGGTGAGACCGTCGAGTTTTGTTTCCGCTGCGCCATGGGGTACGCCGACGGTCCCAACACTTCAACCATTAGAACTTTCCCACAGATGGCTTTCATTATATTAGAAAGTTCAATGATATAAGACGTCACCTTACTCGACATGCAACCGCGAACAACTACTGGCAGTAAATCTTGCATTAATATGTGATAATCATGTGACTTTAAACCATAAAGTCTTCGATCTTTAACACTGACACATCGAGAAATGTTTGATGCATACCCATCTGGGACTTTTATATCCTTCAACACCGTGCAAAACACTTCTTTTTCTTTCTTCGAAAGAGAAAAAATAGAAGGCGACAAGAAATTTCTTCCATTTGGACGTAATTACGGATGAAGATCATGCCGAATTCCCATGTCCACTAAGTCAAGTCGACTCTTAAGATTATCTTTAGATTTTCTGCTATCATTCATAATGGTCCCGATAATATTCTCACAAACATTCTTCTCAATATGCATTACATCAAGATTATGTCTCAAAATCTGCTTTTTCCAATAAGGTAACTCGAAAAATATACTCCTCTTTTTCCACAAGTCTACCTCGTTTGGATCATCCTCTTCATCAGACTCATCATCAGTTTGTTCGTCAACATCAACCTCTTCATTGACCTGCTTTGCCTTTTTATTTGATCGTACACTACTTGGTTGATTCATCTTTCCATAAGTAAAATTGATTTTTTTAACATTCTGAATATTTGAGAGCTGGTTGTTTGGTCAGGAGCATTTCGAAACTCTTCATCACCATCAAAAATATTCTTTTGACTTCTAAATCTATGATTATCAGGTAACCACCGACGATGTCCCATATAAGAGAACTTCTTTCCATTAACCAACCACTTTGAACATGTTTCTACAGCACAACAAGGACAAGCGTAACGACCTTTGGTACTTCAACCCGATAAATTTACATACGCAGGAAAATCATTAATTGTCCATAATAAAGTCGCGCGTAAATTAAAGTTCTCCTTCGTCAACACATCGTACGTTTCGACCCCTTCCCATAACTGTTTCAACTCTGCAATTAGCGACTGCATGTAAATATCAATATCATTTCCGGGGCCTTTCTCGTCGGGGATTATCATGGATAAGATGAAAGATGATTGTTTCTTGCAAATCCAGGGAGGCAAATTGTATGGAACAAGTACAACAGGCCAAGTACTATACGAAGTACTTATGATTTTGAATGGATTAAACCCATCAGTTGCAAGACCGAGCCTGACATTTCGAGGATCTCTCACAAAACTTGGATACTTGTTGTCAAATGACTTCCAAGATAAAGAATCTGCTGGATGCCGTAATAATCCATCATCGGTTCTGCCATCATGATGCCACCTCATAGACTCAGCAGTCTTGGAGGACATAAACAATCTTTGTAGCCTAGGTATGAGAGGAAAATATCGCAGAATCTTAATCGGTTTCTTTCTTGATTGTGCTTGAGCTTCATCCTCAGTAACATTTTCTGCCTCCCTAATCATCAATCGAGATTTTCCACATACATGGAAAGAGTCCTGATTTTTTTCGATCACCCCAATACAACATACAATCATTCGGACAACTATGAATTTTTTCATATCCAAGACCCAAATCTTTTATCATTTTCTTCATATATTTGCATGATTAAGGGATTTTTGCAAAAAAAAAAACACTTTTCCTAGTAACTCCAACAATTGCGTAAAGGAGTTACCAGTCCACCCTCCTAGACATTTTAAGTGGAAAAGACGAATGCAAAAAGAAAGCTTTGAAAACTTTGATCCCTCATAAAGTTGTTCATTCATTTCATTCAACAACTTGTAAAACTTTGCCGCTTCTCCATTTGGCTCTTCAGCACTTCCAATTCTTCCCATCTCAATGAAATCATTAACATCATTCTGATAATAATTTTCTGTAACATACGGCTGATGAGTGTGCATATTAAATGCATCTCGTAACATCCCTTCCATGTCATCTTCTCTAAAAGTTGGATGGTGAGAAGGAGCAGGATAAGTCGAATAACTCGTGGAAGCATATCTATCTGATACAAACTCTCCATGAAAGATCCATTTTCTATACCCCGAACAAATCCAAAAACAACTAGATGCTCGTACACAGCTTCACGAATGTGCCAATTAATGTTAACACAATTCTTACAAGGGCAAAGAATCATATTCTCTTGGCTTGCATTTAGAAAAGATAAATTTAGAAAGTTTTTGACTCCATTTCGATATTCGACACTAACCCTTGAGAAATCCATCCAACTCTTATCCATTTCGTATTTCTGGAGTTTCAAATTCAAATGTTAATTGATAATATTATAGATAAATTTAGAACCTAGATTCCAATAATTGGTATATATCATCAAGTTCCTTTGATTTTGAACCTACTAAACATCGGTAGAAACTAAACTAATAGATCTATAATTGGACTATCAAACTTTAAATAGCTGAAAGATTAGCACTGGTAGTTAATTTTAAATCAGAAGAGCCAACTATACAATGTCTATTCAGAAAGCTAAATATCTTTAAAAGGGAAACAATCAACTAAACCATTATTGTGTTAATTATTTGGATTAATTAATAACTTTAAAGGGGAAACAATCAACTAAACCATTATTGAAGTGTTAAAGGACTTGCATCATCTTAGCATAGTTTTCTGTAACATTTGGATTTAAGTATAGATAATGCTTGTCACTAGATATTTAAAATTATAATAAACAAATTAATTAATATGAAATTGAGGGCTTACCTCTAATCAAACAAGCTGAGTTGTTTACAACAGATAACAGTAAATTTAAGTGTAGATAATACAAGAAAAACCACCTATTATCGGCAACCAAAACAACACAAATAAATCAATACTTCATTTGTCTCTTAAAATCAATATGAAAATGAAATAAGACAACAATACAAAATAAGACAACAAACAAACTATACCACTTTCTATCATGAACCCACAATTCTCTCCCCACACATACGCTCAAGCATTTCTTTAGTATCTTAAATATGCATGTAATTGTGTACTTATTTCCAACGGTGAAAGCATAAAATATTGTTAAAAAATTAGCTATTCTTTAACACATTTAATAGTTCTATGCTTTTAAATAACAATTAAGTCAACCGAATGTTTCTAAGTATAAATATTCGAATGATTTTTAAAAGCAATATTACCTTAAAGATGAAACATTTGAACTAATTATCAAATGTTTATATTCATTGCATGTACGTACATGCTTTAAATTCAAACCGAACGCAACAAAGCCATTTTTTCTATAAAAAGCAACACTGTATCAAAAGAGAAATCTATTATACAGAATCAAAAACGATGCTACATTGTTGATATCCACATAACCAATATAGGTACACAGACAGAACATCATCGTGACAAAACTGGTGCCTGTCAAGATTCACCAAGCATTCGATCACACATCATAACTAGTCATACAACTGTACAAACAAAAGTAGTCCAAGCACAGAATTATTTGTCCAAATTCAGTAAACAACGTTCGGCAGCAAAACAGTTACTCTAATGAATTGCTTACCTTGATGGTTTCAAACTCTAATTGAAAGGTAAAGGGAAAAAGACAACATGACAAATCAGACTTCATTGTTTTCCATAGAGGTCAAGGGGCATTGGCGTAACCGTGTATGACAGATATTTCACTTTCTAGGTATTTCTAGACTTCTCAGTTTCTTTGAACCGGACAGAGTTGATCTATTACGTGCTATAAACTAGCAATCAAATAATTGGCCAACTACGAATAGAACACATCATTATTCAATCGAACACAATGCAACCTCTAAATGCCAATGAAGCTTCTAAACAACTAATGCTAGATACCATACGGCTCTTACATAACTTCAGCTTCAACTTAATTAAAGTAAATTTCATTTAACGAAAGAAAAAAGTAATTTGCATGTTTTGCAATATTGAAGGGCGATTGATGTGATTTCAATTTTCAGCTGAGCTCAGATCAACGACGCTTCTGATCATTACAGCAGTCAGGTAAAATGGTGGTCCGAAATAGATAGTGCAGTTCCAATTCACCAGTCACCGGTTATTGATTGCTTACAGAAATCAATCCGAAAGAAAACCTGGTCCAGATCTTAAAATTCCCATGATCACTATTTTTCAAATAGGATATGTACGGCCAAGAAAATCAATCATAGTTGATCCACGAATACATGTTTTAAGCTATTATATTATCAGTAATAATTCACTTCAGAGAATTTTATTGAATGGAGCTGTTAGGTGAGTAGAACAATGATAGAAACCGTGCCTAATTAGCAAAAATACAGTATATCACTGTTAATATGGAGATCAAAACGCCACAGAAAAACACGAGCAGTTAATCTGAAACATTCGCAAAGATACGGTAAAAAGCTTAAATTATCTTGAAAAAAAGGAATCCACCAACATAAATAAAAAATCAAAATAATATTAACTAACGGGAATCTGTGCATAATTTAGTTGGACATTTCAAATATAAACTTTTCCATAGACCCCATAAGGAACTCTAATTAATTAAAGCAGGTCAATTGAACATTCAAAAAACCGATATTACACATTAGTCTATTTTCAGAAAATGATCCTAAAAATATCTTATAATTCTAACCCCATAATATGTGTATAATTAATATTTATGGCTGAAAGGCTGTGGAAAACATACCTCAAAATCGGCCAACGTTGCTGTGACCTTAAACTCCCAGCAACACCGACAATGTAAGGAGAAAGCAAACTGCAGAGGCTCCCACGATGAACCAGAGCCGACCAACCGCGAACCAAGTCGGCTAAGCCCTACCTCGACGAAAACCCAACCCCACGGTAGCCTTAATCGGCCGAAAAACACCCCAACGACGGTGATTGTGAGCCAAAGCTATTGGTTTCGCACTCCAAAACAGCATCCAACGACAACGAAAACAAGGGTCACAACGTGAGGGGATTTAGGGAATAAGACCGATGAACTTACCCTTAACTATGAATAGTGACGGAGATGGGCTGAGTGCACAACGGTGGGGTTGAAAGAGAGAAAACAGAAGGGTGGGGGCGCAACTCGTGAAAAAGGAAAAAGGGATAGGTTTTGTGATATAAAAGACAATTTATTTTGCGGCATTTTCTAAAAAACGCCACGCTTAATAAAGCATATCACGACGTTTGGAGACAAACGCTGCTAACGTAAACTTTATTGCGGCGTTTGTTACTAAAACGCCACTATGACTGAACCTATTGCGGCGTTTTTAGATACAAACGCCACTATTGATGAAACCTACTGTGGCACTTTTATAAAAATGCCTCTAAATTACCACTATATCGCAGCGTTTATTGGAAAATTCACAACTAAAAAATAACCCTATTGCGGCGTTTGTAGCACAAACGCCACTATATTACTACTCTATCGCTGCGTTTTTTGAAGAAACGCCGCTATTTGATAAACATTAAATTAAATGTATGTACGTACCTATCGCAGCGTTTTTTTGTAAAAACGCCACGATTGATAAAGCCTATCGCGGCGTTTGAAGACAAACGTCGCTAACGTACACTTTATTGTGACGTTTGTTACTAAAATGCCACTATTAATAAACCTATTGCGGCATTTTTTGAAGAAACGCCGCTATTTGATAAACATTAAATTAAATTAAATGTATGTATGTACCTATTGCGGCGTTTTTTTATAAAAACGCCACGATTGATAAAGCCTATCGCAGCGTTTGACAAACGCCGCTAAAGTAAACTTTATTGCGGCGTTTGCTACTAAAATGACACTATTAATGAACTTATTGCGGCGTTTCTAGATACAAACGCCACTATTGATGAAACCTACTGTGCCGTTTGTATAAAAACGCCGCAAAAGGTTATTTATTTATATAAGATTGACAGATTTTAAATATTTCATTTCTTCTCTACTTAAACTAAATTTACTACCATGTACTTTTATGTAATTAACAACAACCATACATTTTAATTAAGACAGAAGTTATGCATAAAAGCACTTAACAACAAAATACATTATAATTTATAATCATTAAAGTTATGCATAAATAGTCTTCACCATATTGTTCACTACAATTTAGTCTTCATTGCTTCTTCGTGGGGAAAGGACATAGGAAAGTTTTTTCCTTGTTTAACGACGCATCGTTAAGTTTTTCCTATGTGTAAACTCTATATGGAGAAACTCTTCATCCATTTCACCAAATAAATCTCCTACCTCCGGTTCACCAAGAAGACTCCTTGCGCGCTTCAGTGCTTCACTTGAAACAGATAACGACCCTCCACCTACAGTATGAAACTTGATTGGAGGTGGCTTGGGAACTGAATCAAACATTAAAATAAATTTAAATAGATGATATAAACGTTTACTTGGAGTAAAAGTAGAGGCAACATCGTGTTCATTGAGGATCGATATTGCTTTTGCAATTGAAGATTCTTTTAACACCACAGAGTTACCAAATTTGGTTCTAAACATCGGGTATTTATCCATTCCTCTATCATCGTTCTCAATAAGCTTCGAAGATCCTACATACGTACGATTTATGAAATTTGAGCGACCGTACAAAAAGGGAAATATATCGGCAGAAAGATTCATAGATTATTACCTTCAAGTAGGAGATCGGCCATGGAAGGGTATGGAGCAATAGGAATTCCTTTCGAGTCATCATCGAATTTCGACAGCGAGACCAGACCGATAGCCTCCCAACGATAATTTGATCCATCGTCAGAGCAAATACGCCACGTAGACATTCCTACGATAATTACTCTTACTCAAGGCAACACCTACTCTCTTTTTTTTTCTCAAATATGTAAGCTTTCTGGGTTTTTCCAATTTTCAGAAAACCAACAAAAACAAAAATGAAAAAGATCATTAGTGATAACAGGGATCAAACCGTGAAATTGTGTTATAGTTCGTCGGTGAGAGGGCCGATTTGGTTGTCGGGACAGACAAAAGATGACGTCGCTTGGAATCGTGCGAGGGTCGTTGTTGTTCCCGAGAAGAAACTGTGAGGGAAGAAGAGTTGAAATGATTTTAGGGTTCAGGTAGGAGAAAAGGGAGGACAATATATTAAACATTTTGCGGCGTTTATACAAAAAACGCCCCTATTAATCAACACTATTGTGGCATTTGTCAAAAAATGATGCTAAAGTATTATTTATTGCGGCGTTTTAGATATAAACACCGCTAATTTATCACTATATTGCGGCGTTTGTGGTATAAACGCAACTAATTTACAAATCTATTACGGCGTTTGTGGTATAAACGCCGCTAAATTAACACTCAATTGCGGCGTTTTCATTATAAATGCCGCTATTTATTAACACTTTTGTGGCGTTTATTTAAAAACGACGCAAACCTAATCTTAATTGCGGCGTTTGTTGTAAAAACGCCACTATATACCACCCTTTGGCGGCATTTTTGGTAAAACGCCGCAATATTTCCACTCTATGGCAGCGTTTGTACAAAAAACGCCGCTAAAGTCTAAGTTTGTGGCGTTTGAATTAAAAACACTGCTATATGTTTAACTTTTGTGGCGTTTACTCTCCAAACGCCGCTATATGTTTAACTTTTGTGGCGTTTACTCTCCAAACGCCGCTAAAAACACCGCTACAGAACACTTTTGCTGTACAAAGACAAAACAGAAAGCTCATTGCTTTTTTTGAAGTGCTGATAGTGTGGAACAAAGAACATGTCAAAAGTGGTCGATTTGTTCATGTTATGGCTGTTGTTTTCTTCCTGGGTTTTCTCAGTTTTAGCTACTGTCTCTTATGATAGCAAAGCTATCATCATTAGTGGCAGCAGAAGGATTCTTCTTTCTGGTTCGATTCATTATCCCAGGAGTACTCCCGAGGTATTATAATATTCTTCTTTATACAGTTTCAAAGTTCAAAGCTCATTTTTGTAAATGAAAAAAATAATAATAAAATTTACCTTTTTTTTTAATGTGCAGATATGGCCTGATCTCATAGAAAAGGCCAAAGGAGGAGGCTTGGATGTTATACAAACTTACGTTTTCTGGGATGGACATGAGCCTTCTCCTGGAAATGTAATGGACGTTGCAATCAAATTTATTTATAAAGTTCATCTTTTTTTTTTTCATTGCCTTTTGTTTCAATTTTGCAGTATTATTTTGAGGATAGATATGACCTGGTTCGATTCATTAAGGTGGTCCAACAAGCTGGCCTTTACGTTCATCTCCGGATTGGTCCTTATATTTGTGCTGAATGGAACTTTGGGTAATGATAATATTAACTTTTTTGTGAATTCATCTTTAAGTTTTATGCAGATTCATTTAATATGATCTGTTCTTCTGGTTCAGGGGGTTTCCTGTTTGGCTCAAATATGTCCCTGGCATTGTTTTCAGGGCTGATAATGAACCTTTCAAGGTTAACAACTTTGATATACACACACACACACACTTTGGTGTATTTGATTTGTTTATTTTAATATATTGAGTGCATTGTATATAGGCTGCAATGCAAGGATTCACAGAGAAGATAGTCAACATGTGAAAGCTGAAAAGCTGTTTGAGACTCAAGGGGGTCCAATAATTATGTCTCATGTTTGGAGAAATCGTATTGGGTTTTCTTCTTTTCCAGTTGTTTTTGCTTCAACATTGATGAATCTTATAATGACAGATTGAGAATGAATTCGGTCCCGTCGAATGGGATATCGGTGATCCGGGCAAAGTTTACACCAAATGGGCTGCACAAATGGCAGTTGGACTCGACACTGGTGTCCCATGGATCATGTGCAAACAAGATGATGCTCCTGACCCTGTGGCATGACCTTGTGACATGACATGATCAAACTATGTTGCTCGAACTCTTTATTTTTCTTGAAGTATCCGTATTGACACTAGAGTCTATTCCGGAATATGATTCCTTTATACTGTGACAGAAAAACACCTGCAACGGATTCTACTGTTAAAATTTTACACCCAATGCGAAATATAAACCAAAGATGTGGACTGAGAACTGGACTGGCTGGTAAGTCATACCGAGAACTGCGAAATGTAAACCGAAGGTATACGGAGTTTGCTGGCGCAGTGCCTATCAGACCAGCAGAAGACATAGCATTTTCAGTTGCAAGGTTCATACAAAATGGTGGTTGTTAATTACATATGGTATCCAATTCTTCCGTCTCTCTTGTGCATTTTATTGCAGTGAACTGAAAGATCAACAGCTTTAATTTTAACCATTTTGAAATCCTTTTGCCCCAGTACCATGGAGGAACGAATTTTGGCCGGACGGTGGGTGGTCCTTTCTTTGCTACTACCTATGATTACGATGCTCCTATCGATGAATACGGTAAGTAAATATGAACTGCAGTCAGACCTAAGACCGAAACGATTTTATTACCTGTTTCACGATGAACAATCTAGGTTCTAAATTTGTTTTTCATCTTATACAAGGACTACCAAGGGAACCAAAATGGGGACATCTGAGAGATTTACATAGAGCCATCAAGTTATGTGAAGCAGCTTTAGTTTCTGCAGATCCTAAAGTGACATCACTCGGATGTAACCAGGAGGTAATTTTTTCCACTATTTCAAAGGAGATTAAGGAAATTCCGGATTAAAATTCGGAGTTCGTTCTTCTCATGATTTTTTTATAATCGTTTCGATTTGCAGGCTCATGTATTCAGTTCAAGATCAGGAAACTGTGCTGCATTCCTTGCAAACTATGATACAAACTACTCTGTGAATGTAACTTTTGGAAGTGCACAATATGAGTCACCACGTTGGTCCATCAGCATCCTTCATGACTGTAAAACTGCTGTTTTCAACACTGCCAGGGTAAAAAAAACACTCTAGTTCACATTTAAAGCTGGTTAATGTAAATATCTAACACCTGTTGTGATTGTTTCACAGCTTGGTGCTCAGAGCTCGGAGAAGCAGATGGTGCCAGTAAATGCCGGATTTTCTTGGAAATCGTACAACGAAGAAAGGCCCCTCTGCTGATGATCCAAATGTAACTGTACATGATGGGCTCTGGGAACAGATCTTTATCACCAGGGATGCTTCTGATTACTTGTGGTACATGACGGAGTGAGTGATCTCGAGTGACGACGATATTTCCGAGTAAAAGACGAGTTGTCTCGGTGATTCTATTCGATTTTCTTAACATGCTCTTGTTCCATCAGTGTAAACATTGATCCTAGTGAAGCGTTTCTGAAGACTGGACAAGATCCTCTTCTCACCATATGGTCAGCTGGTCATGCTTTGCTTGTTTTCATCAATGGTCAACTAGCAGGGACTGCGGGCACTAGAAAATCCAAAGTTAACATTCAGCAACAATGTCAAGCTGATACCCGGGGTTAACAAGATTTCGTTATTAAGCGTTGCAGTCGGACTCCAGGTCCGTTTTTCCACTTCCTCGACAAGGCTTTAGTTTTTCGTTAACTTCAACTATAGTTGGAAAATAGCATATCTAAACGTTGATCATCAAATTTAATATGTTTCAGAATGTCGGAACTCATTTCGAGACATGGAATGTTGGCGTTCTAGGACCTGTTGCATTGAAGGGTCTCAATGAGGGGACAAGGACATATCTAAGCAGAAATGGTCCTACAAGGTTTGTTGAATATTGCTGAAAGATAAAGTGGTTTCATTTCATGTATATTAATACACTATGCTGGCATGATCCTGAGCAGATTGGTCTTAAAGGGGAAGCCTTAAACCTTTACACCATTAGCGGCAGCTCCTCCATCGAATGGGTTGGAGGATCACTGTTGGCGGAGAAACAATCTTTGACCTGGTACAAGGTTAGCAGATTTCCATGTTTTGGTGAAACAGATACCATGTTTGGAAACAAAACCAGATTTAAATTTTTAACATCTGTTTTTCTGCAGACTACTTTCGATGCATCCGAACGCGATGAACCGGTAGGTTGGATATGAGTAGCATGGGAAAAGGGCAAGTATGGATCAATGGCCAGAGTATTGGACGCCACTGGCCTGAATATATAGCCCGTGGGGAATGTGGTGCTTGTGACTATGCCGGAACTTACACCGAAAGTAAATGCTGAACAAACTGCGGAGAGCCTTCTCAAAGATGGTGAGAAACTATTCGGTTTCGGTTATTATTTGTCGGACCAGATTCAAAGATACGTAGTATTAATCGAGTTTTTCACTTGCAGGTACCATGTTCCACGTTCATGGCTGAAGCCGAGTGGAAATTTCCGTCGTGTTCGAAGAATGGGGAGGCGATCCGAACGGGATTGCTCTGGCCAAATGAACAACTACAAGTGTATGTGCCGATATATTCGAAGGGTAGCCGACGATGAAGAAACGAGGAGTGCTAACCTCGGGAAGAATCAGTAGACCGAAAGCACATTTATGGTGTCCTCCGGGGCAGAAAATTTCGAAAATAAACTTCGCTACCTACGGAATGCCGGAGGGAAGTTGCGGGAACTTCCGTGAAGGAAGCTGCATGCCCACAAGTCCTATGATGCCTTCCAAAAGGTATTGCAAAACCTGTGAAACATGTTCTTAGGATTCAACAATTAAGACATTTCACATTATGCAAGTATCATAACGAAGGATCTTCATCTTTTTAATTCCCCAATATTTATCTCGAAAGCACAATAATTTTTTGTTTTAATCTTAAAATTTTATCCCGAAAATATAATAACTGTCGGTTTTAAAAGTTTGGACCAAAATATCTTTCAACGGTATCCTTGCAAACAAACAAAATTTATCAGAACTTTAAGTTGAGTACGTAGTTGTAGGGGTAAACAAAACTCGACTAGAATAAAAAATCAAATTTTTTTTTATCAATTTTGAGTTATTTGAGTTAATTTGAATTATAAATTCAATTTTTGAGTTCGTTTCAAGTTGAAATTTTGAATTTTGAGTTATTCGAAAAACAAAAAATTTGACCTAATACTTTGATAATTTTACGATTTAGTCCATGATTTCATTATTTCTTCAATTCCTCCTTCATTTTAAGTCCATTTTTTCCAAATTTGAACCACATGCTCCTAAACAATAGTAGAATACATGTGTACCTTCAATTCCTCTTTTCGATAACATTTGTTTTTTATTTTTCAATTTAGTTTTTCAATTTTTCATAATCTCCTTATTTCTTCAATTCATCATTTATTTTAAGTCCCCCTTTTTTTTACCAAATTTGAACCACATGCTCCTAAACCATAGTAAAATACATATGTACTTTCAATTCCTCTTTTTGATAACAAAATTTTTTATTTTTCAATTTAGTCCTTCAATTTTTCATAATCTCCTTATTCCTTCAATTTGTGATTTATTTTAAGTCATTTTTTACCAAATTTTAACCACATGCTCATATACCACAATAGAATAAACATGAAACTTTAATTGTTATTTTTTAACTAAAGATATATTGTCCTTTTATTTAGTCCCTAAACTTTACATTTTACTCAATTTGGTCTTTTGACTACAGTTGTTTGCAAATTCTTTCTTCTCATCAATTCCTTGACTCATTTATACTCTCATCAATATTTCACCCTCAAAATACTTTGTTTAAAATATAATATTATGAATATATTTCATAATTTTAGATTGTATTTGATATATTAAATAACATTATAATAAAAAAGAATAATATATATATATTATGGATAGATAAAGTCAAAAAAATCGGAACAAATCATTGTCATAATACTATAAATAATTATAATAAAATTATTACAAAAACTTGAATAACTCGACTCGAAAAAAATTTCAAGTTAAGTTCGAGTTGTAAAATATGACTTGTCAACTCTAATAACTCGAATTTTTTTGACTCCTCGATTTTTTTTGACGATCCGACTCTTTTAGGTCTTACTGTTAAAAAAAGTTAACTGAAACGCGACACGTTCATTTAAAAAAATATTTTACTTTTTTTAAAAAAAATTAAAAATATAAACATGACACATGTCATTTGATGAGGTTTTTTTAACGGTAGGCACCTAAAAGTGTAATGGAGAAAACATTAGACACCTATTTATAACGAAAAAAAAATTTAATCACTAAAATTAATTTAAGATATAATATAGATACCTAAAAGTATAATAAGCGTTGGAAGTATCATCCTCTCGTTAATAGTAGAAGTGTAGATATATAAGGTTTTTTTGGCCCAATACCCCAGGTGGTTAAATTATTTAGGGTATTGGACCTACCCAAAAATTATTTTGGGAAATATGGTATTCTGTATAGTGAACACTGACGTGGCCTCGACATGACGAGTTTCCTCATATATTAGTTTTTAATGGTCCACAGATTATGGTCCATACGTGGGTTATTATTTTATTTGGATTTTAATAACTCGTCACGTCGAGGTGATGAGTCTAATAAAAAAATATTTTTAAAAAAATTAATATATATATATATATATATTTAAAAAAAAATAGGGGAACATTCCTTCAAATTCAAAATTTACTAGTCATTGGTCAACCGGCAGTCAGGCAGCAACGAGCAACAACGGTTACTAGGAGAGAAATTTCCCCTAAAGGACTTCAAAGGCTGATCCAACTTAATGGGATGATGAAATCACGCATAAGCTAAAACACCAAAATAGGAAGAAACTTTTCATTCACTTTTTCCACACCATTTTTCCTTTATCTTCTTCTACCTTTGTTTTTCTTCTTCTCTTCTTTGTCAACAAGAAATTTAAAGGTGAGAACTTTGTTGGGTTACACTCCTAGTATGAAATTAAGAAGGTAAGATAGATAATCATCTCCTCTAGAGCTTCAAAATGAGCTCTTAACCTTGAGGTTTAGCTATGGTGGCCAAGGTTGGGTTTAAGGAGGTTTTTGAGTTTTAAAGCTTAGGAAGAACTCTATAACGTTTCTAAATCTTAGAAATCTTACTTCTAACGTTCAAAGCCTTTTAGAGAGTTAATAACTCCCTTACATTTTCTTGTACTAATGAGAGAAGTGGATGAAAGCTCTAAAGGCCTAGGCAAAGGAAATAAGACTCTAGGTTGAGCTTGAGGTTGTTTTTGCAACTCTTAGGTGAAATGTAACATATTATTAACCTTTATGTATTGCTTATAATTCAAAATATAGAGCTTTGGTGCATGTTGTGTGTTTGAATTTTTGTATGCACCTGGCTGGGGGATTTAAGCATGAAAAACTGGATTTGTTGTTGTTAAAGCTTAAAGTTACGACCTTTCATGTCTCTTGCATACTAAATAAGCCTTAAACACTAAATGGGGATGTTTGGGGGTACCTTAGGAGTGATTTGAGAGTGCTTTTACAAGTGAAAATAGAGGTTCTAGGTCGAGGGTATTGGTATTGTAAGAACAATATCGATATTGTTGTTCGTGGAAGGCTGAAAATTTGAATAAGTGTGAGAGGGTATCGATACTCACCAAGAAGTATCAATATTGTTCATACGGTATCGATACTTGGGGTTCCAAATTGATTCTAGTATGTTATTTTGATACCGATACTCCAGTGAGAATCGATACCAATAGGGTAGTATCTATACTCCTAGTAGGGGTATCGATACTGGGATATTTTCCAAAACATCGAATGTAATTATGGTATCAACAATTGATGGATTATCGATACAGAAGAGGGTGAGTATTGATACTCTAAGTGAGTATCGATACCCACGTGAAACTTTGGACAATTTTGGCAGGGGATTCGAGAGAGAGTTTGAGGGGCTCTTTAAAGGGCTATACTCTTCCATAAGAATGCAAGTGAAACCCGAATAATTGTGTGATAACATAAGGTCTTAATGAGGTAAGATTCCATAAGACTTATGCCTTTGTTTGATGCTTGAGAAACGACGAGGACACCCAAGTTACTTAATAATGCTAGATGAATAAGTAAGGATTATTCGGATATATCCAATATAGTACTTAGACACTTAAAATACTAGTTGGATATTGTGTTGATGCTATATGAATAGGACATGTCTCGACTACTATAGAAGAGTAGACTAGTCGGGCAAGTACCAATACTTCGTGACCCAGACTTGACCCAAGTTTTAAGGAGACATTGATGCTATGTAATCCAAGTATTCCTTAAGTATTGTTGTAAGTAAAGAGGGGTGTGAGTTTCGTGATGCTAAGTGACCCCGAACTACACCATGATACTTACTGTTTACTTGAGTGTTGGATTCGTTATTCATTATATTGTATCATGCTTATATGTTGTATGCATGTAGTATAGCCCATTTATTAATATGGCACTGAGCTTGTGAGCTCAGCGTATGGAATGTGTTTTCGTGCATAGGTCCTTAGATGTCGGATCGAGGAGTACGTCGCCGATTTTAGAGCAAGCCAGAATTGATCATTTTTAAAGTACGTCTCGAGTATTTTAGTGAGCATGTACTATCGTAGACCCTTATTTGTATTTGAGTCATAAAATCTGTATTCTGATTTCTAATATATTTAGAAACTTATGTCGGGAACTCTTTAATATTTTAAATACTTATGTTTTGTATTTACATGGTATTTGGATTTTATGGATTTTATTTGATGAAACATTTTCAAAAAAATGTTAACCACTTATGTAGTTTCGTGTGACATCATAATTCAATGATCTTCAAGTCGAATTGGGTTAGGATATTACATTTAGTGATATCAGAGCATTAAGTTTAGTCATTTTTAGGACTCGCATGTTAAAGTCGTTAAGTTTCCGTGAAATACATGCCTATAGAGTGTTAAGCATACTTAAACTTTCTGGAAATGGAGATGTTGACTCTTTACTCTTCTTGAAAATCGTAGGTTATGGCTGACGATCCCACCCATAGCAGGAAGGTCGTGAGGAGATTCATGCCTCATTAGTTGGGGACACTGGGGATGAGTTTGTTTCCAACTCTGTGGACATGGGTGTTTCGGAGGAGGCAAACATTGATGAGGTGACATTCTTTCATAACCTCACGTAGGCGCTAAGGCACATAGTTAGGGTTATCTCTAGAGCACCCGCAACACCTGCACTACCCACTTCACCTTTGGTAGCCCCTCAGGAGTCCCCTGTCTAGAGACTCCACCGTTACAAAACCACTAACTTCTTCAGATCATATGAGGATAATCCTATAGCTGTCGATCAGTGGCTCCATGAGACCCTTCGCACCCTGCGATAGCTTCATCTTACCGCTGAGGGTAACCTTGAGTGCATAACCGCCCTACTGAAGGGTGATGCAATTGACTGGTGGGAGATAGTAGAGTTGGCACTAGAGCTCAAACGTTCGACGTGAGAGTTTTTTCTGTCTGAGTTTAAAGGAAAATACATAGGTGAGACCCCACGCCAATGATTTGAAAGATAAGTTTGCACATTTGACTCATGGAGATCGCTCGGTCTACGAGTATGAGAGTGAGTTCTTGAGTCGCTATGCACCCTAGTTGATTTCTACCGATGAGAACCGTTGTAAGAGGTTCAGAGAGAGACTCTATATTGACATTCTCACCCATCTGGAAATTGTCCCACCTAGAGTCTTTGTCAAGCTAAACTTCTAGGCTAAGGCGATTGAGAGGATCATAAGAAGGAATACCAGTATGATGAGTGATTCTACAGGGTAGAGTCACCGAGCACCTGACACTGTTGGACCATTTCAGACATCGACCAAGAGGGCTAGAGACTCCCGGGGATCATGGAGACCTTTCTTATTTCAGTCTTAGAGGTCGTTACAGGGGTTGAGCCACGGAGAGGGATCCGAAGGCCGCAGAAAACATCTGACTTCAACATTCGTGGTGAGTATCGATGAATCTAATTAGACTATGTAGATCACTACTTGTAGATATTGTGGCAAGAGGCACTCAGGGGAGTGCCATGGGATTTTTTGAGCTTGTTATAGATGTGATTCCCTCGAGCACATTGTCAGAGATTGTCCTGAGGCAGGGAGTACCATACTTCCTACTCAGAGATCGACTCAGTCTGTGCAGAGGGGTCGAGGATCTTATCAGAGAGGAGGTAGTACCGCTTCTGGGCAGCAGAGTAAGGGTACCACCAGATCAGTAGTTGGGCCTGAGGCTAGAGTTGCTTCTCGCCAATACGCTATCAGAGCTCATGAGGATTACAAGCCTACCGACATCATCTTAGGATATTTATAGTTTTTTGGCATGTTAGTCACTGTATTGATAGATCTCAAATCAACTCATTCTTAAATCTGTTATGACCTTATCCAAGAGAGGGATATCCCAGTTGAGGATTTAGAGGTTAAAGTCCGTGTGTCAAGCCCTTTAGGTTTAGATGTGATGGTGGATAAAGTCCACTGTATATGTTCCGTAGAGATTCAAGATTAGACATTTCTCACTGACTTGATAGAATTGTTATTCCAAGAGTTTGATATAATCCTTAGGATGGATTGGCTAATCGAGCATGAATCAAGTTTGAGGTGTAGAGTGAGGCAGCTCAAACTGCGTAAATCGGATGGTACCAAAGTTTCGATGGCTAGCAAGGATCTTAGTTGTGCCTCGAGAGTCGTTATGGTCTTGGAGGTTCATAAGTTGATTGGTACAAGTTATGAGGTAGTCTTAGCTCACGTCATCGTCAGTCGAATTCCTAGTCTTGATCTAAAAGAGATTCATGCGTGAGAGACTTTCTGGATGTCTTCCCAAAAGAGTTATTGAGTTTACCACCCAACAGAGAACTAGAGTTTGGCATTGAGGTTATGCCAGGTTCAGCTCTAGCGCCCATTGCTCCCTATCGCATGGCACCGATGGAGTTGAAGGAACTGAAGGCCCAAATTCAGGAGCTTTTGGAGCGAGGATTCATCCACCCTAGTGTATCATTGTGGGGAGTACCGATGTTGTTTGTAAATAAGAAAGATGGCTTAATGAGGTTCTTTATTGACTATCGCCAATTAAATAAACTAATCGTGAAGAATCGATATCCACTTCCAAGGATCAACGATTTATTTGACCAGTTCAGGGGAGCTAAAGTGTTTTCCAAGATCGATTTGAGGTCGGGGAGTTATTAGTTAAAAGTTAAAGAGGCCGACATAGCAAAAAATGCGTTTCAAACTTAGTATGATCATTACGAGTTTTTAGTGATGCCTTTCGGTCTCACTAACGCGCCAGCAGTGTTTATGAATTTGATGAATAGAATCTTCCATTAGTACTTGGACCAATTCGTAGTGTTGTTTATCGATAACATCTTGGTGCACTTGTATTCCCAAAAAGAGAACGACTATCACATTCGCATCGTTTTACATATTTTGAAAGAGCCTCAGTTGTATACCAAGTTTAATAAGTGTGAGTTTTAGCTAGCAGAGATTCCCTTATTGAGTCACATGGTTGTCGTTGAAGGTATCTATATAAACCCACAAAATATCAAAGTTGTAGTCGAGTGGGAACCACCAAAGAATATAACCGAGGTGCGTAGTTTTCTGGGACTTACTGGTTATTCCCAGCATTTTGTAAAGAGGTTTTCTATGATTGACGCACCGATGAAAAAACTGCTGCAAAAAGGAGTTCCATTTGTTTGGGACAACAATCGTCAGCAGAGTTTTGAAAGACTAAAAGAGATCTTGACCCAAGCATCGATATTGACGCAACCAGAACTGGGAAAGTATTATACAGTGTTTAGCGACGCCTCATTAAATGATTTAGGTTGTGTATTAATACAAGAGGGCTAAGTGGTTGCGTATACATCCCGACAGCTCAAACCACATGAATGCAACTCCCTACTCACAATTTGGAGTTAACTGTTGTGGTCTTTGTCTTGAAGATTTGAAGGCACTATATTTTAGGGGAGAAGTGTTATATCTTCACCGACCATAAGAGGCTGAAATACTTACTTTCGTAAAAGGAGTTGAACGTAAGACAACGACGTTGGATAGAGTTGATCAAGGATTATTACTACGTGGTCGACTATTATCCGGGTAAAGCAAACGTAATAGTTGATGTTTTGAGTAGAAAGACAATATCAGATCTTCGAGCTATACTTTCATGTCTAGGGTTGATTGCTGATAGAGGACTACTAACAGAGTTATGAGTAGAGCCTGAGTTAGTTAAAGAAGTCAAGTAACTTCAGAGGACTAACACCCTTCTGATAAACAAGGTTAAGCAGACTCGTTGGGGTGAAGCGTTGGGTTTTGAATTGAATGATAGTGATGTGTTATATTATCAGGGACGGTTATGTGCTTCGTCAGTCAGTGAGTTACGAGCTAAAATTCTTGGTGAGGTGCACTATAGTCGGTTTTCATTTCACCTGGGAGGAAACAAAATGTACCAAGATCTTTGTCAGTTATAATGGTGGCTGGGCATGAAAAAGGAAATATCTGAGTTTGTATCCAGATGTTTGGCATGCCAACAAGTGAAGGCGGAATATCAGGTTCCTTCAGGGTTACTCCAATCCATTAAGATTCCATAGTGGAAATGGGATAGGGTGCCCATGGACTTCGTGACAGGGTTGCCTATAATGCAAATGAGACACGACTCTATTTGGGTAGTGGTCGACCGATTTACCAAGTATGCTCACTTCCTATATATTCATGTAGACTTCACCCTAGAGAGGTTGGCTAGGTTATACATCCAAGAGATAGTGAGATTGAATGGGGTCCCAACATCGATTTTCTCCGATTGAGATTCGTGCTTTACTTCGAGGTTTTGGAGGGTGCTTCATAAGGTTTTGGGAACCCGATTGCATTTTAGCACTGTTTTCCACCCATATACCGATGGTCAGTCGGAGTGTGTGATCCAAATCTTAGAGGATATGTTTCAATGTTGTGTGATTAACCTCGAGGACAATTGGGAGGATCATCTTCTATTAGTTGGGTTTTCCTACAACAATAGCTAATAGTCAAGCATCCAAATGGCTCCGTATGAGGCCTTGTATGGGATAAGTTTAGAATGCCCTTGTGTTGGACAGAAATTAGTGATAGAAAGCTAGTTGGGCCTGATTTGATCTATGATGTGAAAGAGAATGTTCAACTGATTCAAGAATGACTGAGAGAGTCCTTCCACCGACAAAGATCATATGCAGATTTGAAGTGAAATGAAATAGAATTTGAGGTCAGTGACAATATTTTAAGGTGTCACCTTGGAAATGAGTGTTACAGTTTGATCGAAAAGAGAAATTGGCTCAGCGTTTCATTGTGTCGTATGAGATTCTTCATAGGGTCACACCTGTAGCATATTGTTTGGCTTTATCATCAGAGATGGAGCAAATCCATAACATTTTTCATATGTCGATGCTTAGGAGGTATCGTTCAAACTCGTCCCATGTGATTCCCTTAGAAAAAAATCAAGGTAAGCCAAGACATGACCTGTGAAGAGGAACCAATAAGGATATTGGATTGAGAGGTCAAGGAGCTGAGAAGAAAGAAAATTCCCTTAGTCAAGGTTTTGTATATGTATCATGGGGTCGAATAAGCAATGTGGGAGACCGAAGAGAACATGCAGCTCTAGTTTTTGCATATGTCCCACAAAGGTAAATTTCGAGGATGAAATTTCTTTTACGGATAAGAGAGTTGTAAAGCCTCAATTCTTGGGTTAATAGTTTTGTGTGAAACCCAAATGGATTTAAATGGGTTAAGGAAATTATTTGAAAGTTTTGGGTTAACGTCTAGTTATTTTGGTTTGGGCTTGAACCCAACAAGGCTTAAAAAGGGCATTTTCAAGTATACAACAAATGAGGGGGTCTAGGAGTGCAATTTCCCCCTAAAGGACTTCAAAGGTTGATCTTCCTTAATTGGATGATGAAATCACACATAAGCTAAAACACAAAAATAGGAAGACACTTTCCATTCTATTTTTCCTCATCATTTTTCCCTTGTCTTCTTCTACCTTTATTCTTCTTCTCTTCTTTTCCAACAAGAAATTTAAAGGTGAGAACTTTGTTGGGTTACACTCCTAGTCCGAAATTAAGAAGGTAAGATTGGCAATCATCTCCTCTAGAGCTTCAAAATGAGCTCTTAACCTTGAGGTTTGGCCATGGTGGCCAAGGTTATGTTTAAGGAGGGTTTTGAGTTCTAAAGCTTAGAAAGAACTCTAGAACGTTTCTAAATCTTAAAAATATTACTTCTAACATTCTAAGACTTTGAGAGAGTTATTAACTCCCTTACATTTGCTTGTTCTAGTGAGAGAAGTGGGTGAAAGCTCTAAGGGCCAAGGCAAAAGAAATGAGACTCTTGGTTGAGCTTGAGGTCATTTTTGAAGCTCTTAGGTAAAAGGTAACATATTCCTAACCTTTCTCTACTGCTTGTAGTTCAAAATATAGAGCTTTGATGCATGTTGTGTTCTTGAATCTTTATATGCGCTTGGGTGTGGGAATTAAGCATGAAAAATAGGATTTATTGTTGTTAAATCTTAAATTGACGACCTTTTATGTTCCTTGCATACTAAATAATCCTTAAACATCTAATAGGGATGTTTGGGTACCTTAGAAGTGATTTGGGAATGCTTTCACGAGTGAAAACATAGGTTCTGGATCAAGGGTTTTGGTACTATAAGAACAGTACTGATATTGTTCTTCGCGAAAGGCTAAAAATTTGAATAAGTGTGAGAGGGTATCAATACTCACCAGGGAGTATCAGTACTGTT
The DNA here is from genome assembly GCF_006381635.1 of Hibiscus syriacus. Lineage (NCBI taxonomy): Eukaryota > Viridiplantae > Streptophyta > Magnoliopsida > Malvales > Malvaceae > Hibiscus > Hibiscus syriacus. Next base: position 1,110,767 of record NW_024063342.1, on the reverse strand, counting down.
TATACGATATCGATACCACAAGGATTAGTATCGATACTCGGGGTTCTAAATCAATTCCAGTATGTTATTTTAGTACCAATACTCCATGGAGTACCGATACCAATAGGGTATTATCAATAATCCAGTAGGGTATAGATATTGGAAATTTTTTAAAACATCGAATGCAATTTTGGTATTGATACCCAAGGAAGTATCGATACCGAAGGGAGTGAGTATCGACAGTCCCAGGTGAGTATTGATACCCACGTGAAACCTTGGACAATTTTGGTGGGGATTCGAAAGAGAGAATTTAGAGGGCTCTTTAAAGGGGTATACTCTTCCATAAGAATACAAGTGAAACCCAAATAATTGTGTGATAACATAAGGTCTTAATGAGGTAAGATTCCATAAGACTTATGCCTTCGTTTGATGCTCGAGAAATGATGAAGACACCCGAGTTATTTAATGACACTAGATTAATGGGAAAGGATTATCTGGATATATCCAATCTAGTTCTTAGGCACTTAAAATGCTATTTGGATGTTGTGCCAATGCTATGAGACACAGACATGTCCCGAGTACTCTAGAAGAGTAGACTAGCCAGGCAAGTGTCGATGCTTTATGACCCAGACTTGACTATGTGTTAAGGAGACACTGATGATATGAGACCCAGGTCTTCCTTAAGTGTTATTGTAAGTAAAGAGGGTTGTGAGTTATGTGATGCTAAGTGACCCCAAACAAAAACATGATACTTACTATTTTCTTGAGTGTTGCATTCTATAACACCCATAACTCGTATACATGAACCAATACAAGTTACAAATGTCACATCAGAAATTCAAAACATTTTTAATAAAAACTGAGTAAAATATTTTTTGTTCCATTCAAACATCTCAAGTTTCATAACTTGAATAATTATTATAAAATAATTGTTCAGAGAAAAATCATAATATTTATTCATAATATTAATTATATTTAATAATAACTATTTTAAGAAATTTCAGACATTTCATTCTCGTATACATTTCAACTAAGACTTTTAGAACATAGTATGACGTCATCATTGTTACCTATAAATATTTCCTTAGTGATTAATGTCAAGCTCAGCTCCTTACTCATTTTCTTTCTTTTTCCTACGCGTGAAAATCATCACACGCTAAGTATAAACTTAGTGAGGCAATCATATAATATTTAAAGTAATGCAACAAATAAATTTAAATGAATAACCATATTCAATGCAATATGATCACTTTACTTGTATATCAACCATGTTACCATATATTAACAAGATATAACCGGATATCAAGTGTCTTACCAATATACTTGCCATTTATCCCATAAGCTCGTAAGCTTATTTGCATGTTTACCATTTATTAACCAATAAACCATAACCAAAAGTATAATTGTATGAGGACCCCGATATTGGAGTCAAATATTGGACCCCGATACTGTAACTCACTGACATGTCAGTCATTTAGAAACAAGCTCGATGATAACTCTTTTCATACATGTTTATAAACTCTTTCCTCGATAATATAAACATTCATCAGACTTAACCTTAAAGTCTTTAGTTTCTCTTTTTCCTGATTGTTCTATCTTTGACAAGCACAAGATTTTCATATTTTCTCTGAAGACCCTTTATTCGATCTAGCAACCTAGGCTTTAAATTTAATTCTGCAATCAAAACACCATCTTTCTTTAGAGATAATCACATATTCAAAACTCTCATAATAGAAATGTCTTTTGGTTTTATCGTATCAGCCACCACATTAGCTTTTCCTATTTGCAGTTGATAAGCACGCCATCATTCTTTAAGGAATTCCATCTGTTTCCTTTCTTTTCACTCCTTTGAGCCAACACATACTTTGACTTTTGAGATCCGTATATATATAGCGTTACTCACCATGTAAATAGTGGTATTATATTAACAAAGTGTGAGTCAGATATTTTCTTTCATGATTATATAGTTTCTTTGAAGCATAAACCAAAACTTTTCATCTTGAACGAACACACATCCCAAACCATTATGAGACGCTTTATTATAATTCACATAATCTTTTCTAGATTATAATTATACTGACCTTAGAGCTTGTGTCAGTATTCATTTTTAACATCTCAAAGTTTTCTTGGCACTTAACCGTCCAAATAAATAACATGTCTTTCCTCAATAAATTGGTCAGAGGAAATATAATCATTGAAAATTTCTTTATGAATCTTTGATAGTAACCAACAAATTCCAAGAAACTTTGAAATTTGAAAACACTCTTTAGAATTTATCATTCGACTATATCTCGTGCTTTCTTGATATTTATTTGTATCCCCTTAGTTGACTCCAAATGATCAAGTAATACAACCTTTGATAACCAACATATACACTTGGTCAATTTAGCATACAAAATTTTTTTCTCCCAAATAGTTGGAAGAGCTATATAAAAACAAACATCGTGTTCTTCCCTGGTCTTACAATAGATCACAATAACATCAATGTACACTACCACCAACTAATCCAAGTATAACTAAAATACTCGGTTTATCCAATCCATAAGTGTAGCATGAACATTCGTTAAACGAAACGACATTATCGCAAGCTCATAGTGTTCATATCAAATTCTGAAAATTGTCTTAGGAAGATCTTCTTCCTTATCTTTAACTAATAATATCCCGATAGGATATCTGACTTGGGAGACACCAATGCACTTTTTTAACTAATCAAAAGATTATCAATCCTAAGAAGATAATACTTATTCTTCTTTGTTACCTTATTTAACGAACGATAATCCATACATAATTTCATAAACTCGTCTTTCTTGTTCACAATAACACTAGTGCGTCCTAGATGACACGCTTAGTCTTGTAATTTCAGTCGAAGCAATTCGATACGGCTATAGAAATAAACATAATACCGAGAAGCATCTCTATTTTACTTTCTACATCTCAATCTAGAGGTAATCCAGGTAACTTTTGCAGATAAACATTTGGATACCCTCGAATAGTTAGAATATCTTCCAACTTAACTATGAAAGTTTGAGTTTCCACCTCATCCACTAAGAAGGCTTAACAACCTTATAGCAATAACTCATAATAGTTACTGCCAAAATCCCAGTAGGGAACATGTTTACTCTCTTTCCCTACCAATAATATCTCAAAACTTTTCAATTTTTTTAAAAGCAATTGCTTTAAGCAACAATTCATCATGACATGGTAGGGAAATCATCTATTTATAAAATTACTTTCGAAAGGTAAATCTATCAAGTCAATTATAAATCAACACGTTGAATCCTTACTAGGAAATTATTGTCTACAAATACGATTCACCTTTATAAGTAAGGAGTGGCATCAATTGAACTTTATAATCACATAATCAGTAACAATGACATCCTAGTGACATGTATACATTTTTTTAATACAAAACAAGCTTGGTTTAGTCCTAGAATCGGCTAAACCTGTAAATCTCATACCAATAAATGTAACACCCATAACTCGTATACGTAAACCAATACAAGTTACAAATGTCACATCAGAAATTAAAAACATTTTTAATAAAAACAAAGTAATTTTTTTGTTTAATTAAAACATCTCAAGTTTCATAACTTGAACAATTATTATAAAATAGTTATTCAGAGAAAAATCATAATATTTATTCATACTATTAATTATATTTGATAATAACTATTTTAAGAAATTTCAGACATTTCATTCTCGTATACATGTCAACTAAGACTTTTAGAACACAGTAGGATGTCATCATTGTTACATGTAAATATTTCCTTGTGATTGATGTCAAGCTCAACGCGTGAAATCATCACACGCTAAATATACACTTAGTGAGGCAATCATATAATATTTAAAGCAACGCAACAAATAAATTTAAATGAATAACCATATTCAATGCAATATGATCACTTTACCTGTATACCAACCATGTTACCATATATTAACATGATATAACTGGATATCGAGTTTCTTACCAATATACTTGTCATTTATCCCAAAAGCTCGTAAGCTTATTTGCATGTTTACCATTTATTAACTAATAAACCATAGCACAAAGTATAACTGTATGAGGACCCAGTGTAGGAGTCAAATATTGCATCATAGTGCTGAGATCGAGCCTTGCTCACCTAATAATGCACCATAGTGCTAAGGTCATGTTTTACCCACCTTGTACACCGTAGTATTTTGTACCGTGTGTCTTCGCTAGACACTTTGAGGCTTGTACTATGTGCCTTCTCTAGACACTCTAGTGCTACCTAATATGCAGTTGCTAGACTCTATGGCATGCCATTAATAGCACTGACCATCAATAACATACTTGGGCATATAGTCTATTTTTATTTGATCCATCCATGGAAAAGTATATTAATACCTTTTAACATTGGGCAGTTCATACCCGAAATATCATTCATGATAAATATCATATATGTTCATGATAACATCATATGTAACGATCAGTAATCAATGCATTTTATATTCAACCTTTTACATATTTAGAATATGTCAAATATATGATAAATGATATAAATATCACGCTAATATAAACAATGTAGACTTATCGCAAGTCCTACCCAATGATGTATAAAACATCCATGTATAATGTTATGTTTGCATTTCACTCACTGTTACATTTTATAAAAGTCAAAATATAAGCCTCACTAAGCTTTAACTTGATCTTTTGCTTCTAATTTGATTAAAACCAAAATTTCTCGTAATTTCATATCCTGACAGTTTGCACAACCTTTAAAGAAACATTATTATGTGTTAATATAAAGCTTTACAAATTATTCCGTTTATACCAATGGAAACTAGACTCAAATGAGAATTTATCCATATAAAGCACTCCTTCTAGTTCAATTTTTACAATTTATGGTAAAATTTCATAGTTGGCCGACAAAATCTGTTTTGAGAGGAATCTGTTGCCCCATTTTCTGAGGTTAAAATTTCATCTTTTTGTATACACCTCGAAATTAGTTTGTTCTAAACAAAACTAGACTGATATACTAATACAACGGTATAAAAATAATTCTCCAATAATTTCTGTAGAATTTATGACAATTTTCTAAACTTACTGTCCAGAACATAAATTCTAAGCAGATTTCACCAATTTGCAATTTCAACCTGTTCATTTATTTTATTATCTCACCAAATGCACATATATGCATGCACAAATAACATGGAATTAAATCTTCAAATCCAATGATCCATATTATTTTCTATCATTTTAAAATGTGGAAATTATATTTCTAAGCTTAATTTATCATCCTTCAAATTTTTCCAAAATTCCTATTCGATCTGATTTACCGAATTTTTACCGGACTTTATCACTTTATAGCTTTTAATATCAAATCCGTAAAAAAAATTGATTCCCACATAAACATCATTCTTATTTTACCGGACTTTATCACTTTATAGCTTTTAATATCAAATCCGTAAAAAAAATTGATTCCCACATAAACATCATTCTTAGGGGTAAATTATTCATTTACAGGATCAGATTACATAAATTTTTAAAATTATACTTTAGTCCTTAAACTTTTCCAAAGTTTATACTTTGGCCATTTAACTTTCAAAATTTACAATTTGGTCACTAAACAAATCTATTTATGGAATAAAAATTCTTTTCAAGAAAATTAACACTTAGGTCCTTAAATTTTTCCTAATTTTCTACTTTGACCATCAAACTTTCAAAATTTACATTTTGGTCACTAACTAAAATTTTGGGGTATTACACATTCGCTCTTGACTATATTGTATCATGTTTATATGTTGGATGCATGTAGTATATCCTGGTTATTTATGTAACATTGAGCTTGTGAGCTCAACGTATGGAATATGTTTTCGTTTTTTGGTTTTTAGGTGCCAGATCGAGGAGTACGTCGCCGATTTAAGAGCTTTCCATACTTGATCACTTTCAAAGTATGTCTCGAATATTTTAGTGGGCATGTACTGTCGTATACCCTTATTTGTATTTGAGTCGTAAACTATGTATTCTGATTTTTAAAATATTTTGGAGACTTATGTCGAGAGCTCCCCCGTATTTCAAATACTTATGTTTTGTATTTACATGGTATTCGAATTTTACGGATATTATTTGATGAAATGTTTAAAAAAAGGGTTAGATACTTATGTGGTTCCGTGTGACAAGATAATTCAATGATCTACAGGTCGAATAGTATTAGCGTGTAACACAAACTGTTGCATCACTCTGTCTGCGTCGTGCCACTCAACAATCGCATAATGCAACAACGACGTCACGACACACCATAAGTGGGACCCCTAAAAAATCCCCTCGACAATACATGTATCATCTCCTCTTTGATGTACGGAAGCCAAGAGAACTGTAAATATTAAACATCAAAGTTACTTTATATAAAGTTAAAAAGATTCAAAGAAAATAATAAAAACTTCGTATGTCATACCACAAATCGATCGACGATGGCGATTCTCATCCGTATGTCTCGTGTAATGGCACCTGACAACTTCGTCTCGGAGATTTTATGATGTCATCTAAAATATTTAAAAATAAAAAATTATAAAAAATAATTAAATTTACGAAATTAAAAAAAATTAATAAACAAAGTTAAACAATTACCTTGCAGCCAGCGGAAACTCGACTGAGGCTGTTGTAACTAGCGTAAAAAATAGGAAGCGATACCAAGCCCAGGATCATAGCAACATCAGACAACCTGCTACATCGGCTTTTCGACCTGGTTGGGCAAGTGCGGCCTTGCAAAGCTCCCGGTAAACAAATACCAAAATCGTCGAGCCCCAACTGGTATTAAAGCACACAACGAAGTCTTCCAAATATCGTAGATATTGCGTGTGCGCCTAATTATTGTATTTGTCCAGTAATAATTTCCCTCCGATCACTTGGAGAAGAAATGCTCGGGGGCGAAAAGAACCTCTGCCTCGATAGACTCGTCTGTGACTTGGAATTCGAACTCTAATCATGTTATCGGATGGTGGCCATTTCCCCAAAACTTAATAAATCAACGTCGTGAGGTTGTACATGTTCTGCGCAACCACGAGGGCTCCACTCACTGAAACACTGAGTTGGTAAGCGACGTCTTCCAGAGTAATCATCACTTCACCACTCGGGAAGTGGAACATGTGCGTCTCGGTCCGCCAACGTTCGATCAGAGCCACGACCAACATCGGACACACCTTGAAGCCACATAAAAACAAGGTCAAAAATATATAGGATTGATGTAGATACATCATCATCCGCTGAGCGGCTTTCTAGTTATCATCCCCCGAATATGAATACCCCATTCATCGTTGTGCGGCACAAGTTGAATCAACGAAACATGGAAGTTATCCAGTCATAACATATATTCTCGAGTTGCCATTTTTTGAGATTTTGACAGAACGAACGAGTTTTTGTATTTTTTTAGATTCAATGTTTGGTGAAAAACCAAAACCCTAAACCCCTATTTATAACCTTACCTCCAACAACTATAAACGACTAAAAATTTGAAATATCCGGATGAACTCGTCACCTCGATGTGACGAACTCCATGTGACTGTTGCTAGTCATTGACTAATAGCTAGTAGTTTTGAATTTGAAGGAATCACATTGGCGTGACGAGTTTTTTTTTTAATTATATGTATATTTTAATTTTTTTAAAATATTATTTTTTATTAGATTGATCACCTCGACGTGACAAGTCATTATAACTCAAATAAAATAATGGCTCATTTAGAGCCCATAACACCGGGTCTATTAAAAATTAATATATGAGGGAACTCGTCAAATTGAGATGATGAGTTCAATGTTCACTGTAGAGAATACCATATTTTCTAAAATAATTTCTGGATATACCCAATACCCTAAATAATTTACCCGTATAGGGTATTGGACCGAAAAAACCACTATTAACAAATGGTCATAACTGTTCACGTTTACTCGCAAATTTAAAAAAGGGCACCCCTCGTCCACAAACTTCGCCAACTACTCCTCGTCCCATTCCAAATTCACCACCCACTCACGCGCCTCTGTATTCCTCTCTGCTTCCAACCTCTCTGATCCAGGGTCAATTCTGGGTATTTTTTTACCCGGGACGAAATAAAAAAAATGAACCCCTATATATATTCTTTATTTTTTGGTTCAAGACGAAATAAAAGAAATGAACCCCTATTTTAATAAATTTTCAAAATCATACTATGGAAAATATTATAGGCCCTAAGCGGGCATCCCTCTTGCCCCGGCCCAGGGCCAGCCCTACTTTGATCCCTTCTAAACTGTTCCCAACTTTCACATTCGCACTCAAAATCTCACCCCTATTGACGCTCGCCATCACACTGGACTCTGACTCTGAAAAAGATGAGCCATAGCTCTCTTCATGACCATTGATGGTTATGTACAAAGACGACCGAAAAATCAGCGCCAACGAATACAAATTGTTGTTGAACGTAGAACCTTGCACCGTACGAGATCAGGTAAGACGCTGAAACGCTCACTTCCGTTGGGTCGTTGAGAAGCTTCAACAAGCCGGTCATCGTCTCAGTCTCACACTCACCACCTTCATCGTTGAGCTCAGTTGTTCCCGCCTCTCTGCCATTTCAACACCGGAAACTCGTCACCAGTTTCCTCCATGGAAATATCATATTTGTTCCGTTCAGACTAGGCAACTGGAAGAGAGAATAAAAGATAAAAACCGACAAGACATTACGGTATTTTACTTAAATGACGCGGCGGCGCATCTTTTGAACTCCATTTGCCAAATAAGTTATCACCACGTGGAAGGTCTTGACTTACATGGCAGCAATGGCTTTGCATGAAAATGTCGGAAAATCTACGGGTACGTACGCTATTCTTGGTCATTTGATTTAGAGTGTTTCTCACCATAAAAAAGAAGTCCACCTAAACGAAGATCATATGCACCAAAAGAACAAACAGTTGAATTTCATGATGGTGGCCGTCAATGCAACCATGGTGGAACGGAAATAACGAAAAATAGTTCTTGGAAGAATTCAATGGTTCATGGTCCAGCAGTTGCCTTGATGTTATGATCAGTGTTAACACACAAATATCAATGCTAAAACCGTTTGTCTAAAAGCATCTATGCCTGAAAATCTGCAAATCACTAACATGGCTGCCTACCAGTCGATCTGGATCTATCAAAGCCTTCCGATCAATCTTGTCACTCATGTTTTACCGGCACATGAAATGACATGGGACTTGAATTTCTCGAGCTCCGCCAAGACCTCCTCCTCTGGCCTGTAGATCAGATCACTCATGCGCCATATCTGCATAACACCGTTTAGTACAGGAATAGTTGTAAAGTCGTTCGAATTTAACTCGTTTTTTCATTTTTATTGCAAAAAAATCGAGTAAAAGAATGCCATTGCATGTCTTAACTTGGAACAATACCCTTCGATTATATAACATGTTCTGCGATCTCGAAAAAAATAAATGTTTTTCTAACACAACTTAGATCGGAAACTAGTAATTATACCTGTAATGTCCCTCCTCCACCGGTGGTGTCACAGTCGTCAGAAACACTTACAATGGTCCACGGATCAGATGCATTCCAATGGAAATCAACAACTTTGTCCCTGTAATGAGCATATATTAGGGGAAATTAAGTTGTGTACAAACAATCAAATACATCATCTTACACAACAGCATAGGTTTAAACATCTGTACCCGGTGCGGGTGGTACGTTAAAAATTTTCATCGAGCACTAGTAGAGAACACCAAATGATACAAAGGTGTTAAAAACATTTATACGTTCACTTAAGAGGTTTAGGTTGAATGAGAGATGCTTGTGCGTAACAAAGATCATTGACAAAACCAGTTTAATGATGTGAGTTTCAATGGAAGACATAGGACTAGAAGAGAAAAAAAAAGATGAAAGAACGTGAAACGTGTATTAAGATTTAAGCATACATTGCGAACTTCAAAACCGAGTCCAAATACCTGTGGCCAGCATGCTGGAAAAAAAGTCCTGCCGTAGAACTAGACTTTGAAGGACGATCCACCTTTTTGCCAACCTGCAATAGAGATGAGCAAGTAAAACCAACCACGATATCAAATACTAGAAAGTATATCTATTACAAGCCTGATAAGCAATATTTTGAACCGGCCTTTCGAGGCAGAGCCTTTAACTATGTTTTACAGAAAATATACAAAACAAAAGTAGAACTCAAGGTAAAAAGAAGACTTGCAGTTAATTTAAATCCCATTTCATTGATAAACTTTCGAATTATTATTTTCTACCCCAAACCATTGTAACATAGACATCAAAACAGAGTTTGATTGATGAAGATGGAGAACTTGGCAATCCTCTTCACTGCCATCATTTTCACAAATATATTTCAAACTTACAAAAGTACTATGAACCATGTATCTCATCTGCATGAAATTATTCATGCAAATTATTAAGGTAAAAAGAAGATATGAACCATAATTATCAACTAGTGCAACTGCATGAAAATCCAATCTCCTAAAATTGACTCTGGAAATCTAAAAATGAGTACTATGCAGAAATTATTCATGCAAATTACAAAAGTAGGTGGGCAGCAATAAGTTACTACAGAGTTCGACATAAATGCATGGCCATGTATCTCATCTGTGTTACACATACGAACATCATATCATGTATGCAAAGGCAATTAACTGAAGAATACTCGAGCAATCACACCTTGTCATAGTCCCAAATGTTTAAGAGGCCATCCTCAGCAGAACTACCAAATACAGATGACTTGTCCGGAGACCACTGGACCATGACAATTATAAATTCTGTAAGAATGGATACATGATAACACTTGTAATCACATTTATAAAAAAATAGGAAGGGATATGAAATGGTCAGGTTATTTTCAGACCTGAACACATAGAACAGCAGCTTTATGTCCCTCAAACTTATAAATTGGTGATCCAACTCCATTAGAAGTGAGATTTCTTCGATCAAACAAACAAACAGTAGTATCTGCAGACCTAAGAAATCAACAAAAGAAGATGAATGATGTTTTGTACTTTACCCATCAACATCATTGAAAAACTTGAAGAAGCAGTACCGCACTCTTCCCATGTCACTTTGATGCCGAGAGGAAAATGCAAGACAAGGAATCTAGGATGGAGACATACCCGGTTAGGATAAGATTATCATCATGGCGGTTCCAATCAACACAATGAAGATCAGCATCATGTGCCTTTTCAACCTGACAACTTGGAGCCAAGAATTTAGCTTATTATCCAAATCCAACATTACATTCATAAAGATAATAACAAGATCAAAACAGAAAACATGAGGAACATTGTTGATTCACCAACAGAAACTCATAAGCGGGAAAAAAGCTTAACGGTTGGATTCTGATATCAAATCATATCCACTTCAAAGTGTTTCAAGCAAATAATGATAAAGAGAAAAAAAGGCCCAGAGAGAACAAGAACAGGAACACATTAACTAGAATAAGAAGATCAGCCAAATTTTCAAGGCCCATCAACATAAGAGGAAGAAGTGATTGAAACAATGATGCTACCTAGTTGATTAATTCACATATCACAATCACACACCATCCTCTGTACCATAAACTATAAACCATTTTTTTGATGTTGATCAGAAGACAAGATGGGGCTACATTATTCAGCAAGAATCCACAGCAATTACCTTGACAGCAGGGTTAGTGGCAACTCGTGCATCCCATAATATGAGGCAGGAATCGTCACCTACACTACAAAACTCTTGTGCACTACAGCCAGCATGTATAAAAAAAATGTCAGAAATTAGAGGCCATGGAAATGACATACGAAGTGACAATTCAGAAGCAATTACTGCAGTGGAAGTGAAAACAATGATAAAGCCATTTGAATGAATTCATCTTTACAGGAAAATTTCATGAATTGAACTCGAGAAGAAAAATACAATAAAGAATTCAATCCATTTATATTTTATTAAAGAGAAAGAAGCTACCTGGATGGGGAGAACGCGACATCTTCAACTGTATCCTCATGCCCACAGAAGATTCCACGAGGACCTACAGAAGGCCCTTCGGCTGCTTTATCATTACCTTCCCCAGGCTTGTTCTGTTTGATGATCGATCCACCAGATATGTGGTCCTGGATGCTCCACAAAACCACTGATTTGTCCTTCCCTGTCATAAAAGTTCTCTGATTAAGAAGAGAAGTTCGTATGCATGAAATTCAGTTCTGTTAACCCATTTTTTTAAAATGCAAAGTAACCCCCTTAGGACTTGGAATAAGTATTTACCACCTCAAAGTAAAGCTATGCACTAGAATACAGTAAAACATATCAATAGGGTCCAATCTGTCACTTCTAAATTAGACGGGGAATTTATTTCAAACATCACATACATTATATATGGAAAAGACATTCAACTCTCAAATTGAAAATTTTAACATGATTAACACTATGTAATAGTAAACAGATGGAAGTCACAATGTCTCATTTGATAGTATCAAAGAGATACGATCACGAAATTGAAAATTTTAACATGATTAACACTATGTAATAGTAAACAGATGGAAGTCACAATGTCTCATTTGATAGTATCAAAGAGATACGATCACGATTTCCACTGAGTTTTCAGTACAAAATATATCAATAAAAACACCAATTCTATAAAAATATACAGTTTAATTGAACTATGATATTTCCCAACCTCCAGAGATCACATAGGGTTCAGTAGGACACATTGCAAGAGCAAATTCAGCATTATCTTGATGTCCAGTCAAAATCTGTCAAAAAGGGAAAAAAACAAGTCATCACTGAAAAACAGATCCATCAAAAATGAAAAGCCACATACATACACACTTGAGCAAAATTAGCTTCTAGTATGTGAATAACTGAAATTTTGAAATAAGCATACCAAATCCGGGCGAGAATGTGTAGCTCCAAGAACCGCATGCCGGTTGGGTTGAGCTTCAACATCCCAAATAAGAACCTAGATTTTAGCAAGTCACAAATCAGGTGAACTTTAACATCTTTTTAGAAATAAAACGCAACATGAATATTGGATTCACATCATTTAACAAAACATAAATTACAAGAGTCTTACATCTGGACTATCAGTGTGTGTAGCAACAATCTTCGAGTTCTGTGGAAGTTCTCTGATCCTATTAACCTGCAAGATCATATTTGTCAGTTGAAATATAAACTTTCATAAGAAAACCAAGGAGAACTTGTAATAATAAAATTGTATGGTTATATATGCAAAACAGGGATTTAAGAAAGCAGGATATCTATTTCCTCAGATGTCATAGAAAAGAAGCAACGGATATATATTATTAATTCTCATCTCAAAATGAAAAATCAATTGTTAAATCAAATAGCATTATTTTACATAGTTGAGTTCCAAAAAAAAAAAGCTGTTAGGGTCTATGTCAGAAAATGACTTCACAAAAAGTCATACACCTTTTTTTTTCTTCTAGAATTTGTAAAAATCATACCTCTCCGGGATGTATGAGGGTCTTGTACTTCTTCACGAAAGGTGAGCGTGCTTCTTCATTAAACTGAAAAATATGAAGAAATCGTGTTATAAAGAGCAGAAAGCTGCAAGCATCAGTATTGAATTGCAAAAAGGTAAATATTCTATGAAAACGAGTTACCACTTACCTGAGAGATGTGCTCGGCAGCAGCAACCCTAGGCTTAACAACTTCACAATTTGCAATCACAAGAGTATTTGGAACGCTACCATCAGTCTGCCATTATAAGAGAATAACCAAGAGAAGAAAAAAAATTCAAAATAGATGATAAAAGCATCCCCCACACCTCCCAAAAAATGTATTAAGTAGAATAACTTCATCACAAACTCATTATGCATCATCATACTTCTACCTAGGTTTTTTTACGTTCATTGAGTGAATGAAATATAAGCATGATGCATAAATAAAGACTCCAAAAGAGCATTTTTTTCAAGCAAAACTTAAGCATTAAACAACCAACACAAATGAAACAAGGCGGTTCTTCCATTCAGTTTGCAGTCTCTATCAAAGCCTATCGAAGGAAATAGCTTGCCTGCTCAGAGAGGTAGAGACGCTGTCGACTCTTGTAAGTAGCTTGCTCAAGCTGTGGCCCCCAGCTGCTCAAAATCAAATTAAACTATAATCATGAAATGTTTGAAAAAGAAAAGCATTTTAACATCCTCTTATCTACCCTGAAAAAGGAGCTAAATTGGTAACAGCGCAAAATCGAACAATTACAAACATGAATGCCGGTTCAGCTTCAGCAGCTCAGCAAGAGCCCACTAGGGTTTTAGTACAAAACTTTAAGATCTTTGGAAACAAACATTATAACACAACCAAACCCTAAACTCAGCAACAGAACCAAAACCCCAGGCTTTTGCAAGGAAAAAGAGCAAAAAAAAAGCATGAATAGGGGGTTAGAGAGGTATACCGGCAAGAGAGAGAAGGCCAAACGAGATTGTGATTAGCAAGCCAGTCGTAGAGAACAGGGACCAAAGACTTCCATTGAGTGTACTTCTCATCAACGCTTGGTTGTTGGGATTTCTTTCCTTCTTTCGTTTTACCAGCACTTTGTTGCTGCTGATCTTTCTCGTCTTTTGGCTTCGGTTTTCGGCCTCTCTTCTTGGGTCCTTGTTGCTGCTGTTGTTGGGGTTGGGAAGACTCCATTTTTGAGACAGCGAGTGTTGCTGAAGCTTTTAAAGCAAGTAGAGAAGATAATGAGATAGGGAGTCTGGTTTCAGGGCACCCGAGAACGGACACTGCTGGGACCGTATTGGGGTTTTGTTAGAGAATACTTGGGGAAGGAAAATGGTAAATACAGTGGTGAGGGTTTTCTTTTCCTCTGTTCTCCTCTGCTGAGCAACGCTCTTTATAACTAGATTGCCGTACACGCGGCAAGTTCGAAGATTCTGTTTCAGACGTAATCATCAAATTTAATTTCAGTATAATAATCATTCATTTATATCTTACCACTTACATGTGTTTGGTTTAAAGATTGTGAGATTTTTATGGGATGTAAATCTCATATTCTCATGTTTGGTTGATTGAGAATCTTATTCCTGGTAATATTTTATTATCAATAGTAAAATTTTTAGGGTATATTACCGGAAATGTCATTACCTCACTTCCCTTATGTATTGTAACATTACCAGCGTTTTAGATTAAAATGCCCTTAAATTTTTATTTTTTTTCAAAAATATCCTTCTTCTGTCATTGAATAATAAAAATTCTACGAAAATTTAATTTTTTAAAGAAAATATATAAATATTTTACGATTTGTAATATTATACAAATATATAATAAGGATAATTTGGTCAAATATACATTCCAATAATGTTTTATTCCTTTAACCAAACACAAAATACAACATTCTCAGTAATCTTATTCCCTGGTAATCTTTTATTTCCACTAGTAATCTTACATTCCGTGAACCAAACGCACGGGAATCTCACATTCCACGTTTGGTTGGTTGAGAATGTCATTTCCAGTAATCTTACATTATTAATAGTTGATTTTTTTGGTATATTACTGTGAATGTCATTACTCCCTTTTCTTAGGTATTGTTGAATTACCGGCGTTTTAGACTAAAATACCCTTAAAAAAATTTCTTTCAAAAATATTTTTATTTTGTCATTGAATAATAAAAATTATACAAAAGTTAAATTATAAATTTATCCTTAAACTATTTTAGATTTAAAAAAAATCTATAATTAAAATTTTATATGAAGTTTAGGGATTAAAATAAAATTTTACCCTTTCATTAAACATTTTTATATTTTCAATTTTGTAAAAAAATTATATAAATTTTATGAATTTAAATTTTTTAAAGAAAATATATAATTATTTTCCAACTTGTTAAAAAAACAAATATATAATAAGGACAATTTGGTCAAATATGCATTCCAATAATCTTTTATTCCTTTAATCAAACACGATAATCTTACATTCCTGCTAAACCAACCAAACACAAAATACAACATTCCCAGTAATCCTATTCCCTGGTAATCTTACATTCCGTGAACCAAACGCACCCATAGGGATGGTAATGGGTCAAGTTTTGATCGGATCTAGTTAAATTTAAATCCATAGTTATTTTCATATTTTGGATCTAGATCCACCCCAAATACGCGAATCTAAAAAATTAGGACTCAAATCTAGATCCATTAGATCTCATAGATCCGAGCCCAAAACGGGTCTATTAAAAAAATTACTATTCAATTTACTTTTTAATGTAATAAAATTATCATTGATTAATTTCACATCATATCTCCAATTGAGAAAAAATTAATTTTAATACAACTATAATAGAATAAAAAACGATAAACTAAAGTCTCAAAAAAAACTCGAACACAATTACACAAATGTCTTTTGAGTAACACAAATATTAAAAAATGTAAATCATGAAACTTTCTATTGTCGCAAGTTGAGTACTGCACTTTTACCTCTTTAGAGTGTTAGTCTTCATCACTACTTAAATCATCAACATCCTAAAACAAACAATAACCAACCGAAGAGAAAAATCTAAATAGTATTTGTGAAATTTAAATATTAATATTATGGTTATGTAATATAATAACTTTCTTATATACTACGTCATTGATATCCTCCACTTTATCATCACAATCTTCATTAATAATAATAAAAAAAATATGTGTTCTTTCAAAAGTGTCTTTATCATAAATCAATAAAAATTACATTACAAAATAATGTGAAATATAAAATTAAAGGGAATGAAAAGAAATAATATAATTATTAATAAGTATAAAAAAATCATATAAGAACTAAAGTGTCTCCCTCTATAAAATATTTATATATATTATAAAACATATTATGTCATCTATATATATTTTAAAATCAAACGTAGACTTTTCTATATGCAGGTAAATCGGTCCAGACTTAGTATTAGATACGGATTCGGATATGTACTTTAATCAGAGGATCCAGATCCGGTCTGAATTCTTCGGGTCCAAAATTTTAGGATCTAGACCTTATAAAACGGATTTGAATATACAGATTCGGGTCGGGTCCAAGATTCGTTGCCATCCCTAGGTATCTAATCTAATTTTAAAGTAAAAATATATATTTATATGATTTGATATACATGTACACATATTATTTTTATTAAATAAAATAAATTAACGGGATTAGCTCAAGTGATAAATAATTTGATATTGCTTAAGTAAGTTTTGAGTTCAAGATATTGTGTATTAAAAAAAATCGTCGTTGGAAAACTCACCCATGTAATTAGGCGTGCGATATGATCTATCTGAATTAGTCAAGACAAAATCATGAAGACCAGGTGGACAAATAAAAAAATAAAGAGATAAATATTATAATATTTTTTTGAATGTATAAAGATTAATTATATTGTTTTGACTGGTAAAATCAAATATTTGTACCTTAAATCTGAATCCGATTTGATTAAAACATAAATTAAAAAGACCTTATTTTATAGATAAAATAATCTCAGTGACCAAAAATACCTTATAATATACGATTTTAACCAACTTTTTTTGGATTTACCAAAATGACCAACTAAATTGCAATGCGATCGATAATTCGCAACGCGATATCCAGTACCGCAAATCAGTTTCCAGATTCGCAACGTGAACTTCGACTATCGCAATGCGAACTTGGACTATCGCAATGCGAATATGTAAATCGCAATGCGATAATCGAAGTTCGCATTGTGATAGTCAAAGTTCGCATTACGATAGTCGAAGTTCGCGTTGCGATTTATTCCAAATTCGACTATCGCATTGCGATTTACATATTCGCATTGCGATAGTCCAAGTTCGCATTGCGATTTATTCCAAATTTGTTGCGATAGTCGAAGTTCGCGTTGCGATTTATTCCAAATTCGTTGCGATAGTCGAAGTTCGCGTTGCGATAGTCCAAAATCGCAACGACTGGTGGTATTGCATTTGTTTCTTAAGAATTTTCTCTAAAAAGATAGTATTCGCGCGGACGTGTCGAAGACACTTATTACCACGACCACGACCACGACACGACCACGACCCGAGATGAGACGAGACGAGACGGCGGCGGCGGCAGTGCGCGATAGTCCCCCTTGTTCTCTATCACTCAACAAGGAAGTGGGAAAGCCAAGCCTTAAATACCATTCCCAATAGTGTTTCCAATACTATGTGGGATTGAGCATTACCAACACTTGTTCTCAATACTATGTGGGATTGAGTCTTAAATAGTGATATTATTTTTGAATGTTTTGCTTAAAATTACAATAATCGCGATTGATTGTAGATTGACTTTTAATTATGACATATTTAATCATATAATACTAATGCAATTGGTTGCTGATTCAGTTGTTTTAAGGTGCATGATTGTTAATTGTTTCCTGAATAATCACATTGTATTGGAAACAAGTGTTGGTAATGCTCAATCCCACATAGTATTGGAAACACTATTGGGAATGGTATTTAAGGCTTGGCTTTCCCACTTCCTTATTGAGTGATAGAGAACAAGGGGGACTCTCGCGCGTCGCCGTCCGTCGTCTCGTCTCGTCTCGTCTCGGGTCGTGGTCGTGGTCGTGGTCGTGGTCGTGGTCGTGGTCGTGGTCGTGGTCGTGGTCGTGGTCGTGGTCGTGGTCGTGGTCGTGGTCGTGGTAATACGTGTCTTCGACACGTTCGCGCGAATACTATCTTTTTAGAGAAAATTCTTAAAAAACAAATGCAATACCACCAGTCGTTGCGATTTTGGACTATCGCAACGAATTTGGAATAAATCGCAATGCGAACTTGGACTATCGCAATGCGAATATGTAAATCGCAATGCGATAGTCGAATTTGGAATAAATCGCAACGCGAACTTCGACTATCGTAATGCGAACTTCGACTATCGCATTGCGAATATGTGTCGCAATGCGATTATTCGTAATGTGATAGTCCAAGTTCGCATTGCGATAGTCAAAGTTCGCATTGCGATAGTCCAAGTTCGCATTGCGATAGTCGAAGTTCGCCTTGCGAATCTGGAAACTGATTTGCGATACCGGAGATCGCGTTGCGAATTATCGATCGCATTGCGATTTAGTTGGCCATTTTGACAAATGCAAGAAAAGTTGGTTAAAATCGTATATTATAAGGCATTTTTGGTCACTGAGGTTATTTTCTCTATTTTATAAGACCAAATCAAATAAAAATCCATTAAATTTGGATCAAATACCTATCTCTAGGCGTAATAATTAAACAAATTGTATAATACTAATATATTTAATTTCCGTTACTTACACATTTTTCTTACAATTTTAAAAGTATTAATTAAATTTTTAATTCAGTGTAATTATTAAAAAAATTAAATTAAATATAAAAATATAAAACTCTTGCATCAAACAAAATTTAATCTAACTATATAGATTTTGTTAACTATAATAAATTCTTGTGGATATCAAAGAAGCAATCCTCATCCGATATGATAAAGGTGTGTAGATAACAATGTGAAACCCATGAATATGATCCTTAACATTCTGCTCATGAAATCATTTTATAATGGTTTGAGCAATACAACAATCAGGCATACACCAGCTGAAAGTAGCAAAAACAATGATCCAAAGCCCTGCAAGGATATTAAGAATCAAGCATCAATAATGCAACTAATGAATTATCAAAGCAACAAGTTTGAGCCAAACAAATACAAAAAGCCATACCAAGAACACCGATGCCACTCCCCCGACGGTGAGCTCCTTGGCAAGGCTGCGATTTCGCTTTGAAGAAGTTGCTTCATAGCTGCATATTTCAGGATATAAGTAATTTTTCATAAAATTTCCCAGATGTAATCTCAGGCATATAAAGCATTGGTATACCTAAAAGGATCTTGTTTTTGGTAAATGTCAAACAGTACAGTAATCATGAAAACTTCATTTTACAAACATCAGCAACAAATCAAGAGAAAAGGAATTTGAACAATTGAAAGGGACCATTGTTGTACTGAATAGAGATTTCAAAGTTCTAGCCACCTTATCTGAACTCTTCGGTGGAAAGGTGCATGAGAATGTTAAAAGATTCGAATGCAAAGAGATTCATTACTTTCAAAGGAACAAACGCATGTTCTAACTGCAAGGTCAGTTGATAAACAATGTGCTAACAGCTAAAATTGCAAAATCAGAAAAATATGATGCATGAAGAACAACAAGAAACTAAACGGGATAAGATACAACTTTACACATGCAAAAGGTTGATCTCTCTCTCTCTCTCTTGAAATTCAGCTTCGTGGCTTAGGCAATGTCTTGGAATTAATAGATGAAATAAAAGTTCAAACTCGAAAACACGAGACAATAAACCAGATAAAACCCAGATTTTCTCTGACAATAGAACTTCTAAAACCAAAAGGACCCAAAGCAGACACCTCGGCTGCATCTGACAATTCACATTTGCTACCACCAAAACGAAAAGAGCAATGGGGATCATCCACTTCAAATCCACACTCGTATTCTATTTTCACTAAATATAAAAAGAATATATTGCAGCCCGCCAATTTCCTAGTAAAAGAAGATGATAAAGTACATAAATGGTCACTAAACTATGCAGAAATAATCTTTTTGGTCACTGAAGCTTCAGAATTTCAAAATGGTCATTACCCTTCCCAAACAGTGGCTAAATAATCAATAATGTTTGTCGAACTATTACAAAACAGTCATTAAACTTAATAAAATGGTCCTTAAATTTATCAATATTTTATAGGTAAATTATGCGTTTAGTACCTAAACTATCAATTTCGGTTTGTTTTAGTTCTTAAACTTTCCATTTTTTCAAAATCATACCTAAAGTTTAGTTTTCGTTTCATTTTAGTACCTAAAACTTTAGTTTTTGTTCCATTTTAGTACTCCCTTTCAAAATTTAAGGTTAAGTTTTGAAAAGATTGAAAGTTTAGATACTAAAACGGACCAAAACTGATAGTTTAGCTACTAAACGCGTTAAGTTTTTAAGGGCGGGGTACTAAAATGAAATGAAAACTAAAACGTTAAGTATGTTTTTTTAAAAATTGAAAGTTTAGGTACTAAACTGGACCAAAACTGATAGTTTTGGTACTAAACGCGTAGTTTACTCTATTTTATAACATACAGTGACCATTTTGTAAAGGGTTGATAAATTTAATGACCATTGTGTAACTTTTAAAACTTCAGTGGCCAAAAGGACATAATTTAGTGACCATTTGTGTACTTTCCCCAAATACATATCTCCTATACATATCAACAAATCTACGGAAGGAACATTTTAAATCAAACAAATTTAGTTCCAAATTGCGCTAATGTTACCCTATTGTAGAGAAAATCAAAGAGCACAAGCTATAGAAGAATACCCTATAGAAGAATTACCTCCAAAATCGAACCAATGTGTAAAAAGGAAAAAGAAAATCATTAAAGCAACATACGAAGAAACACTGGAGGATATAAGATCAAGGTAGTTACATGAAGAAAGAAGCGGTGAGGACAAGACCAACGGCGAGCATCAAGACGGCTAGGGTTGGGTACCTCGCATCTGGCACTGGACTCGTTATTGCTTTTGCAGAAGCCTGGAGCCAAAAAAAAAAAAAACATTAATCAAATCAAACTCACAGTGAGAGGAAATTAGAAAAACGAAGAGAACCCAAGAGATATCCGATATGAACTCATATAGGATTTACATCGATCTTTGTTTTCTTCTCTTCCGAGATTAGGTGGTCAATCGAAGAGAGTGGATAAAACGTGCGATAGAACAGTTAAATTACAAGTATTTTACAAAAAAGGAGAAATTACGAGTAAAGGAGAAGCAGAATAACAAACGCCTTAATTTCTTGAAATTACGATTATACATCTTATTAAAATACATGTACATTTGAAAATAAATTGGAGTTTTATTTTTGTAAAATACTTAGTTAGCTACGATAGTCTTTCATCCCTACCTTTCTAAAATACTTGTTTCTTGGAGTTTTATTCTTACATTAAAACCACAATAGTAAGAAACTAACAAAAAAAGAGATAAAAGATTTTTATAATCCCAATTTAGAAACAAAATTATATAATTTAATTAATGAGATATGGAAAAAACCATATCACTAATCAAAGGGGAAATTTTGAAAAATCTATTTCTACTCTTTCAGAAACTTTAGTTGAAAGAACAATTGAAGCTGAAGAATTATTACTAAATTCTCTAATTTGTTGAAGATGGATACTCTTTGAAATTAGCTTTTTAACAACTGAGGAGATAAACAATCTTCTTAAAATATGTTATTATTCTTTTGATAAAGAGAGAAAAAAAATTCCATTTTAATAAAAATATATCGATTAAGTTTATATAGTAAAGCTTACTTTATTTTACCTACTGATATATTTTCAAAAATATATGAAGCAATTTGCATTCCGCAAAATCAAATTAAAAATACCTTTTTTCAAATATTACCATCAAGTCTACTTAACTATGAATATTTCAGAAGAAACATATCATGTTATAAAATTCATGCTTGATTATGAATCATTTGATATAAGCAATATTGAATGGGCATTTATTAGATAACTAGTATTACACAAATCTTATTTACATCTGATAAAAGATTTTCCAGCCTTTATTAAATCTCAACCAAGGGATTTAGCAAGAAAAACTCAAAAAGAAGAATATTTTCATATTGTAGTAAATAGTCTTATTGGTATCTTTGACAGAGAAAAATTAGCCAACCATATCAAATTCGACATGTAAATATGGTATCAAATCATTGTTGTCTTCTTGACGCAATAAGAGAAGAGTGACAGGGATTGAAACAATCAATCAAAAAATGCATCAACTACATCAAATACAAGCAAGAGTTGACTTGAAAGTCGTGGCTGAATTTATTCTTAATGATAGTGGATATAAACTTCGAATTGATGGAAAAAGAATAATGGTTAAGACTTTCTTTAAAAAAAACCATATCTGATGAAGAATCCATACAATTATTAAAAAAAATAGTAAATATGGAAATTAAAGAAGATTATCCCTATTCCATAGTTGAAGAAATCAGAAGGACACCAACATGGAACAGAGCAATATTAATACCTCCTTCACCATCTCTAGATGAATATGAAATTATGAATATAGAGAACATAAGAAGGGTGAATAAACAAAATCGGAAAAGTTGTCAGAGCCTTAAACAGAGGGTAAACAATGACAATAAATAAAAAGTACAAAACGTGGAAGTCACAACAAGGAGAAATGTACAAGATGTGGAAGACACCACAAGACGAAAAAAATAAAAGTACCCACACGTGGAAGACTATCATGACAGATTTCAAAATAAATTGAAAGCAGCTATGACATGGAGCCTATAAAAGTTTTCTCTTGTAATCTTTCATTCTCTTTCAAAAATAAACAAGCAAGGCATCACCTTTTACACCACTATTCTCCTCTCAAGCTTAGTTTCTTAAGTTTTCTCTTGTAATCTTCCGTTCTCTTTCTTTTGTATCACCATCCTCTACCTTTTGTAAAATATTTGTAAATCATCTTCCACACCCATATTCCACTGTAACTGGTATCAATACCCCGAAGTTTTCGATCTTTGGAGTAATAATATACAAATATTATTGTAAGTTATATTTTTATCTTGCACTCTGTTCATTTCAATATTTTATCTTAAAACCCATATATCTGTTATTCTACTTTACGTTTACCTCAGTCTGGTGAAGTGAAGATTAGGCCTTGTTGTTGTAAAGCTAGTGATTGTCATAGATAACGGAAGGTTTTAGGTACCAAAGATAAAATCATGGAGGAAACAGACTGTTTTTTTAAAGATAAAAATTGCAATCATACTATGCATATAGACTCTAAGAATGAAAATAATATTACATATATTAGTAAAGGTTTTAATAGTTTAATAGATATGACATCTATATATTTTAATAAGATGTATAATAAAGTTAGTAAAATAGAATAATAAATTACCAATTTCGGAGAGGTAATTGAAATAGATTTAAATGGTGAATCTAAAAAAATTATTATATGATATTAATAATAAATTAGAACAAGTAGTAATATCTTCTAAACAAGAAGATGATATAGATTTAGGACATTTATATTATGGAAATGAAAATACATATTAACTTTATTAGATGAAGAAAAAACTTTATCTTAAGGTTCATCTAAAAAGATTTATGTAAGAAAAAACAAAAGAGGTTTACACCTCAACAAAAATATGATTTTCAATCTTATAAAGAATTAATGAAACATTGGATATTAAGGATAAAAATGAAAAGTAGAATATTTAAAATTAATGGAAAATTTTTATGAAGAACATAAAGAATTATTTGATTTATTTAATTATCATTATACATTAAATTATGAATCTACGGACAGTAGTGCCAGTTCTAAAAACAATTTAGAAGAAATAGAAAGTATAAATGTTTCAGATACATCTAATGAAGAGAACGACTCTTCAACACAAGAAAATATTAATATTCTAGAGAAAAATATTAATAAACCAGATCCTATGGAAACGGATCAAACAGATTCAAATCCAAGAGGAAAAAGAAAATTATATCCTAATCTTTTTTAAGATGATTATTTAAGGTCATTTAATCGAGACAATGATAGAGATCAAAATAATACTAGATTAATAGGAGAACAAGTAGAAAATATTTAAGCTAATGAAGTTAAAACTGAACAAACATGAGAAACTTCATAACCAGTCCCTTATAGTTTAGAAAGTCTTAATAAAAGAAATGTTGTTTAATTGTTGTAAACAACAATAATTGATCAAAAGATAGATTTTTAAATTATTTTGTTGGAACTTTTCAAGGAGATGCTTTACAATTTCTTCATAGATGGGAAGAATCTACAATAGGAATGGAGAAAAAGGGGCGATTAATTAATTAAATTCAAACGCCTAAAGATGTTTTAAAATGATTAACACAAATTCTAAAATAGAATTTTATGGTTATTATGATAAGCAAGATCAAGACGATCAAGCTAGTTATATTTTATCAAAAATAAAATTATGTGATATAAGATATTTAGAAGAATTTTAATTTTTTTTTCATGAATATAAAAAATTAAAAAATAAAATTTTGGTAAAACTAATATTTCCATAAATTACCACCACCATGGGATGAATGTTGTATAAACAAATATGAATCTTATATTGAAAAACATAGTAAATTATCTGGTGTAGAAATTAGTGGAATAGATTCTATAGGAAATAGAATTAATTTTACTAGAGAAAGAATAACTAAATGTTGTATACATACTAAAGCCACTAAACAAGTGAAAAATAAATTAAGTGGTAGACATTGTACAAAAATTCTAGAAAGTGAATGGGAATTTGGATGTAAACAAATACATCCAAAAAGAAAAATAAAAAATATAAATTAATTAGATGGAGACCTTGGAAACAATATAGGTATCCAAATAATAATACGAGAATAAAATTTATTAGAAGAAAAACTTCTTAAAATACTAAAAATAAAAATTTAATTGTAAATATTTTATTTGTGATGAAGAAAGCAAATTGTCTTAACAAAGGCAAAAATGCTAAAAAAAATGATAAAAACACTTGAAGAATAAGAGTTAGAAATTTGTTCAGAAAAGGAAACAAATCCTAATGAAATATTATACAAATTAATATCATAAACATAATCTGATAGTGATGAAGATGAGTTCATATTTATGTTAGGTAGTAATTCTAATAATCAATTAGAAAAAATGCCCAATAATGAACAAGAAGCAATAAAATTAGGTAGTACAATTAGAGAAGAAAAAGATCTCTCTAATGAAATAATAGAAAAAACAAATAAAAATAATATTTCTAAAGAAGAAATATATAAAATATCTAAATTTAAAATTTGGAGTCAAAGGTACAATGAAAAAACCAGTGGAAATACCGTAGCCAAAGACACAAAATGAGGATTAATCGAAATCCCATTATTTACTAAAGACAAAATTAAAAGAATTAGACATAAATATCCACAAATTAGGTATATACATTTAGGAGTCATTATGATTACAATAAAAACACTATTTAGGAGGGGTCATGATGTACCAATTTTAGTAGTGTTACTAGACAAAAGATTTGAAAACTCCATAAAAGCACTTATAGATGGAATTCAATCTAACTTGCATATGAGAGTTATTGGATTTAAAGTTAAACAAAACTATTTTATTTCCATAACTTAATTGAAGAATGTTTATGTTTAAGAATTCAAACCAAGAATTTTGATATTAATGATTTATCAGAAGATCTAGTAATCAGTTGGACTTCTATTAACGAATATACTAATACAGCTGAAGTAGAATCTACAGCTGAAGTAGAATCTTTGAACCAAATAAATTTACTTCTGAAATTCCGCCTAAATTATTACACTTAAAAGATTTATCTTTACCAAGAGACTGTATATTAGAAAATTCTAGTACTTCTAAGTCTCTAAACACAATAATGTATGCAACTTCAGGAGATAAATTATATTTTAAAAATAAAGTAGTGATTAATAACCAAAACATGGTTTTACCATCTTCTAGTTAGACAAATGATGATGATGATGAAGAAAATAATAATACACCGATAAGAATGAAAATAATTCATATTTCTATTTTTCCTATCGAACCAAGTAGAAGTTCTAGAAACACTAGAATGGAAGAAATAAATACGTCAGCTATAATACAACAAATGAAACTTGGAAAAGAAATAATTACTTTTTCAAGATTTAAATCTAGAAAATATTATACATATATTGAAATAACATATAAATTTAGAAAATATAATACATATTCTTTACACGCCTTGTTAGACACAAGAGTTACAACCAGTAGTTGTCGAAAAAATGCAATTCTTGTAGAAAAATGGGAACCAATGAAAAATCCAATTAGAGATGTAGAAATAGATGGTAATTAAACCATTATTCAATATAAAGCTAGGAACATACCAATATACATAAACAATGTAAGATTTGTAATTCCTAAAATATTATGTTTTCCAGAAATACATGGAGACATATTATTAGGAAATAATTTTATATATCAACAATTACCATTTTCTATAGATAAAAATAAGGTAATTCTATGTGCAGAAAATACTTCTGTAGAAATACCATATATAGAAAATCATAAATTGATATGTGAGAAAAATTTTAATCCCCTAAGAAAAGAAAATATTAAGCATCTATAAACAAATCATTGGATGTTTAAAATATTAGAAAATAATTTTAGTGAAGAACCACTAAAAGTTTGGGAAAATAGTGTAGACATCATTTTTCGCTCGGGTGACGAAAGACTGATACCGACTCGGGGTTTTTCTCTTTTGAAATGTCTTTTTAAAATGTGAGGAGTCGCCACAAATCATTTAAGGTGTGACTGGGATACCATAAAAATTGGGTGATTTTAATAAATCATTTTATTTTTATAAAAATACCAAGTATCAAGGTCTACGAAAATCAATAAATCAGGTTCGGTAGTCAGTTACGCGTGGGGAAGGATTAACACCCCCACAAGCGCCCAAAAATTGATACCTAGTTGATTAACCTATATTTAACATTGGAAATTTTAATTTCGAACATTATTTAATTTAAAAATCATTACGGATGCAAAGTTTAAAAGAGTATTCGTTTATTAAAGCCGTTTGCATTAGCCCCCAGCATAGATGCGGGAGACCAACTATTGCGCCTAATAACCGGATATTGCCTCAATTTTAAAAATCATGATGCAGCATTTGAAAAAGATGTCGACCTATTTCGGGAACCACTAGTAGTCGCCCCCTGAGCATACTTGTAGGAGATATACCGTTAATTCATGAATAAGTGAACATTGCCTTAGATTTTAAAATAAAATGCAATCAAACAAATTTTTATTAATTTTAATTAAATTAAGGATAGATTAAGGCTTTTTCTAACTTATAGAGTCAAATTATGAAAATAAAAGAACCTAGAGGCATAAACCTAAAAATGTAGGCTATAATATTAACCTTATTTGATTTTAAACCAATTATTGAATCAAATAACCGAGATGGTCCCTTGAGCATTTATGCAAGGGCCGAATCGAATTACCCCTAAATTTAAACAATTAGATTGAAATCTATCTAAAAGTGGAGGCTCTATTTAACCTATTTAATTATGTCAAAATTAAAATACTAATCGAAGTTCGGGTACTAAAAGGTCAAGATCTAAAAGTATCGATTTCTAAAAGATTTAAAAGTTTAAGACTTAAGTTGATCATTTCTAAAGTTGAGGACTAATTTAGAACCTAATTTATTATCTAAATTATTAAACTTAAAGTTTTAAAAATATTAATTATTAATAAATTAAAAAGTTGAGCAATCGATTTGAGTAATCGGGTATTTTATGCGAAATCTCGACTTGAATTGCTCCCTAATTAAACTAGTATGAAACCCTAATTTCTAAGCATGATTCAAATGTTAATCTAATTTAAAAATTAAATCTAAACCATGAAACAAAGAAATTAATAAACCAATTAAAAAAACTAACAAATAAAAAAAGAGTACAAACATAGAATAAACATAAAATAAGGACTTAATTGCATAAATATTAAATAAAAATAACTAAAATGAAAGAAAATAAAAGTTAGTAGCTAAATCAAAAATAAACAACGGCTAAATTAAAATTTAAAGGCTAATTCAAAATAAAATAAAAATAGATTTAGGGATTAAAATATAAAACATGCTAGAAATTAAAGGGACTAAAAGACAATTAAACCATTTATTTAAGCCTAAAAAATCTGTTAAAATAAAAAGGGAAAATTAAAAAATCAGTCTACAAATTTTAAAAAAAATTAAAAGGTCACTACACATTACCAAAGTTTAAAAACACGCTAAAAGTAGGGGAAAGAGGAAATTATACCAAAAATTTCAAAGCACAAACAGAAAATGGAAAATCACAAAAATGATCCCTGTTAGTGCCCTTTTTTTAAAAAACACGAGTAAGTTAGGTGGACCGAAGTGTAATTTCCCCTAATTTTCTTTATAAATACAATTTTTCTTTTTCTTTTTTTTACAAATTTTCATTTTGCATTTTTTTTGAAAAAAATAAGAGAGAGGCTCTCCCCTCTCTCTAGAATCCGACCATCACCAGCCACCGTCTCCGGTTACCGTTGGTCACCAAAATTCACGGGAAGGCTCGTCTCGGGCTCCTTGTCATGGATCTAGGCTCTATTTCGTACGAAACAACTTCAATCGCCGTAAAAATGGCCGAGACCGTTCGACTTTCTGGGCTTCGGTCACTCCGACGACGACCTAAGGTGAGTTCTGATCTACACTCTTTATATTTTTTTATTTATTTGCTGTAAAAAAATACGGTTTCCTATTGTGGTTGATGTTCAAAAAAAATTATTTATTATTTGATATATATATATTAGCGTTTTGAGAAACTAAAAGCCTCGATTTGATTCGAAAAAAACTTGTTTATTGGGATTTAAAACCAAGAACAGACGCACGAAAGGGGAAAAATAAATAAAGATAGGGGATGCTATTCGAATAACAGAAAATAAAGGATAAAAACCTTGTTTATTACTTTGAGTTGAATAAGTTACACTGTTTTTTTAGAATATGAGAGAGAGCCTTTACATATTTGCATGGGTTTTTTTATACCCATTTTTACATAAAATCAAATTATGGAATTTGGTTTCTTGTATTAGTTTTTGCAGTGGAGTGTTGGAGAGGTTTTACTGAGACTGGTGCAGAGCGGGGATGTCTTTTGGTTGGGGCAACAAATTGTGGATGCTGATTGGGGGTGATGGGCGGTTGGTTAGACAGATCCAGGTCAGGATTGGTTTGGACCCAGTTTGGGTCTCTCTATTTTGGGTTTGGGTTTGAGGCGTGTTGGAAAATAGTGCTTACAGCTGCCTCTCTTTGCTCATTGTTATGAAACAGGAATGAAGCAGAGATAAAATAGTGTTATTTTCTATATTGGTCTCTTCTTGTCAAGTTGCGAACTCTTCGTTGGGAATGTCAATTCATCTCTTTCTGTGAAATTGTCAAGTCTTTGCTGCAAATGATGTCATCTTGCTTCGTTCTTTTTCTTGAGTCTCCATCTTCAATTCTTCAAGCTATAGGTTTTTCTCATCATGTTCTTTTCACTGGAAATGTTGATCCCTCGAGTGATGCGTTGCTGATTCGAAGAGTTGTGTGAATTGAGCAAAAGAAATGTTATCCTCTCTGGTGGGGCATTGCTGATTCGAAGTGTTGTGAATAGAACAATAGGAAATGTTAACCCCTCTGGTGGGGTGTTGTTTGTTTTAAGAAGAACAATCTCAAGTGAGATAAATCTTCCGTTTCGAGTGAAATTATCTCAAGCGAGATAAAATCTTGTTTCGAGTGAAACTATCTCAAGTAAGATAAAATCTTCTGTTTCGAGTGAAACTATCTCAAGCGAGATAAAATCTTCTATTTCGAGTGAAACTATCTAAACTGAGATAAAATCTTCTGTTTCGAGTGAAAATATCTCCAGCGGGATGTTGATCCATCAATTGAGCAGTGCTAATTCGAAGTGTTGTGAATCTAGCAATAGGTCGAACAAGTTCTTCTCATTATGAACTTCTCCTCCCTCTGTCGGATGAGTTCTTCTCATTATGAACTCTTCATTGGAAATTTCAATCTCTCAAGTGAGGCGTCATTGATTCGAAATGTCATGAATCAGTGATAGTTGAACAAGCTCTTCTCATTATGAACTTCTTCTCCCTCTGTCGGATGAGTTCTTCTCATTATGAACTCTCCATTGGAAATTTCAATCCCTCAAGCGAGGCGTCACCAATTCAAAATGCCGTGAATCGAGTGATAGGTTGAACTAACTCTTCTCATTATGATCTTCTTCTCCCTCTGTCGGATGAGTTATTCTCATTATGAACTCTCCACTTGAAAATATTAATCCATCAAGCGAGGAGTAGTTGGTTCTAAGAAAAACATTCTCAAGTGGGATAAATAATCTGTTTTGAGTGAAACTATCTCAAGTGAGATGTTGATCCCTTAGAGGTGTCGCTGATTCAAAATGTCATTAATCGAGCAAAGGAAATGTTGAAAACATCATGCCCGAAGGTCTTATGGATGGCCCGAAGGACTTATCATCTTGCTCGAAAAACTTATAGATGACCCGAAGGATTTAAGCATCATGCTCAAAAGACTTACTGATGGCCCAAAGGACTTACTCATCAAGAAACCCTTGAAAATCAAGCTTAGTTTCTTAAAATCTTTCATTTTCAGTTATCATCAAGAAACCCCTAAAAATTAGGCTTAGCTTCTTAAAAAAATTCTTTGGAAATAATCATCAAGAAACCCTTGAAAATCAAGCTTAGTTTCTAAAAACTCATTTGAAAACATCAAGAAACCCTTAAAAATTAGGATTAGTTTCTTTTAAAAATTCATTAAAAATCATCATCAAGAAACCCCCTAAAAATCAGGCTTAGTTTCTTTAAAAAGTCTTTTGAAAATATCATATTGTTTGGGTAACGTGCCCCCATATCAATATAATGATTCTTCTTGGATTGGGCTCCTCAATTCTTGAGGTTATTCCACTCAGAATATAATTCCCTTCATTCAAGGCTTGCATTCTGTCTTTTCCTTCTCTTTTATTCTTGAAAAATCTGTAAAAATGTAGTTGAATGCAACTATCCTGAATGTCCTCATGAGAAGAGAAACGATCTTTGGAAAAGACTGGATTTCAAGAGAAATTTTAATGGTACCCTCGTGAGAGGGAAAAAATAAAGTTTTCATTGCATAAGATGATGGATGTTTGATGCAAAGATGAAAATTCATGTATGTGCAATACATGTTTTTTCTTGATTAATAGCAGTGAAAAGGTGCTCATCCCATCTTGGTTCTCTTCTTGATCTGTTCGTTTTCATTCTCCTCTCACACCAAGGTGTACCATCGCATTTCTTTGCAAACATTTGTTTTCCTTGCTCTCTAACATTCAAATTCTTTGCCCCAACTTCTGATTCTGAGCCTCTAGGTTTGAGGGACCTCTGTCAATTTCTAGGCTAAACTCTCTAGAGAGATTGTCCTATTTGAAAATATTTTATTTCTTTTTATTTTCAAAATATGGAAAGTTTGTTTAAGAAAATTGTCCTTCTTTTAAGCTCACAATTGAAGGAAATCACAGATTATGAGTTCACTAAATATCAAAAGAATCAATAACTCTTTTAATCTTTCAAAGTTATACCTCTTTGACAAGTGTCAAAATTGATGGGTTGGTTTCAGGTTAGCTCCTTAAAGTTTCTAAGGTTTCATTCATTGAAATGTTATTTCTTTTTCGGTCCTTATGAACCTTACGACATGACGCTCTTCTTTGGCTTGGCATTTTAATCAGATGTGGACAAAATGACGTAACTAACATAATTAATCACTAGACTTTCTAGAACACTTATGTTTCGGTTCTCTGAAATCTTTCATTTGTTCAAGCTTCATAGACTTCCCTTATAAGAGGTAGTGTAGGGACATCAGTCTAAAATATAAAATTTCGGAGTGCTTGTGTGAAGTCGACTATACATGTATTCCTAAACTCCCTTAGTCCATTTTCATCAAAACTCATTATTAGATCAACTTGATTTAATTTGTCATTGTATGGGTAGATGAATTCAACTTTATTGTATATATATTATAATCGCCTTCATTGGGCTAGCTGAAGGGTTCGTCTCATCACAAGATCTTTGAGTTGACAATTACAGTGGAGCAAACACCGAACTGCCGATTACCTGAGTAATGTCATGGTTTGAATGCAATCTATTCATAAATCCAGGGCTTTTGAGTTGCCTCTATAACCAATTGTTTTAGCAGAATAGCTCAGCTTTATAGTATAATCTATAATAATAACTTATTAACCTCTTGAGTATTCAGATTCATAATTTCTTAAGCTCATCGAGAATAACCTGTTATAGTCTAGGTGTCTTTTATAGTAAAAAAATCCCACATTTAGAGCTCAGTTCCCAAACAACTGACCTAAATTAAATTTGTCTATTCCACTATTTGATTAGGATCATCACTGAATGTCTTCAATAGAAGTATAGTATAGGTAGTTTTTCAATGTCATACACAAGAGATGCCCCATGTTATCCGCTCCTATTCATACCTGAATGCCAAGCTTTTTGATCATTTTCTCATGAGAGAAGAAGGCTATAGTGGTCCCTGTAAGAGAAAGGTATAGGGTTTGAATGTATCA
This sequence comes from Hibiscus syriacus, assembly GCF_006381635.1. NCBI lineage: Eukaryota > Viridiplantae > Streptophyta > Magnoliopsida > Malvales > Malvaceae > Hibiscus > Hibiscus syriacus. The sequence continues at coordinate 1,077,752 of NW_024063342.1, read as the reverse complement.
TCTGTGGTAAGGTCAAGGGTCCTTGTTTTATCAGTTTTCAATCTTGTCATTTTGTCAAATATCTATAACTCTAATTTTTAAAAGAGAATCCAGTGAATACTTAAAGAATTTCGAGTATGAAAATTACTCATTGCTCATAACCTCATAAGGTATCATTTTATTTAAAATGTTCGATTGTCAAGTGACTTACAAACTTTTTAATGAAAATAGAAAGAAAATAAATTCAAACAAGACAATATGCGAGTGCATCAAAAGTCCGTAGTAACTGCAATGATTTTTCTCGGTTTGCATCAGAATACCCCATCATTCATCGAATGTCCATGCCCTTGAATCGATTAAATTCTGAACCTTGCGCTTCAATGCCCCACCATTCTCAATGAGGTGCCTTGATATTTAGATGGTGATAGCATCATGTCCATAGCTCTCAATCCTTTTTTTGGTACGAATGGAGTGACTTCATCTTACCTCAAAACTTTTATCACAAGATTCTCTGCGAGTTACTCTTGGGATCCATAATTAATGCACGTTGAGATGCAATGTATATCATGTAATATAGAATGTATATATGCTACTGCAAGGATGAAAAGTTGAACATAAAAATGCAAAGATACAAAAATGGGAGTGCAAAATGCGATATGCAAATACAACAATGAATTGATCCCAAAAATAACTATTCTTTGGATAATTCTTGAAAAACTGACAATGTCTCGGTACACTGGGAAGTGAAAATCTGGTTCATATGTAAGTTGTCCAGCTCCTGTGAGCATCTGGGTAATGCATTCAAAGCTTCTACTTCGTCTCCTACTTTCAGAAATCTTTCAAGCTGGTTCGTGATCTTCAACTGTCGGCTTCAACAACGAATCTTCTTAAGTCCGCCTTGTTATCTTAGCCGGTAGATGTTTGGCTTGTCTCCTTAGTAGGTAGACTCTCTCTTGGCGCTTCTCAATCTATGTAGAGCATCTTCAAAATTATACCAATCCCAGTGAAAGGCATTGTTGTGGCATTGTTTTTCAAGAACCTTCTAAACGATCATTTTTTTCAGGGATCAATACTTTTGAAGGATATGTCATGTTCATGCAAAAATGCAATAAGACCAGACAAAAGGAAATCAATGTTAGTAGAAACAAGAAAAAAAGAATCAAGTTAGTTGAAATGATTTGTCCAAGAAATGTAATCTTAGCAAAAATAATTAAATACGACTCAAAGTTGAGACTGAAAAACATAGGGAGAAAATTAATAATCCTAACCGCATGTGTTCTAGTTCTACTATGTTATCCACATGGCTCTAGAGGGGTAGGTTTACTAAATTCTCTACATGAGGTTGGGTTCTAGCAATGATTCCCAAGCCATCTTTACAACATGCTAAGGTTAACTCTGATTCTGGCCCATCACAGACTTACGAATCGGATTCTACTTAGGGGGATCACACCGCTAAAAGCGTATCTAGGAATTGATATTCAGATAGGTAACTTAGGATGCTTTCTAGAGATACTTTATCAGACATACACAAGGAAACCCAATGTTCCTCGTGAGGTGTAATGTTTCTCCCTACTTAGGTAAATCGGGTTGGAGCTCGGTTTAGAGCTATGATATGCAATAATCCTAAATATTCATAGAAGTGTAAGTATTAATCAGATAGAATATTTTTCTTTGGAAATAACATAATGAACTATAAATTAAAACAAGATTAAACTCGTAATTTCCCAAAATCCTAAATATAGGGTAACCAACTCGTGGCTTAACTCTTAATTCGTTTAAAAACAAAAGTCCCCAGCGGAGTCGCCAAGCTGTCGACACCGTTTTTCGACTGGGCGGGAAAAGACCGATACCGACTCGGGGTTTTTCTCTTTTGAAATATTTTTTCAAAATGTGAGGAGTCGTCACCAATCATTTAAGGTGCGATTGGGACACCGTGAAAACTGAGTGATTTTAGTAAAACATTTTATTTTTATAAAAATACCAAGTTTCAAGGTCTGCGAAAATCCAAAAATCAGGTTCGAGAGTCAGTTACGCGTGGGGAACGATTAGCACCCCCCACAAGTTCCCAAATATTGGTACCTAGTTGATTACCCTATATTTAAGATCAAAAATTTTGAGTTCGAACTTTATTTAATTTAAAAATCATTACATATGCAAAGTTGAAAAGTATATTCGTTTATTAAAGCTGATAACATTCGCCCCCTAGCATAGATGCGGGAGATCAACTATTGTCCCTAATAACCGGATATTGCCTCGATTTTAAAAATCATGATGCGGTATTTGAAAAGGATATTGACCTATTTCGGGAACCACTAGTAGTCGCCCCTTGAGCATACTTGCAGAAGATATACCGTTAATTCCCGAAAAAGTGAACGTTGCCTTAGATTTTAAAATAAAATGCAATCAAACAATTTTTTATTAATCTTAAATAAATTAAGGATAGATTAAGACTTTTTCTAACTTATAGAGTCAAATTATGAAAATTAAAGAACCTAGAGGCATAAACTTAAAAATGTAGGCTCTAATATTAACCTTATTTGATTTTAAACCAATTATTGAATCGAATAACCGAGATGGTCCCTTGAGTATTTACGCGAGGGCCAACTCGAATTACCCCTAAATTTAAAGAATTAGATTAAAATCTATCTAAAAGTGTAGGCTCTATTTAACCTATTTAATTATGTCAAAATTAAAATACTAATCGAACTTCGGGGACTAAAAGGTCAAGATCTAAAAGTATCGATTTCTAAAAGATTTAAAAGCTTAAAACCTAAATTGATAATTTCTAAAGTTGAGGACTAATTTAAAACCTAATTTATTATCTAAATTATTAAACTTAAAGTTTTAGAAAATATTAATTATTAATAAATTAAAAAGTTGAGCAATCAATTTGAGTAATCGGGTATTTTATGCGAAAACTCGACTCAAATTGCTCCTTAATTAAACTAGTGTAAAACCCTAATTTCTAAGCTTGATTCGAATATTAATCTAATTTAAAAAATTAAATCTAAGAAATTCAACCATGAAACAAAACAATTAATAAACCAAAATTTTAAAAAAAAACTAACAAATAATAAAAAATAATAAAAAGTTAAAACATATAATAAAAATAAACATAAAATATGGACCTAATTGCGTAAATATAAAATAACAATGACTAAAATGCAAGAAAATAAAAGTAGGTAGCTAAATCAGAAAAAAACAGTGGCTAAATTAAAATTTAAAGGCTAATTTGAAATAAAATAAAAAATAGATTTAGGGATTAAAATGTAAAACACGCTGGAAATTAAAGGGACTAAAAGGTAATTAAACATTTATTTAAGCCTAAAAATCTGTTAAAATAAAAAGGGAAAAATTACAAAATCGGTCTGCAAAATTTGAAGAAAAAAATTAAAAGGTCACTACACATAACCAAAGTGTAAAACATGCTAAAAGTAGGGGACTTAAAGGAAATTAGACCAAAAATTTCAAAGGACAAACAAAAAATGGAAAATCATGATAACAGTACCTGCTAGTGACATTTTTCTTAAAACACAGGCAATTTCGGGACCGAAGTGCGATTTCCCCTTTCTTTATAAATACAATTTTCTTTTCCTTTTTTTTTTATAAATTTTCATTTTGTGTTTTTTTTAAAAAAATAAGAGAGAGGCTATCCCCTCTCTCTAGAATCCGGCCGCCGCCACCTTCGGTGGCCGTTGGTCACCAAAATTCAGGGGGAGGCTCGTTTCGGGCTCATCGTCACGGATATGGGCTCGGTTTCGCATCTAAATAAACTCCACCGTAAAAAACGGCCGAGACCGTTCTGCTTTTCAGGCTCCAGTAACTCCTCCGACGACCCAAGGTGAGTTCCGATCTACACTCTTTATATTTTTTTGTTTATTTGCTGTAAAAAATGGTTTCCTATTGTGGTTGATGTTAAAAAAATTATTTATTATTCAATATATATATATATATATATATATATTAGTGTTTTGAGAAACTAAAAGCCTCAATTTTATTCGAAGGAAAAAAAACTTTTTATTGGGATTTAAAACTAAGAACAGATGCACGAAAGGGAAAAAATAAATAAAGATAGAGGATTTTATTCGAATACCAGAAAATAAAGGATAGAAACCTTGTTTATTGCTTTGAGTGAAATCAGTTACACTGGTTCGTTTTTAGAATCCGAGAGAGAGCCTTTACAGATTTGCATGGGTTTTTTTATACCCATTTTTATATAAAACCAAATGATTGAATTTGGTTGCTTGTATTGGTTTCTGCAGTGGAGTGTTAGAGCAGTTTTGTTGAGACTAGTGCAGAGCAGGAGTGGCTTCTGGTTGGGGCAACAAATGGTTTTTGCTGAATGGGGGTGATGGGCGGCTGGTTAGACAGATCCGAGTAGGGTTTGGTTTGGACCCGATTCGGGTCTGTCTCGATTTTAGGTTTGGGCTTGAGGCGTGTTGGAAAATGGTGCTTATAAATAGTCTTAGATATTGCAGTATAAAATTGGAAAATCCCAATAAAATTATACAGGTAAAATCAATGATATATACTAAACAATATATAAATAATTTGTTATTTAAATAAAAGAATTATTAGAAAAAGTATTATTAGAACAAACTGATATTCCACACTCTAGTCCAACATTTATGGTAAGAAACTTTATTGAGATTAAAAGAGGAAAAGTAAGAATGGTCATTAATTATAAAAGATTAAATCAAAATATTATATTTGATGACTATTTTATTCCAGGAAAGGATGTATTAATTAATCAAGCTAAACAAGATATATATTTTAGTAAATTTGATTGTAAGTCAGGATTTTGGCAAATAATGCTAACTAACGAGTCAAAACTATTGACAACTTTGAGTGCACCCAATGGACATTATAAATGGAATGTAATGCCTTTTGAATTATGTAATGCACCACATGTATTCCAAAGATGGATGGATTCAATTTTTAATAAGTTTAAATTTTTTGTCTAGTTTATATAGATGATATTATAGTATTTTCAGAAACACTGGATATACATAGAAAACATTTAAATGTTATTTCACAAGAATTCATAAATCATGGAATAATATTTAGTCATAAGAAAATAGAAATAGAAAAAACAGAAATAGAATTTTTAGGATTAAAATTATCTTCAGATGATCTTAAACTACAAGATCATATTATAATTAAAATAAAAGAAATCTCTAAAAATATTGAAGATAAAAAACAACTTCAACAATTTTTAGGAGTAATTAATTATGGAAGAAACTTCTTTCCAAATTTATCTAAAAAATAGGTATGTTATACAATAAATTAAAAAAATGATGTACCCTTTTCCTGAACTAAACAAGACATGGAAATAATTAGAAAATTAAAATCTGAAATAAAAGATGTTCCAAAAGTTTATCTACTTAAATAAGATGATAAATTAATATTAGAAACAGATGCCTTAGAAAAACATTGAGGATGTGTTTTAAAAGCCAAAACAATGAATGGCCAAGAATTAATATATGGATATGGATTAGGTAAATTTAAATTGAATTAAATTAATTATGCTATTTTTGAAAAAGAATTGTTAGCCATAAAAATGGTATTAAAAAATTTCTTATTTATTTAGCACTAGAGAAATTTATAATAAAAACTAATAATCAAACAATTAAACAATTTCTCACCAATAAAAACTAGAGACAATACCTAGAAGAATTAGATGATATAATTAATTATGCACATTTAATTTAAAGTTTTATATATTAAAGGCACTACCAATGCTATTGTTGGTTTTCTTAGTAGGCCTCATGGATAGAGGTAAAAAGCCTCTAAAAATAGTAGGAGAATAGACAATTGTTCAGAAAAACCCAACAAAGGGATTCCGAGACAACAAAACCATAACAAATGGACAATTGTTCGGAAAAACAGTATGAGAATGGACAATTGTTAGTGTGCGTGCGTGTGTGTGGTTTAACCAATCATAATTTATAAAAATCGAACTAATCAACTTGAATTGTTAATATTAATTTTATTAAATCCAAAAAATAACTTTGATTATTTAACCAATTAATTAAATTAATTGAGTTATAAGTTTTTTTTAATTAAACGAAGATGATTATAAAGTAGTTTTGTTTTAAATACTCTTAATCATTTGACAATGATCGCTCAAGCACTCTGCTACAGGCATTGTTGCTCGAACCCGTGAGCTCTAAGAACAATAACGATTCCTTTAACCGCTGGGGTAAATTGGTTAGTGCATTGAAAACGACTGTTATAACCCAAGAGAATCGTAGAAGAACGAGAATAAAAGAAAATAGAAATAGAGATTGAGAGAAGAGAAGATTTAGAGAAAGAAGAGAGAATTCAAAGAAGAGAGCTTTCATTCAATATTCAGATAAGTTTTCTAAATTCAGTACAAGGTTTTATTTGTTAACATTGTACTATTGGCTAGCTATATTTTTTACAACTGGATGTACTAAATAACTGATTGTGACAGCTTCCTATGCAAGTGGCAACTGAGGGGGGTAGGGGTGTTTAAATCCGAGTACTCGGGTCTTCGGGTACCCGAAGTTCCAGGTACTCGAGTCTTCGCGTAGTTGATTAGCCGACACGTGTCCCAACTCAGATGTTGTTATCAGGACTCAAATTTTGTAGGTGCCCGTAATTCGGATAATCGGGTACCCGATTTTTTTAGAAAAAATAACCTCAGACGAGACGAGACGAGACGGACGGCGGCGGCGGCGGTGCGCGAGAGCCCCCTTGTTCTCTATCACTCAACAAGGAAGTGGGAAAGCCAAGCCTTAAATACCATTCCCAATAGTGTTTCCAATACTATGTGGGATTGAGCATTACCAACACTTGTTTCCAATACAATGTGATTATTCAGGAAACAATTAACAATCATGCACCTTAAAACAACTGCATCAACAACCAATTGCATTAGTGTTATACGATTAAATATGTCATAATTAAAAGTCAATCTACAATCAATCGCGATTATTGCAATTTTAAGCAAAACATTCAAAAATAATATCACTATTTAAGGCTCAATCCCACATAGTATTGGGAACAAGTGTTGGTAATGCTCAATCCCACATAGTATTGGAAACACTATTGGGAATGGTATTTAAGGCTTGGCTTTCCCACTTCCTTGTTGAGTGATAGAGAACAAGGGGGACTCTCGCGCGCCGCCGCCGTCTCGTCTAGTCTCGGGTCGTGGTCGTGGTCGTGGTAATACGTGTCTTCGACACGTCCGCGCGAATACTATATTTTTAGAGAAAATTCTTAAGAAACAAATGCAATACCACCAGTCGTTGCGATTTTGGACTATCGTAACGAATTTGGAATAAATCGCAACGCGAACTTCGACTATCGCAACGAACTTGGAATAAATCGCAACGCGAACTTCGACTATCGCAACGAATTTGGAATAAATCGAAACGCGAACTTCGACTATCGCAACGAACTTGGAATAAATCGCAACGCGAACTTGGACTATCGCAACGAATTTGGAATAAATCGCAACGCGAACTTCGACTATCGCAATGAATTTGGAAAATCGCAACGCGAACTTCGACTATCTCAACGCGAACTTGGACTATCGCAATGCGAATATGTAAATCGCAATGCGATAGTCGAAGTTCGCGTTGCGAATCTGGAAACTGATTTGCGATACCGGAGATCGCGTTGCGAATTATCGATCGCATTGCGATTTAGTTGGTCATTTTGGCAAATCCAAAAAAAGTTGGTTAAAATCGTATATTATAAGACATTTTTGGTCACTGAGGTTATTTTCTCTTTTTTTTAATCATTTTTAAAGTATTAATTTTAAAAAAAATATACAACTTATATTATTAAACAAAATATTATAGTGATTATTAAGCATACATATAGGTGGTTTTTTATTTATTTAATTTTATTAGTTTAATTTAATATATAAAATTATTAATAATTAAATATGTAATATACAAGTAGACAGGGACAGTGCTGGTTTTGTTTATATACGATTTGAGGATGCACAAGGTGCTATCAATACTCAACGGAACCTATATGGGAGATGGTTTGCTAGAAAAATGATCACCGTAACACATTCATGGTGCCATAAACTTACGAAGCAAAGTTTCTAGAAAGTAAAAAATAGTTGAATGATGCTTGCTTAAACTGTGGCTGCTTTTCCTATGTTTGATATACCCACTTATAGAAGGTAGGAGCGTCTTTTTGTTACAACCGGGAATAGTTGTGATAACAATGGAATACTTGTAAGGTCTTTTTGTGTTTAATATAAAGGTTATCATGTCATGTTTTCTAACAAAACAAATATAACAGGGTACTCGGGTAATCGGGTATCCAAAAAAGTGTAATTTTGTGACCAGGGCCTAACTCAGGAAATGTCAGAGTACCCAGTTCGATCGGGTAATTTTTTTTAGATAATTACTCGATTTTTTAGTTCAAGTCGTCAGGTCAACGAGCTGGGTCAACCGTGTCAGGTATTTTTTTAATATCCCTAGAGGTGGGTTCCATATGTCCTGGTTTCACTAAATTATCATTTGGGCCAGTTTCTCTTGTTCATATATCCTCTACATGCTTCTCTGTTGAGTTAATCGATTGATGGAAATGGCCAAGAGGGGGGTGAATTGGCAATTAAAATTTTGGTGGAAGCTTTTGCAGAAAATTGAAAATATTTGCACAACGAATTAGAGTGGTTCGACTTTCTCAACTAAAGTCTACGTCCACTACCTTAGCTATCCACACTAAGGATTTTCCAACAAATTCACTAATTTGTTCTTTCTTTTGAGGACAAAGAGTAACCTTACAACTGTCTCAAGAATTCTCAAATTCTTGAGCACACTCTTTTTCAAAGAGAAATACACAAATTTGCAAACTTACAAGGAAAACCTCACAATGTAAGATGTTTGCACAATTCTAGAACAAGAAAAGAACACTAAAAAATAATTACAAATGAGCACAAATGGTGTTCTTGAAAGTAAAATGAATATTAAAAGGAAAATTGGCTTGATTTGCACAAACTTGGTGTTTGATGCTTTCTCTCTTGTTTGTCTATTATTTCTTATTGATTAAAGGCTTCAGAACTTGTTTAAATACACCTTGAATCACTTCTAAACGTTGAGGATCATTAATGAAGTTATTGGAGCCGTTTAAGTGTGAAAATAATTAATACAACAGCTTGGAGCTTGGGGGGAATCGGTACCCCTCATGGGGAATCGGTTCCCTAAGTGTAAAATTTAAATATTCGACCGTTGAACAGTGGGGGGAATCGATACCCCCTGGGGGGAATCGGTTCCCTCCGAGCATACTGAAATTTCTCAGAGCAAAACCATTCAGGGGGAATCGGTACCCCCTAGGGGGGAATCGGTTCCCTCTAGACATTCTGGAATTTTTGGCTTTGAAACGGTTCGAAATACTTTGTAAAATTATTTTGAAATAATTTTAAGATTAAAACTTAATTTTACACTTGAGTAAGGATTAAAAATGACTTTTGAAAGATTTGGAGTAATATTTTGATATTCGAATAATTATATCGAATATACTTAGAAATTCTTTTTGGAAAATCTTAAAATTCATTTATCTTAATTTGTTATGTCGAAATATCAAAATGTTTTCAACAATCTCCCCCTTTTTGATATAACAAAACATTTTAGTAATTTTAAGATTTTGAAATCAAGTTTTAAAATTACTCCCCTTACTCTAACACTTCTCCCCTTTAAAAACACTTTAATATTTCTCCCCCTTTTTGTTAAATCAAAAAGACCTTTAAAAGATTTTAAACAAGTTTTTGAAAAACAATTAGCCAATTGATAACTTAAATATAGCGTAAGCTGCTAAGATCATAATCAAGAGAAAGATTAGCCATTAGTTCCATAATTCAATATTCATAAACAATGTGAAATGGCAAAAAACAATGGTCATAATGCAACTAATATGTAAATGATACAAAAATAAACATTAAGCTCAAAATGAAAGAGAAAATCAAACCAAATATATAAGCATGTAAGTTCAAATATCCAATTATCCAACAAATTCAAACACCCAAAATAAAACAATCCATGAACATCAAAATGTTTCACAATTAAAAGTTTTGAGTTCGGGACGATAAACCCATTGACCCATTGACCCTAAGACCGAGTTTGATAAACAAATTACTAAGGAAACAACCATAAACCAAGGTTTCTATATTCGTGGAAGGAACAATGTTTATGGAAACTCACTAAAGATGATCTGTGGAAGATTAATCTTCTTTTTATGTTGAATACAATATATCCACCATATATCTATGTTCCTAAGGGAGGAGTACCTACCTCCGGATGGTCTAAACCACTAAGAGATCAAATAATGAAAGAATCTATCACGATGAGTTCTTAGGGTACTCTCATTATCCTTAGACTTATAGGGTGAATCCACAGTATCTTTTTCATTAAACCTGAGTTATCTAGTCCAAAATGGGTAGTGATTGTGCCAGAGTCAATAAAAATGAATTGTCCTAAAAGATAGGATCGAATTCCTATAGTTTCAAATCGGCGCTCGTTTGGGACACATACCACATTGGAATAGAAAAATGTGGACTAATTGATGATAAACCAAAGGTTTGAGTTAAATGAGTTTATAAAACTTATAGGATTTAAGAGTAGGAAGATATTGGAAGTCCATATCTTCTATATCTTGGATCGAAGGGATACGCTCTTCCCAGATTTTGTATGACTCAAAACAAGTATGGTACATATGGTATAGATCTTGTCCACAACCAGGTACGTTGAAACAAGAGTTCATAATGATCATATTTGGGTTATTTGGATTGGGTGGAGGAATAAGAGGTCGATTTTGACTTGAGCTACTAGACAATGTCCTATGTCATTTAGGATTTGACATGGTTTAAGAATCAGAATATAATATGTAACCTGCAAATTTAAACACATGTATGCAATATAATCAAACCCAAAACTCAAATGAGTCCTCAATATTTCAAGGTTCTCTAAACTGAATCCTAAAGGGCAATGTTTTGAAAAACTATTTGGAAAATAATGTTTGAAAATCATCATACGTATAGTTTTTATGAAAACATAATTGAATCAAAAGCATCAATTAAAACAACAATTTTCGATTTTTTTTTATTTCAAAAAAAAAGTTTTGAAAAATTGAGTGTTTTTTACGAAATTGGTTGTAAAATCATCATATAACCAATGACCGATGTAATGTTAATCTTAGAACTAATCAAAACTAGTCCTAAGTTCAAAAATCAATGAAATAGAGGATTTTGAAATATTACCTTGTAAATTTGGATTTTATGAGAATGTGATGTTGTTTGCAAGGATTAGAAGTTGAAGAAAGATCTAATTTCGACTTGTATTTGATGATTTTGGCAAAAATGGAGATTTAGAGAGAAAGAGAGGATGAACGATGTTTAAGAAAGAAGAGAGGGTTTGAGCAAATATTGGGTTCTGCCCGTGTTAAAACCAGAACCCCATGGGGGTATCGATTCCCCTACAGGGGGAATCAGTTCCCTTATGGGGTATCGATTCCCTCTGCCAAATATTTAAAAAATCTGTATTTTAAACATCCAATAATGCTAAAATAATTAATCCTAGTGATATTGGCAACTCATATTTCAAAAATTAACTATGTTCAAACAATCAAATTTATCATTAAAACTACATTTGAACATAAAGTTAATTTTTCATCAAGAATCATAAACTCCCCCTAACTAATAGCAATGAATGTAATCAGAAATTACTATTATAAGCATTTTTCATTTAGTCTTAAAAGTGCTAAAATTATTTTAAACACTAAGTGAATATAGGTCAGTTAAACCTAATTCTCTCTTAAGTGTCCAAAAATGTTCCTTGTCCAAAGGTTTTGTAAAGATATCCGCTAATTGATGCAAAGTATCAACAAATTATAGAACTACATCTTCCTTAGTGACATGGTCTCTAATGAAGTGATGTCTTATTTCAATGTGCTTAGTTCTAGAGTGTTGAATGGGATTTTTAGTGAGACAAATAACACTAGTATTGTCACACTTGATAGGAATGGTACCTATTTCAATTCCATAATCAAAAAGTTGTTGTTTCATCCATAAAACTTGTGCACAACAACTACCAGCTGAAATGTATTCAGCTTCAGTGGTATATAATGCAACACAATTTTGTTTATTTGAAAACCAAGAAATCAACATATTTCCAAGGAATTGGCAAGTACCGGAGGTGCTTTTCCTATCTAATTTGCATCCTCCATAATCCGCATCAGAAAAGGCATGCAAGCTAAAGCTAGAGTCTCTAGGATACCAAAATCCTAAACTATGAGTGTCCTTAAGGTATCTAAAGATTCTCTTAACATCTAGTAAATGTGATTCCTTAGGACATGATTGAAATCTAGCACATAATCAAACACTAAACATAATGTCTGGTCTACTTGCAGTTAGATAGAGCAAAGAACCAATCATTGACCTATATAATTTAACATCCACACATTTACCTCCTTCATCCAAGTTAAGCTTTGTAGAAGAGCTCATTGGAGTGTCATGAGGTTTCCCATTTTCCAGTCCAAACTTCTTGAGCATATCTTTGACGTACTTAGCTTGATTGATGAATATACCATCTTTTCTTTGCTTGATTTGGAGTCCCAAGAAAAAGAGAGCTCCCCCATCATGCTCATTTTGAATTCGCTTTGCATTAGCTTAGAAAATTCTTGGCAAAGAACATCATTAGTAGAACCAAATATTATATCATCAACATAAATTTGAATTACTAATAAATCTTTACCTTTATGCTTCAAGAACAATGTAGTGTCAACCTTTCCTTTTGAAAAACCTTTTTCAATTAAAAAATTTGACAATCTTTCATACCAAGCTCTAGGAGCTTGTTTTAAACCATAAAGTGTTTTTGTCAATTTAAGAACATGATCCAAAAATTTTGAATCTTCAAAACCTGGAGGTTGTTCCACATACACTTCTTCTTTTATAAAACCATTTAAAAATGCACTTATAACATCCATTTGATATAGTTTAAATTCATGAAAAAGGAAAATACTAATAACATTCTAATTGCTTCCATCCTAACTACGGGAGCGTATGTTTCATCATAGTCTATGCCCTCTTCTTGAGTATACCCTTGAGCAACAAGTATATCCTTGTTTCTCACTATATTACCACTCTCATCAAGCTTATTCCTAAATACCCATCTAGTACCTACAGTAGATTTATTACTAGGCCTTTCAACTAATGTCCATACTTTACTTCTCTCAAATTGATTTAATTCTTCTTGCATAGCCATAATCCAATGTTCATCATTTAATGCTTCTTTAATATTCTTAGGCTCTATGCATGAAATAAATGTAACATAATTACAAATATTTCTAAGAGAAGATCGAATTGTTACCCCTTTTGATGGATCACCTATAATCTCACCATCCTTGAAATAGTTGTACTCTCTTGGATAAGATACTTCCCTTTCTTTAATGGTTGGATTCTCAAGAGGATCATGAGTTTCCTCATCTTTTGATTCTTCCTTTGATGATGATTCTCCAACGTCATGTCTAACGTCATTTGTATTTATAATACCTACATCATCATTCAAACAAGAATCTTTCCTCGGAAGGAGATTATCATCGAAAACAACATGTATAGACTCTTCTACAACCAAAGTTCTTTTATTAAATACTCGATAAGCTTTAGAATTTAAGGAATAACCCAAAAAAATTCCTTCATCACTTTTAGCATCAAATTTACCAAGGTTTTCTTTACGGTTGTTTGAAACAAAACATTTACATCCAAAAGAATGAAAATAGCTAATGTTAGGCTTTTTATTTTTGAAAATTTCATATGGAGTTTTCTTTAAAATTGGCCTAATCATTACTCGATTTACAACATAACAAGCGGTATTTGTGACTTTCGCCCAAAAATATTTTGGCAAATTATTTTCACAAAGCATGGTTCTAGCCATTTATTCTAAAGTTTGAATTTTCCTCTCAACAACTCCATTTTGTTGAGGGGTTATAGGTGCTGAAAAATTATGGCTAATACCATTAGAATTACAAAACTCATTGAATCCAAGATTTTCAAATTCAGTGCCATGATCACTTTTAACACTAGTGATAGAGTAACCTTTTTCGTTTTGGATTACTTTTGAAAATGTGATGAAATTTTCTAATGATTCATCTTTAGTACTTAAGAATAGAACCCAAGTATATCTAGAATAGTCATCTACCAAGACAAATGCATATTGTTTTCCACCCAAGCTAGTAGTCCTAGTTGGCCCAAAAAGATCTATATGGATCAATTGTAATACTCTACTAGTTGACACATCATTAATGGATTTAAAAGAAACTGCTTTTGTTTTCCTTTAGCACAAGCATCACAGATTTTATCATTATCAAATTTTATTTTAGGCAGTCCTCGAACCAATTCTCCTTGAACTAACCGTTGCAAAACACTCATACTAGCATGTCCTAGTCTCCTATGCCATAACCAACTATCATGTTCATCCTTAGCAACTAGGCATAAATTAGTCATTTCTATAGAGTCTAAATGCATCATGTATATATCCCTATTTTATGACCAACAAGCATAATCGAAAATAGATGCAATGTCAATCAATTTTGCAATCATTTAAAATAAAACATTGTATCTTTTATCAAATTTATTTTTTCAAAAGATTATGCTTTTAACCCATTCACATATAAAACATTATGCAATGTTGATCATAGAGATTAAGAGCACATGCATAAAGTTTTTGAAAATGTTATGCATTAAAACTTTATAATATTTAAAGAAACATCTATGCATAAACATTAAGAAAAATTTCAGGTCAAAATTTTGCAAAACCAAAGTTCTTGAAAAATCGATATCAATTGTTAAAGAGATATCAATTACATTTTAAAAACAATTTTGACCAAAAAATAATATGATGAACTAGAGTTTATAAAACATTACCAAAAATTACCATGTTCATCATACAATATATTTTTTTAACATACATGAGATAAAACATAATTCAACATTTTAAAACCTCATGCATGCATAAACTAAATGAGCAACCAAATAATAAAAACATTAAGTTTAGAGATTACCCATTCCCTTTTTATGTGTGGCTAGAGCATCTTGAATATCATCATCTTTATCACCATTGCTCTCACACACCTACAAGAGACATTTAAGTAGATTTTGGTATCCAAATTGCTTTGGATCCTTGAACATTAGTTTCAATTCCTCTTGTTCCTTTTGGAACCCACACTTGTCTAATTTTAAATCGTTTTCCTTTCTTTAAAGGACAAGTTTGTTCCTTATGACCATGATAATGACAATGTGAACATATTGTCATTATTGAACTAGATGAATTATTTAGAATGATCTCTTTTTCTCTTGTTAAACATTCAAGTTTATCTTTCAAATTGAAATTTTCTTTTTCAATACTTTCAAATTTCATTTTTGAGAGTTCTAAATCCTTCTTCAAGATTTCATTTTGATTTTCAAAATCCATTTTCATTTCTAGAAGAAGTTTATTTAATTTGAAAATTTCTTTTTCAAAGTTTTCAGATTTTATTTTTGAAAGCTCTAACTCTTTTCTCAACATTTCATTTTGATTTTCCAAGTCTGTTTTAGCTTTCAAAAGAAGATCATTTTTAACAATAAATTTAGAAATTAATTTATTGTATTTGGAGTTCATGGTCTCAAACTCCGAAAATAATTTATCATAAGCATCTTGTAACTCATTAAAAGATTTTGAATTTGATATATTTGAGTTAGAAGATACCTTTGGCTCTGTGAGAGCTAATAGAGACATCACTTTTATTGGTTCTTCTTCTTCCTTGTCTCTATAGATCTCCTCACGCTTGTCCCACATTTCCTTGGCACTTGAACAAGAAGAAACTCCTTTATATACATTAGGATCAATTGCACAACACAACATGTGCATAACCTTTGAGTTTTGTTGAGCTTCCTTCCATTCTTGAACACTCCACTTCTTCCTTCTTAGTAGGAGAGGAATATCATTTCTTGATTATCATCCAAGCTTCCATACCAAATGCTTTGATGAATATCATCATACACCTCTTCCAATGACGATAATTTGTTCCATTGAAGTGTGGAGGCACGTCAATAGGTCTGGATTATTCCATGGAGAATGAACAGGAAGTAGACGCCATCTTTATCGATTTAACTCTTCCCGGATCGACTCAAGAGGTTATTAAACCTTCAAATGAGTGAGGCTCTGATGCCAATTGTTGAGTTAATCGATTGATGGAAATGGCCAAGAGGGGGTGAATTGGTAATTAATATTTTGGTGGAAGCTTTTGCAGAAAATTGAAAATATTTGCACAACGATTTAGAGTGGTTCGACTTTCTCAACCAAAGTCTACGTCCACTACCTTAGCTATCCACACTAAGGATTTTCCAACAAATTCACTAATTTGTTCTTTCTTTTGAGGACAAAGAGTAACCTTACAACTCCCTCAAGAATTATACTCCAAATTCTTGAGCACACTCTTTTTCAAAGAGAAATACACAAATTTGCAAACTTACAAGGAAAACCTCATAAGGTAAGATGTTTGCACAATTCTAGAACAAGAAAAGAACACTAAAAAATAATTACAAATGAGCACAAATGGTGTTCTTGAAAGAAAAATGAATATTGAAAGGAAAATTGGATTGATTTGCACAAACTTGGTGTTTGATGCTTTCTCTCTTATTTCTCTATTATTTCTTATTGATCAAAGGCTTCAGAACTTGTTTAAATACACCTTGAATCACTTTTGAACGTTGGGGATCATTAATTAAGTTATTGGAGCCGTTTAAGTATGAAAACAATTAATACAACAGCTTGGAGCGTGGGGGGAACCCGTACCCCTCATGGGGAATCGGTTCCCTAAGTGTAAAATTCAAATATTCGACCGTTGAACAGTGGGGGGAATCGATACCCCCTGGGGGGAATCGGTTCCCTCCGAGCATACTAAAATTTCTCGGAGCAAAACCATTCAGGGGGGAATCGGTACCCCCTTGGGGGGGAATCGGTTCCCTCTGGACATTCTGAAATTTTTGGCTTTGAAACGGTTCGAAATACTTTGTAAAATTATTTTGAAATAATTTTAAGATTAAAACTTAATTTTACACTTGTGTAAGAATTAAAAATGACTTTTGAAAGATTTGGAGTAATATTTTGATATTCGAATAATTATATCGAATATACTTAGAAAATCTTTTTAGAAAATCTTAAAATTCATTTATCTTAATTTGTTATATCGAAATATCAAAATGTTTTCAACATTCTCACGTGACCCCAATCCTCTAATACACTCTTTGACCCCCAATTCTAAAATTGAAATCCTTAACCATATTTTTTCATTCTCAAAAATCCCCAACTCTTCTTTAATCTCACCTAATTCCCTCGCCTCGAGTTTAAACTCTTCTCTTCTTTTCTCTCTCTCATGCATGACATTACCCCCTCCACAAGTAGATCATTGTCCCAAGGATCAAAATTAGGAAACCGATCTCTGAGAACTGTACAATTTTCCCAAGTATTATGATTGAAGTTAAATTTTTACCATTTCACGATTAGTTGAGGAACTGTGCTGATGCACTTCTTAACTGTAACACCCTAAACTCGATTGGGCCTAAAGTGCCACATTGAGTTACCGAGGTAACCCCTGATTTTTAAACCATTTAATTTCTTTTCATACATGTTGAATGGTATCATAAATAAAAAGATAAACAACTATTATAAAAATAATTTACAAAATCGGAACTCCATGAAACATTATTTAAAATCAAAATAATACGTCTCTGAGTTTAACAAACTGGATACACAAGTAAGGTTCTATGAATACATATGCCAACTAAGCTACGGTACAATACTCTGAAGGATATACTAGGAATCCTACTATGAGGGTGCTTAACGAACTATCCATGCTACAATCCTGCCAACGAAAAACATACGAAGGCTGAGCTTCGAAGCCCAACAATATAATCGCTAATCTATAGCAGCATAAGAATTCATAAACCCAAGCATGCTGAAGACATGGTACTAAGCAGTAGGTACATGTATGATCTAGATTAAGTACTACCTACTTAAGGATTAGTTATTCTATCTCTGAAGTAGGGGTTTCTAACCCTAATGTATGAATCTACTACGTATTATCTATATGCAATATTGGCTCTACTGTGCATTATCTGAATACATTATTGATTCTGCTGTGCATTATCTGAATGCAATACTGACTTTGTTGTGACTCATACACTAGCTAAGGTATGCATCATGGTGTGGCTGAGGGGCTGCACCTCGGAGCTCACGTACCCATCTATCCTACCAGATGCTAATATATGATACACAACAACAAACATAAAGTTGTTGCATGCATCATGGTGCATCAAAAACGTACACTCGCCAACTTACTCTGTTGAGTCTTGGGGCATCTGCACCCAGCTGGAAAAAGAAGTGCCTTGGCACTGACTGTTACTTGTACATATTGACAACAAGATAATAATCCTACTGCTAAAGTAACTCGGGTGTCCTGACTGTTTACCGAGTGTCACACAAATGCTAGTTTTATGACATCATAAATGTAGTAGTTTTTAGCTATTATTGCTATTGTTTCTAATTGTCACTGTTACTATTTTTAGATGTTCTGACTTATTACTAATCTTATTTACTATTCACCATAGATGTTAACTCGCTCGTTCTCTAATCTAGAATGTTATGTGAGGACTTCCTAGTATGTTATTTCCAATAATCTGTATTGTTCTGGTTATACACTACTCAAGGATATTTTAGTCATTGTCTAACTCTAGGAAGTCTCTACGCGTTTCGAGACTTCACGGTGATTACTGTTTTTATTACTTACTAGCTAGAGTTCTGGTTAGCCCGATATCTAACTCGGGTTCAGTTTTGGGTAGCGTTGATCTATTCGCAAATCCTACACTTTCCCTCAATTCATCCTCGAATTAAAGGAATAATTGTGTATCCAACACTCTTGATCTTTCTAGCGGTATACGACACTACTTTCTCATAATCTGATCATTTAGTCGTACCTCTCGTCTGTACACCCTGTGCACTGATCCCCTATCCATGAATATCTGTTACGTGCTTACTGAATATACTTGGACACATTATGCCTACTATCAATACATTGATTGTAACTCGCTCCTATAAGTGTCTCTGGGCCCCTTTGGCCATATATGTCCCTCTCGGACTAAGCTTTATCTTTACAGACCATCCAAATCTCTTATGAACCTTAATCGGGTAAAAATTGATCATTGAAAGAGGTTAGTATCGATACTCTAGGGTCAAGTATCAATACCCTAGGGTCAAGTATCGATACCCCTATGAGTACCGGTACCAAAAATGTATTTTGTTGCGAAAATAAGGCCTTAGTATCGATACTGTTACCCTGAGTATCGGTACTACAAGGAAAATATCGATACTCACCCTGGCAGTATCGACAACCCCTATAAAACCCTAATTTTAGCCCTAATTTAACTAGTATTGATACTGTTCATCCAAGTATCGATACTTAAACCATTAAACTGATATTTCAGGCTCAAGAAAACACCCAAAATAATCCTAAATAACTTGGGTTGGTTTCTAATCTTGTTATAAAGTTTTAGTAAATTGTTTAGGGTCTTATGGTGTCTTAAAAACATATTTTTAACACCTAAAATGTGGCTTAATCATGAAATCAAATATAAACCCTAAATATGCTCCAATATCCAAATCCTAGAAATTTCTTGAAATTTATGGAAACTTAATACTCCAAATGATTAAAAATACACTACTTTGCTGCTTGAATCCCGAAATTGAGCCCCTTTAGCTAGATATCACTATTCTTCATTGAGTGGATGAAAACCCTAGTTTTTCTCTTGTAAACATGGAACCCAAAGCTTGATCTATTACTATGATGTTATTGAGGGGATTAAGTGATGTAAGGTACTCCTACCTTGTTGATTGATTGTGGATCTAGGAAGGAAGCAAAATAACCTATATAAGTGATTGACTCAAATAGATGGTTTGGTGGTAGATGTAAAGGTGAATTGGTAGGCTATTTATGATATGAGAAATGGTAGTGGAAGTATGTTGTTATGACTATGGTTTGGTTGATGAAACAATGGAAGGTTGTGAGGGTAGTATCTTAAAGAAGACTCAAAGAAGAACCAATGTTAAAGAACAAAGACCCAGACTTTATATTGTTTCTTTAAGGGGTGGTAACAAGGACTTGGACCCACTAACTATATGGAGATAGGAACCACAAGTATCAAAGGAAAGGGAATTGACGCCACAAGTAATAAATTACTTGATAAGTTGATAAAAGTCACAAGGACTTAAGCAAAGAGAATAATATCACTTTAATTTATAAGAAAGGTGTGTACAAATGAAATAGAACTAGCCTATTTATAGTTTTTGAAGGGACTTGGCCGAATAGGTACATGGTGTTTTGGCCAGCCCTTGTGTCTTCATATAATGACATAATTTAATTCATAAATAACATGAATAAATAGGTGCTGGTTAGGTTAGAATAGAGGGGCATGTCTCATGGCCGAATAGAACTTGAAGCCCTTTAAGTTGGTGCCAAATTGGAGAGGAAATGATGCTTGGCCGAATGGTTAGGTGATCATTCATCTTAGAGCCCAAATGGAGTCACACGCCTATCACATGGCTTGGCTGGTCACAAGGAATGCACATGGCTCTCTAGGATGCTTGTGGTGCAACCTTATGCATAGGATAAACACCAAGCATAGGCAGTAACCTTGGGCGTGAGTTGAGCTTCCTCCAAGCTTACATGTGCTTTTCTAGCTAACAATGTAAAGGCTAGTGGTGAATGAACTCCTTAGTCATGACCTTCCAAGCTTTATAGCAACACATTATGCTACATTCAGCTACACTTGATGTCACCTTGAGCAACCGATCTTCAAATAGTCCAACTAGTTGAGATTTGCTGACCTTGAGCTCCTCCAACTGAGTTGAGCTTTCCTTAGTGTTCCATGAGCTGCCATGATATTTGTGAGCTGATTGTGAGCTACATATGACTTCTAAACACTCCACCAAACTGTCCCAACGTGTGCCATGCTCCAATGTAGCTGCATGTGCAAAGAAAACAAGGTAATTCAATGGTATTGAGCTTGTATGAGCTAATTACCTTGCTACCGTGCATGATTATGGTCTTGTGAGCTATGAATGCATGACATGAGCTAAGTATATCATAATATACTATATGTGAGCTAATGTATAAGGTTTAGGAGCTAAAATGAATGCATATGAGCTAGTCATATGAATGATAAGTATGTTGCCACTTCATAAAAGTAATGGAACATGAATGTAAGACTATTCTAACATGCTTAACATATTTAAATAACAACGTGGATTTATTGTAAAGATGTATACATGCTAATTTATTCTTTATCTATTAAAACATTATACAACTTAACATTGGATGGTGTCAAGTTGTCAAATGAATCGAAAGCTTCAAGACACTTAGTTAAGAGTACTTCCCTGAATTGTTTGGCCCTTGATCTAGTAATGGGACCTTGAGGCATGACTTCTGGATCCAAAGTGGGTATGATCACATCATCCCCCTTTTTTAAGTGATTTGTCCCCAAATCTTTTCCATCTTCAAAGGATGATAAGTCTGAGATGTTGAATAAAGCACTTACGCCACCAAACTCACTGTGCAACTCTAGTTTATATGCATTGTCATTGATCTTTTCCAAAATTTGAAATGGGCCATCTCCTCGGGGTAATAGTTTGGACTTTCTTTGATTTGGGAACCTTTCTTTTCTAAAGTGTACCCAAACCCAATCACCTACTTCAAAAGTTATCTTCTTCCTTCATTTGTTTGCTTGCTATTCATATTATCTATTTCTTCTTTCAATATTGTCCTTGACTTGTTGATGAAGTCTTTTAACAATTTCTGCCATGTTCTTTCCATCTTTATTCACTATTTGATCACAAGGTAAAGGAAGTAAGTCCAAAGGAGTTAAAGGGTTAAAACCATACACTACCTCAAATGGAGAATATTTGGTTGCTGAATGAATCGTTTGATTTTAACCAAACTCCACATGTGGTAGGTATTCTTCCCAAGTTCTTATGTTCTTCTGGATGATGGATCTAAGTAATGTTGACAAAACTCTATTGACCACTTTAGTTTGTCCATCCATTTGAGGATGTCATGTAGTAGAAAAGAGTAGTTTTGTTCTAATTTTTCTCCATAAAGTCCTCCAAAAGTGGCTTAAGAATTTGACATCTCTATTGACACATTGGTTCGAGGAAGTCCATGTAACCTTACCACCTCTCTAAAGAATAAATTGGCAACATGGATAGCATCATCTGTCTTATTGCATGGTATAAAGTGAGTCATCTTTGAGAATCGATCGACCACCACATATATTGAAACCTTTCCACTCTAGGTATTTGGTAATCCCAAAACAAAGTCCATAGAGATATTTACCCACACTATGGTTGGTATTGGCAAAGGCATATACAATCCATGGGGCATGACTCTTGACTTTGCTTTTCTACATATTAAGCACCTTTCAATATATCTTTCTATCTTTGGCCAAAAGAGGTGTTCTTTCAAGATGCTAAGTGTCTTTTCAACGCCAAAGTGTCTCATAAGTCCCCCTTCATGTGCTTCTTTGGTTAATACTTCTCTCATGGAACCTTGTGGGATACAAAGTCTCCCTTCCTTGAAAATATATCCATTATGCTGATAGTATTTTTCATGAGCACTTATTTCACATAACTTATACCTTTCTCCAAAGTCCAAATCAGTAGCATAATGTTCTTTAATGAATGAAAAACCAAGGAGTTTGGAATCCAAAGTGTTAAGTAAAACATACATGCGTGAAAGAACATCTGCCACAATATTATCTTTTCTTTTCTTATAGTGGATAAAATAGGGAAAAGACTCAAGGAATTTGACCCATTTGGCATGTCTCTTGTTGAGTTTGTGTTGTCCTTTGCTATACTTTAACGACTCATGGTCAGTGTGTATAACAAATTCCATTGGCAATAAGTAGTGCTGCCAAGTCTCCAATGCTCGAATGAGTGCACACATTTCTTTGTCATATATTGGATAGTTCAAGGTTGCACTATTTAGTTTTTCACTAAAGTAAGCGATTGGCTTTCCTTCTTGACTCAAAACAGCACCAATTCCAATTCTCACATTCAACTTCAAATGTCTTTTCAAAGTTTGGCAAGGCTAATAGTAGAGCCTTTGTCAAACAATCCTTGAGTTCATTAAATGCTACATCTTGTTCTTTACCCCAAGAGAAGTTTGAATTCTTCTTAATAATCCATGTTAAGGGGGTGACAATAGAACTAAAGTTTGGTACAAACCTCTTGTAAAAACTGGATAATCCATGGAAACTCCGAACTTGACTGAAATTGATAGGTTTTAGCCATTCTTGAATTACCTTAATCTTCTCTGGGTCCACCGCTAGTCCATGTGAACTTACAATGAAGCCTAAGAAGGTAACTTGGTCAGTACAAAAAGAACACTTATTGAGATTAGCGTATAAGTGCTCTTCTATCAAAGTGCTAAGAATATATCTTAAATGTTCAACATGTTCGCTCAAGGACTTACTGTATATCAAGATATCATCAAAATAAACAACATAAAACTTACCAATGTAAGGCCGAAGGACATGGTTCATCAGACGTATAAAGGTACTAGGGGCATTAGTTAAGCCAAAATGCATCACTAACCACTCATACAAACCTTGTTTAGTCTTAAAAAAGGTTTTCCACTCATCACATTCCTTCATTCTAATTTGATAGTAACCACTTTTTAAGTCAATTTTAGAGAAGATGCTAGCTCCACTAAGTTCATCAAGCACATCATCCAATCGAGGTATAGGGTGCCTATATTTGATAGTGATCTGGTTTACAGCCCTACAATCCACACACATTCTCCAACTTCCATCTTTCTTTGGTACCAACAAAACCGGTACAGCACAAGGACTTAAACTCTCCCGAATGTATCATTTGTCTAGTAGTTCTTTGACTTGCCTTTGTAATTCCTTTTTTTATTCGAGAATGCTTCTGTATGCTGTTCTATTAGGAATGGTGGCTCCGGGAATAAAATCAATTTGATGTTCAATTCCTCTAATTGGTGGTAATCCATCTGGAATTTCTTCAGGGAACATGTCTTCAAATTCCTGCAAAAGATTAGAGATAGAAGAAGGCAAACCTTCCGGAGGGTTAGTAAGTAGAAAACTTTCCTTATACATAAGTATAAGTATAGCCTTCTTGGTCGATAAATGTTTCCGAACATCTCCTCTACTAGCATATATGTTCATCTTCTGAGTGTGAATTTCTTTGGCCTTCTTTTCCTTCTCCCATTCTTATATACGTGACATAAAGGTCACTTGACATTCATGGACTTGACTTAGAAGCAGAGGCGCCAATATGATTTTCTTTCCCTGATGTTGGAAGGAATATTTATTGAAAAATCCATCATGAGTAGGCTTCTTGTCAAATTGCCAAAGACGTCCTAATATAATGTGGCTTGCACTCATGGGCACCATGTCACAAAGAACTTCATCATTGTATCTTCCAATTGAGAAAGGGACAATAACTTGTTTGGTGACCTTGGTTTCCCCCACATCATTGAGCCACTGAAATTTGTAGGGATGAGGATATTTAGATGTCTTTAGGCCCAACTTTTCCACCATGTGAGTACTTGCTACATTTGTACAACTTCCTCCATCAATGATCACCAGACAAACCTTATCTCCCACGTGACATTTTGTATGGAAAATATTCTCTCTTTGTTCATCTTCTTGACTTTGGATGTTCAAAGTCCTTTTGACTACAAAGATGTTGGATGGAAAAGACATGTTAGCAAATAAGGAAAAAAGGAAATGTGTATAAGACCTTACTAATAATACTCTCACAAAGCCTCACGAGTTCACTCAAAGAAAACTTGATTATCACTCAATCCATTCGTATTTGCACTCTAGGACTTCAAGGCTTTTACTAGTCCCCTTCTAGTCTCACACACTGAAGCCTCTTTCCTCTCAATCTCTTTATCTCAAGTTCTAAATGAATTTACTCAAAACTATATCAAGTAAAGTTTATTTGTTGTGCGTCCACTGCAAAAAGGTTAGTAGGAATGGAAAGCAAATAATATTGAAAAGGGTGACTTAGAAATAGAAAGAATGAAATAAAGGGGTACTTACACAAAGTCACTTCATAACCTTCTATCACCACAATCAATTTAAAGGCTTACTTGAATAGCTTGGTGATGAGAATTGTTGTTGTGTGCTTTTAACTTTCTTTTCTTTTTCTTCCTTTTAAGTGCTTACAAATTTCTTCTTTTGATTTTTGATTTCTTTCACTTGCACTTTTTTTTGTATTTTGTTTTTGTTGTTGTTGCACGTTGCTTCTTCCACCAAAGCTCTGAATACCGCTTGATGTAAGGTACTCCTACCTTGTTGATTGATTGTGGGTCTAGAAAGAAAGCAAAATAACCTACATAAGTGAATGGCTCAAATAGATGGTTTAGTGGTAGATGTAAAGGTGAATTGGTAGGATATTTATGATATGAGAAATGGTAGCGGAAGTATGTTGTTATGGCTATGGTTTGGTTGATGAAACAATGGAAGGTTGTGAGGGTAGTATCTTAAAGAATACTCAAAGAAGAACCAATGTTAAAGAACAAAGACCCAGACTTTATATTGCTTCTTTAAGGGGTGGTAACAAGGACTTGGACCCACTATCTATGTGGAGATATGAACCAAAAGTATCAAAGGAAAGGGGATTGACGCCACAAGTAATAAATTATTTGATAAGTCGATAAAAGTCACAAGGACTTAAGCAAAGAGAATAATCTCACTTTAATTTATAAGAAGTGTGTGTACAAATGAAATAGGACTAGCCTATTTATAGATTTTGAAGGGACTTGGCCGAATAGGTACATAGTATTTCGGCCAACCCTTGTATCTTCCTCTAATGACATAAGTTAATTCATAAATAACATGAATAAATAGGTGCTGGTTCAGTTGGAATGGAGGGGCATGTCTCATGGCCGAATAGCACTTGAAGCCTTTCAAGTTGGCATCAAATTGGAGAGGAAATTATGCTTGGCCGAATGGATAGGTGACCATTCATCTTGGCGCCTATATGGTGTCACACACCTATAACATGGCTTGGCTGTTCAAAAGGCATGCACATGGCTCTCTAGGATGCTTGTGGTGCAACCTTATGCATAGGATGAAGACCAAGCATGGGCATCAACCTTGGGCGTGAGTTGAGTTTCCTTTAAGCTTACATGTGCTTAGCTAGCTAACAATGTAAAGGCTGGTGGTGAATGAGCTCCTTAGTCATGACCTTCCAAGCTTTATAGCAACACATTCTGCTACATTCAGCTACACTTGATGTCACCTTGAGCAACCAATCTTTAAATAGTCCAACTAGCTGAGATTAGCTGGCCTTAAGCTCCTCCAGCTGAGTTGAGCTTTCCTTAGTGTTCCATGAGCTGCCATGATATTTGGGAGCTGATTGTGAGCTGCATATGACTTCCAAACACTCCACCAAGCTATCCCAACGTGTGCCATGCTCCAATGTACCTACATGTGCAAAGAAAAAAGGTAATTCAATGGTATTGAGCTTGTATGAGCTAATTACCTTGCTGTCGTGCATGATTATGGTCTTGTGAGCTATAAATGCATGACATGAGCTAAGTATATCATCATATACTATATGTGAGCTAATGTATAAGGTCTAAGAGCTCAAATGAATGCATATGAGCTAGTCATATGAATGATAAGTATGTTGCCACTTCATAAATGTAATGGAACATGAATGTAAGACTATTCTAACATGCTTAACATATTTAAATAACAATGTGCATCTATTGTAAAGATGTATACATGCTAAGTTATTCTTTAGCTATTAAAACATTACACAATGTAACATTGGATGGTGTCAAGTTGTCAAATAAATCGAAAGCTTCAAGACACTTAGTTAAGAGTACTTCCCTGAATTGTTTGGCCCTTGATCTAGTAATGGGACCTTGAGGCATGACTTCTGGATCCAAAGTGGGCGTGATCACACCATTAAGAATGAATTTGAAGCATGAAAATGAGTTCAAAATCTCACATCTTTTAAAAATGGGTTAATTACTCTACTAGTCCTTCCTCATCTTTTTACTCTGTAAAAAATCTCCTTCTCTTGGCTAGTTGGTCCCAACACCAACCAAATTAAGCCCAACGACTTGAATTATAAATTTTACGGGGTCCACTTACCTCTCGGGTATACCCGAAACTACTAGCCTAGAATTTGAGATATTACATTGACGACCCATTTATCCAAAAGCATCTAAGGAAACACCTTCTGTCGAAAAGATTTTTGGATTTTCGAATAAATCAACATTTTTAACTATCTTTAATTAATTTTTAATTAAAAGGTAATGTGTTTAAAAAAATCTTGTCTTGAATAATTTGAGATTCCCTTTAAAAAGTAAATTAAAAAACAAACGGTTCGAGGAGTCGCCACCAGTCTTTCATTAGGGTGTGATTGGACAACCAAAAACATATTTGTGGGGAAGGATTAGCACTCCCACAGCGCCCTAAATTGGTACATAGTCGATTAATAAATTGTCTTTGCAATGAAATTTACGAGTTTGAATTTAATTTAATTTAAGATCCTTTTATATAATGCTCTTTGAATTTTAGAATGGAACATAATAAAATTTAATTATTTCTTATCGAGAAGAATCGACCTCTCATACCTTGAGGCAGTTAATTCCTACTACAATCGAAATAAATAAATATTACGATTCCATTGTAACGTTCGAATGCATGACAAAAATAAAACAAATCAAATTAAAAATTACCAATCCTTTTAGAAAGAATAAGAATATTTGATTATTTAAAGACGTCGAGATCGGACCTTTTATAAGTTCTAACGATCTTTTCTCGAAGAATTTAAATAAACGAACATTTCCTTTTCTTTCGTTCCCAAATTTTAGGTGAAGTCAAATTTTAGGGATTCACTTGACGGGATAAACTTTCATTTTAAACTTATCAGAAGTGACTTTCTTATAAGCTAAGACATTCACTTCTCAATGACCTTAAATGAAAGGATATTACACTTATTCGAATTATTTGAATCGAGTGAAGATATACTTATGAGTATATAATGCGTATTAATTAAAAGATGTCATGTACCTAAATTTATATGTATAAATGAAAACAACCATATATATAATTTGTAACCATGTTAAAAAAAGGACTAATAATACTCAAATTTGGCTAAGGAAATATACGTATACATAATCTTTTAAAGCAACATGTAACAATTACACTTAATAGTAATTCGTATAATAATTAAAGAAAATACTTATTATATTTGTTTAATAAGAAATATAAAAAAATCAAAATAAGGGTTAAAACATAATATAAGTATATACACGCACGTAAAATGATAACTTAGGTATACAATATATTTAATACACACGCACATATATATATACACACCAAATAAACTACATTATATATAATACATTACATGTACGCACACACATGTGTCATAAAATACTACAATGCAAACAAAAAATCAAGGGAGACCTAACAGAAATCAAATGGACTTAACAGACATGAGAATAGTTTAAAAGTCAACAATATCAATGGCTAAACAATAAACAAGGAAAAACTTATGGCATCAAAAATAAATAAGCTCAAACAACATATGTACTATAAATGTAATTAATCTACAAATATTAAATAGGACTAAGATGAAAAAATTAAAAATAAAACATCAAATGTAAAAGTAAAATTCTGGAAATAAATATGCATATATTAAAAGGACAACATTCAACCAACAAAAGGAAATAATAGTGTCCAAAATTAAAATGAAACAAAACAGAGCACCAGATTCAATTAATAATAAAAAAAAATGAGGAAATGGGTATTCATTTGTAAAAATAAGGTGGAAGTTTGAGGACCTAAGAAGAATTTTTCCTAAAATTCTAATATAAACCTAAACTAAAACTAAACATCTATCTTCTCTCAAACTCGTATTCCCCCACGTAGTCGCTCGCTCCAAATCTAGAAAGCCCATCGCAGACGCCGGCCACCGATTTGGTGGGCACTCCAAGCTCCGACCGACGCTAAATCCTAACCAAAACAATCTAAATGATGACCTCGATGAACCCCAGTGCCGCTGCCTTTTTTTGCTTAACCAAAAACCCAAAACTCGAAACCTTCACAAGCGGGCCGTAAATCAACGACCAGACGTACTCCGACGACGCCGATGGAGCCCAAAACGACTGATGGGGTTCTAAACTTTCTCTTCTCCCTTGAACGAGGCTTACACGATCGGTCCCCACTCTCTATGTAACACCCCCAACCTGTACCCGACCCGGATACAAATCCGAGGTGTTCATTGACTTTTCAAAAGTTTGATTCCTTGAAAAACGTTTAAAATTTAAACTTTTACTTTGAATTAAGTGGTGAAACCCTCATATATAGTTAATATCTAACATTCATAATTCACAAAGAAAATAAATACTTAATATATTTTCATAAACTTAAAATAGTATGGTTACAAAACTGATTAGAGCTTACGATTTGAAACTTTATGATATCTGCCAACAAAATTTTAAAATAAAAAAAAATAAACACCTATAATTCAAATCGCTATGATCTGATCTTGTTCAAGTGTATGTTGTCCTTCCCTAGCTTTACTCTTCTGATCTCTTCGAACCTACATGTGAAACACTCACACGCTAAGTCGTTGACTTAGTGAGGCAATAATGTGCATAATAAAACATTTAAAAACACTTGCATACAGAAAACAATACACAATTCATGAAACAATGTATACTATTACACATTGCTCAATTTATATCAATTCGTTTTATTAGCCCAACGCATATCACTGAGAACTCAAGGTATGTGAGTACATTGAGGTTGTGCACTATAATTGCAGTCGAAACTGCTGCGTAGAATTTGCACTGAAGTGCCACGTAGAATATGCACTGAAGTGCCACATAGATTTGTCCTAAAGGATCGCGTAGAATTGTCCTAAATGACCACATAGAATTATCCCAAGGGACTGCGTAGAACCCTCGACTCTTGGCATGCCAACTATACCTCTAATTCTCATACATATACTTTAGGCTTTAACCATATAATTATTTTTCATTACATTATTCCAAGTATCTTTTATCCATATAGAACACATTCACATAGAGCAGTTTCATGTAGAACACATTCACATATAACAATTTCACATACTAATAAAATCAAAGCAGTACTTTATAAATACAATTTATATAAAACATCATAAAAATATTGCATAAAAATAAATAAAATTATTTTCGATCGAAAACCTTTGAGGTTGGCTTATCGCAAGCTGTCCTCATATCTAATATAAAATAAATAAATTGCATTCACCTTTGCCTCATGTAAGTCATAAATGAAATCTTTTTAACTTTATTTCAGTCTCTTAACTATGTCGATTCACTCAGTACACTTTCGATCCAAATCTACACATCAACATGTCCAATATCAATACTGAATTTCCATTAACGGATAACCAATTAGCACTTACATAAACGAAATGAAAACTCCTAATTTAAATTTCAGATTGAATAGTATCGGTACTCTACACACAGTACTGATACTTCTCTTCTATGGTACCGACACCTACTTTAGTATCGATACCATTTTGGCATTCTGGAATTTCATTTTCAATTACAGTATCGATACCTTACTCTTGGTATCGATACCTCCACATCAGTATCGATACTACTTCAATCAGTATCGATATTGTTCATCCGATTCATACTACTTCAATCAGTATCGATATTGTTCTTCCAGTACCAATACCCTTACCCAAAATTCACTTATTTTAATTCGAACTTTACCCAAAAATTCACTTAAATCTCTTACCATTAACTCTATTCATGCCTTCAAACTCATTATCTCTTATCCCAACTAACTTATATCCATGAATCCCCTTTTAACATCCAAATATCTCCATAGAACACTTAAAACTGAAAACCATATCCAACCTTCAAACATGTTTCCAATCCTTTCTAACACTTCAAACTTCTTATTTAAACCTTTGACAAGTCAAATATGCCTTTAGAATCAAATTACTAACCAAATTTAATCCATTCACTTAAAATCCATTTTACTAATTCATCTTTAATTCCTCAATACCTTAGCTTCTAATCATTTTTAAGCTTTACTTAAGCTTCTATATCACTCAAATCTTCAAAACCAACCCAAAAATTAAAGAAACAACCAACTTGAAAAGTAACTCACCTTAGAAATGGAAGTTCACGGTGCAAAGGAAGACGAATATGAAGATGACAAACTTCTAGGCTTTTCTTTCTTCTTTCCCCTATTTCCATGTTAAAATTCCTTTAAAATGAATTTTAAATTCATTTCTTGCTAAAACACCATAATGCCCTTCCATTCTTCTATATTTGATAATAAGTCCTATACAAAAATTTCCAAAATCAGTCTTTGAACTTTTCAATATATCAAAATTGGACCACTAAATTATAAATCCTTACATTTTAGTCATTGACCTGATGTTTGGGGTATTACACTCTACTCCGGCGAAACTGACAACAACACTTTCGGCGAGTAAGGTAAACCGACTAAAACTCTTTTTCTACTTTGCTTGGGTTTGAAAATCCCAAAGAAAACAAAATGGGTACTCATAAGAACATGGTAAAATATACCTTAAATGTGCATTACTTTTCTCTCAAAGATAGAAAAAATGAACCTTTTAGTTTGTATTGTTGCATGGTCCTTTGTTCAAATAATTGTTTACATCGGTCAAAAGAAAAATGGAGAACTCCCCCTATTTTACATAGTTTTTTTAGAGAGAAAAGGAAAATCGGGAAGAAGCCCTCTGGTCTCAAATTTTTCTGTTTGTTTTCCTTTTTTTCTAATTGCTCTCCCATAAAAAATGGCTCATTTCTTCTGTATTTTCTTCGTAGGTTTTATAGCCAGAACTCCTCATCATTTCTTTCTTTGATTTGTTCTATATTACAAAAAAATGAAGGCAATGACTCTGCCTTGCAGAAGGATTTCCTTGTCTCTGGAAGACTACTCTTATCAGGTCATTTTGGGACCACTGTTAGGGACACAAGTGAATGTGAGGTATGAGTGAGGGACCTTGGTATTGCGGACGTGGTCGATAAGACCATTAGATGGAGGCACATATGGCTCGATTGGGACCGAATTCAACGTGGCAGTGATGTCTCAGGCAAAATTAGGGTATTACAACTACCCCTCTTTACTTATTGTTGTGAAACAATAACAAAGCAAAGACAGAAGATAACCTAATTTTGTTTTGTTCAGTTGTAAGGAATTCGAAAGGTTAGTCTACTATATTGTAACTTCAGGGTAGGTCAGACTTAATCTGCTCCACTCTTTCGGTTAATCAGATCTAAAAATTTTGATTCACTTCGCTGCTCTTCAAGGAAGGTTGAACCAAACGTGATTTGCTTCACTGCTCTTCAGGAAGACCAAATATGAAAGAGGGCAGGTCTACTCTACTACTCTTTAGGGGAGATCAGACTCGTAAATTTTGATCCACTTCGTTGCTCTTCAGGGAAGATTGAATCGAACTTGATTTGCTTTACTGCTCTTCAGGAAGACCAAATCTGAAAGAAATAAATCTTTTCCACTACTCTTTGGGGAAAACCATATCTCTTAAAGAAATTTGATTCACTCTGCTACTCTTTGGGAGGAACTGAACCGGGATCGATTTGTTTCTCTTATCTTTCATAAAGATCAAACCTGAAAATCAAACATTACCAATCATTAGTGTATGTTTGAAAATATGAAAACATTATACCCTAAGGTTTAGAATTTGAAAGAATCTTTGAAAATCAATTTCTCTTGTGAGAATTTGTCTCGCAGCCACCAGATATGGGAATCTGCCTTGACTCGAGTGTCATTTGAACCTCTGGATCTGAACATTTTCTTGTTTCTTTTGGGAAACCTGTAGATACTTAATTACATCTTTCATCATACATTTATGAATGTCATGATCATGTTTATGCCTAAAATGTGTGTGATGATGCAATTTTAGTGTATTTTTTTTCCGAATGGGAGCCCTATTTCGATGTTCATCTTGTGACTCATTCCACAATCTACAGATATTAGTCCTTTCAATTGATTAATCAACTCCTCTTTGTTCAAAATCTTCTCTATTTACTTGCCCCAATCTTCCATGTGCTGGCGAACCAATTTTGGAAATAGTCACTAGGTATAAAACTTTGGAAATCGCTTTCTTACTTTTCAAAGATTTCATTTTTTGAAAATACTAAATGAGAAACTTTGAAAATCGCTTTCTCATTTTTTTAAAATCATGTGAAAGCATCCTACCCAAAGGTCTTATAGATGGACCGAAGGACTTATCATCTTGCTTGAAAGACTGACAAATGACCCAAAGGATTTAATCATCATGCTCGAAGGACTTACTGAT
The DNA here is from genome assembly GCF_006381635.1 of Hibiscus syriacus. NCBI lineage: Eukaryota > Viridiplantae > Streptophyta > Magnoliopsida > Malvales > Malvaceae > Hibiscus > Hibiscus syriacus. Next base: position 1,044,360 of record NW_024063342.1, on the reverse strand, counting down.
GGCTCAAAGGACTTACTGATAGCCCGAAGGACTTACCAATTTTGGAAATAACTTACTAGGTAAGAAACTTTGGAAATCACTTTCTTACTTTTTCAAACATTTAATTTTTTGAAAATATTAAATGAGATTCCATGTATTTGAGGTTTGAATTCTACCTTTCACTTGTCATGATTTTGACTAGAAGATCTGTAAAAACCATTCGTTTAAATGTAAAACGCAAATGCAATTAAATGTATCAATGTAATACATTTTCTTTTATGCAAATGATGTTCTCATGAATGCATAAATGTTGATTCAACCTTCATTTGACTCTAAAATGGTGAACTAGGTCTTCTTCCACTTGATCACCCTTCTCTAGGGTTTACTCATATATTAGCGTAACAACTTATAATTTCAAGTTTGTATTTTTTGAAGAGCTATTTGATAATCTTATGTCTTTGTGTCTTCTTTTCCTCTTATCTGCATTAATTTCTCAGAAGAAATGTTTCTTGAATCCTTGCTGCGGTCAATAATATGACCTTGAGACCTCTTTCTGTCCTTGACTCAATTACACTATCACATTTATTTTTCTTGAACTCACCGTTAATTGATGCACAACTAGTTTGCCTTACAAGGTAAGCTCTGCTCAAATTAATGGTATGCCCTTGACACTACAAGTTGTGAGACTTATTCTCAATATCTTCTCAGTCTGAATTTTATTATCTCAATGTGATATGGGTTTTTGGCCATGCCCCAAAGTGGTTATTCTCATAGCTCATCCTTATTGGGTGCTAAAATTTCATCCTTGACTGGCCTTACTCTTGTATTTTTGCTGCGAGTTGGGATGTGTACCCCTTTTAAAAAAGGCGATCATCTGCTTCTCGATGGGGTTACTGATATCATCACAAGGAAGTGCTACAAGTTATATCCTCTAGCCCTTCTGATCTCTCGGACTATTTACTTTCAAGATTGTGGAATGCTTCATTATTCTGGCATCGCTTATTCTTTTTCTCCAATAGAGGAAGAATGAGTCTCACCTGCTTCAAGAACCTTTTGTATTTGAGACTCTTCTGTTTGAAAATGTTTTTCTCATTCTTTTATTTTAGAAATCAAAGAACGAAATAATTTTGTAAAATATTACCCCTTAATCCAGGCTCACAATTGAAGCAAATCATAAACATGAGCTCACAGAATATCAGAAGAATCAACAACTCTTTTATTATTTTCAAAGTTATAGCTCTTTGACAAGTGTTAAAATTGATGGGCTGGCTTTAGGTTGGCTTCCTATTTTCTAAGGTTTCAGTCATCAAAGATGTCATTTCTTTCTCGGTCCTTGTGAATATTATAACATGCCCCTCTTTCTTGGCTTGGTATTTTACTCAGATGTGGACAAAATTGCGCATTATTATACTTTCTAGAACACTTCTATTTCAGTTCTCTGAAATCTTCCATTTGTTCAAGCTCTATAGACTTCCTGAACAGTGGTAGTGTAGAGACATCAGTCTAAATATAAAATCTTGAGTGCTTGTGGGAGGTCAACTATAACATGTGTTCCTCAACTCCCTTAGTCCATTTTACTGAAACTCATTATTAGATAAATTTGATTTAATTTGCCATTGTTTGGCTAGCTGAATTCAGCTTTATTGTATATATACATATTATAATTGCCTTTATAGGGCTAGCTGAAGGGTTCATCTCATCACAAAGTCTTTGACTTGACAATTGCAGTGGAGCAAAAACCGAACTACCGAGTACCCGAGCAATGTCATGGTTTGAATGTAATATATTTATAAAGCCAGGGCTTTTGAGTTTCCTCTATAACCAATTGCTTTAGTGGAATAACTCAGCTTTATTGTATAATCTATAATAATACTAATTTATTAACCTTTGGAGTATTCAGATTTAGAATTTCTTAAGCTCATCAAGAAGAACCTGTTATAGTCTATGTGTCTTTGATGGTCATAAAAATCATATTTAGAGTTCATATCCCAAACAACTGACCCATACTAAATTCATTCACTCTATCATTCTATTTGTGAATATTAAGATCATCATTGAACGTCCTCAACAGAAGTATGGTCTAGTCAGTTTTGTAATGTTATACACAAGAGATGCCTCATGTTCTCCATTCCTATGCATACTTGAATACCAAACCTCTTGATCATTTCCTCATGAGAGGACAAGGCTATATTGGTCCCTACAAGAGAATGGTATGGTGTTCAAGTATATCTTTTGGGGTAAGGTTCAGGGTCCTTATTTTATATGGGTTTAGTCTTGTCACTTTGTCAAAGATCCATAATTTTAATCATTTAAAGAGTTTTTAATTCAGTTGATATTCAAAGAACTGCAAGATTGCAAATCTGACTCAATGCTCACCATCTTTAAAGTAGCACAAGTTCATTTAAATACCCTTACAAGAAAGTTGAGAAAGGACGAAAAATAAATTCAAACAAGATGCTGCAAATGGAATAAAGCTTCATGATGGATGAAATTATTTCTTCCTAATTAGTATGCCCCATAACTCATCAGACATGTGGGTGCTCGACTGGATCTTCAGGGTTGTTACAATCTAATGCCCTACTTGTTCATAAAAAACCATGCCCCTAAATGATCAGATTCTGTAACTTACTCTTCGTCGCCCTATAATTCTTAGTGACATGCCCCAAATTTCATATCTAGCTCTCAAATCTTCTCTAGGTACAAACAAGGTGGCTTCAATTTACCTTCAATATTTCTGTCACAAGATTCTTTGCGGGTTACTACCAGGATCCGTGATTAATGCACGTTAAGATGTAATGTATATTATGTAATATATGACGTATAGATGTGAATGTAAAGATGCAATATGTGAATGAGAAAATACAGAAATTGTAATACAAAATGTGTGATGCAAATGCATATATGTAAAATGTGTCATTCCAAAGTGACCATCTTAAAACAACTTTCATTGAGCACAAAGGTTTCGGTACATCAAACAAACTTTACATATAAGGGATAAATTTCACTAACTTCTCTATCTCTCTCAAAATCCAAGTTAACTTCCACTCATGCTCGGGTGTTGAGTTGTCAATCTGCTTCAATTCTCTTGCAAAGCCAATTAAATCAATCAACGTGTGAACCACATTACTTGCTTGGGTAATAGCTTCTTTCATGATGTTATCTTTTTCCTCTATCTTATGTGTCAATTCTCAGAGCTTTAGACAATGTTGTTCGTTCTTCCTTGTAAGAAAGATTTTATGGTTATGAAGCTCTCATAAAATATCTCAACAATCATCTACAATCTTCATCAATGTCTTGTTCTTGGCTCTAGTGGATTCTAGCTTAGCATCATTCTGACGCTTGTGGTGTTGATATAAAGCTTCTATATTGGCAATGGACATATTCAACATCTGATTTTCGGCTTGATATCTTCCCAAATCATTAACAGTTGTATTGCGCCTTTTTTCTGCAATATGTAAATCATAAGAGAACTTCTTAGCTCGACCTTCATCCACCTTACAATTCTTTCTCCATTGTTCAACGTCGTTTTTCAGTTTAGTGACCCCTGTTATCCACTTCTCTGAGGTATTTCCTATACCATCAATTTTAAAAGCTTGACTGATCCTTTGAAAACCATCACATATGACTTCCATCTCTCTATTCATTTTATCATTTTTCAATCCTCAAATAATGAACCTGAGCTTCATACTTTAGCAAACAATATTTCTCTTGGATGCCCCTATTGATACACTTACCTTTGAACACTTTTGGCTCGAACTTAACAGGACAATCCGTTACCAAACTAGGTCGACCTTTCAATTCGAACCCCAATACTCCATGATCCAAAAGATGTTGTCCTTGAGCTCCAGCATGATATTCATAAAAAACATTGACGTCATATCAATTTGGATATGGAGGTTGCCAAGGTTTCACATAATGCGGGGTCACCTATCGGGCTTCTAATAACTTATCATACAACTCCTTATATGATATAGTAACATAATCAAAATGAGAGTCATCTCTCGACTTGGATTGAATTGGAGTTTTCAGGTTTACTTCCCCTGATGTTGGAAGTATACTCTCAAATGCCCACGAGTTCTGACTGCATTGCTTATTTTCATCTTTCTGAATTTCTATAGTTGTAACCATTTCCTTGGGGTCTCTAGACAACTTGTTGATATGAATAGTGATTGTGCGTGATTCTTCAGATTGGCTAGGATTAACTTGTTTTAAAGTAGTCCTTTGTGTATTTGATATCATAGGATTATTTTCCTCGAGCTCTTTCTTCTCTTTTGTAGAAGTCTCTTTTTCCTTTGGCAAAAATAGTTATTCTATCCAATATCTTGGATATTTGCTCTCTCATCTCTCTTATCTCCTTTTTCTATTCGTCGGACATACGATCTTTGGGTGCATATCTCTCCACTTTTCTCAGAGCTTCCTCAAGATGCCATTCCCTAGCTGTGTTATAGTCTACTTGATCATGAAACCCTTTTTCCATCATGAAAACCTTTTACTCTGATGACCACTCACAAATCAACACCTTTTGATTATGTCATGATTATGCGATGCAAGCAAATAGAAAAACAACATAAAAACAAGTTAGTACAAATAAAATTACAAAATGAAAAGAATTATTATAAAAGCAATAATAGAAAAATAAATAAATTAATAAGAAAATGCAAAAAAATAATGCAAATGCACGAGGTGTTAATTACAAAAGCGACCACCATAGAACAACCTTCATTTAGACAACAAGGTTCCATTACACCAGGTAGTCAAAATAAAATTGTGATTCTTCATTTCTTAATTTCCTTGAGTCGTACTCTTCATGAAATCTAACATTTCACCCTAAGTTTTCGGTGCGTTTTATCACATTTGATGACACCTAATGTCCTTAAATTATTTATGGTTGAATCTTGAGATCTCTATTTTTTACTTTTAGTGCGAAGTGGTCTTCATGTCTTCGTGAAAGGTCTTCTCGTCATTGGTATGATTGTATCTATCTCTTGAGGAAACATCTTGGCCTTGGTGCCTTTAAAGGAAGTCTTCAATCAGTTTCAAATTATTTATGGTTGAATCTTGAGATCTCCATTTTTTACTTCTAGTACGAAGTGGTCTTCATGTCTTTGTGAAACGTCTTCTCGTCATTGGTATGATTGTATCTATCTCTTGAGAAATCATCTTGGCCTTGGCGCCTTTAAAGGAAGTCTTCAATCAGGTTCAAATTTATTCATTCATCGGATGTATTTCTTCATGGATCATTAGAACATCTTTAGATCTTCTAATTTTGACTATATGGCTAAGAATTTCTTGTCTCATTATGAACAATCTTCTTATTTAGTCAATCACTTGCGAATGAACACCTTTGGATGACATGAAAATGCAAATGCAATAAAATCAAAATAAAATAGACACATAACAAAAATGGGTTAGTACACATAAGATAAACAACAAGATAGTAAGTACTATAAGCATCAAATAAAACCTACCCTCACATGTTGACCACCCATACATGGTATGATAAATCCTATCCAAACATGCTTTCTACCCACATGCTTTGTTATTCACAAAAAATCCTAATTGCATGATATCTAATTCGCATGCTTGTTTGAAAAATAAACCTAACTGTATGATTTCTAGTTCTCATACATTTATTCGAAAAACAAAATTAAACTAGAAAAATTAAAAGACTCAAAAGAGCTTTTTCTTGTGTACTCTCCTCACGGGACTCTTATGGTTTGTGTTAGGCTCTACCTAGGTTCGGGTTCTAGTTTACTATATCTTAAGTTTGGCTCTAAAGTAAAAGGTTCTCGAGTTGTCCTTGTCGGTGCCCCTTGGGCTGCCAGACCCTCAATCCTGGCCCATCACAAGCTTTTGGATCGAGTTCAATTCGAGGGAACACACCTCCTTATGTCCATACGGAGGTGAAAACCACAAGGCGTGAGCTCCAGGAATGATCCACTATCTCATACAGAGGTGAAAACCACACGAGGGAGTAGTTTCTCACTCCTACTTAAAAAGGACGGAGCAGGGTTTTAGCTTATGTTATGCAAATGCCACTGTGCAGTGTGTGAGGAAAAAACGAAACCAATACGCAATCATATAACACACAAACTCATTTCTTAAATCCAAAAACACACAATTAATCTGAAAACATTAGCAAACGAGTCAGTACAACTATTGTGTGGTTAATCAAATTGCAAACAACAATTTATTTAAAACCAAATAAGGGATCATAAACTAAATTAGAACGAACTTGTAATTTTCATTTGCAAAGACAATTGATTGATTGACTATCGGCCTAATTATCTAAAAAAAAGTCCCCAGCAGAGTCGCCAAGCTGTCGAAACGATTTTTGGATTTTCAAATAAATCAACAATTTTAATTATCTTTAATTAATTTTTAATTAAAAAGTAATGTGATTTAAAAAAATCTCGTCTCAAATAAATTGAGAATCCCTTTAAAAAGTAAATTAAAAAACAAACGTTTTGAGGAGTCGCTACCAATATTTGATTAGGGTGTGACTGGACACCCAAAAACATATTTGTTATTTTAACAAAAATATTAATTTTAATTAAAACAACAAAGTTACTGTCTGTAAACCAGAAAATTGAGTTCGAGAGTCGGTTACGTGTGGGGAAGGATTAACACCCCCACAACGCCCCAAATTGGTACCTAGTCGATTAATAAATTGTATTTGCAATGAAATTTACGAGTTTGAATTTAATTTAATTTAATTTAATTTAATTTAAGATCCCTTTAAATAATGCTCTTTGAATTTTAGAATAGAACATAATAATATTTAATTATTTCATATAGAGAAGAATCGACCTCTCATACATTGAGGCAGTTAATTCCTACTCCAATCGAAATAAATAAATATTATGATTCCATTGTAACGTTCGAATGCATGAAAAAAAATAAAACGAATCAAATTAAAAATTATCAATCCTTTTAGAAAGAATAAGAATATTTGATTATTTAAAGACGTCGAGATCAGACCTTTTATAAGTTCTAACGATCTTTTCTCAAAGAATTTAAATAAACGAACGTTTCTTTTTCTTTCGTTCCCAAATTTTAGGTGAAGTCAAATTTTAGGGTTTCACTTGACGGGATACACTTTCATTTTAAACTTATCGGAAGTGACTTTCTTATAAGTTAAGACAGTCACTTCTCAATGACCGTAAAATGAAAGAGTATTACCCTTAGTCGAATTATTTGAATCGAGTGAAGATATGCTTATGAGTATATTATGCGTATGAATTAAAAGATGTCATGTACCTAAATTTATATGTACAAATGAATACAATCATATATATATATATATAATTTGTAACAATGTTAAAAAAGGACTAATAATACTCAAATTTGGCTAAGGAAATATACGTATACATAATCTTTTAAAGCAACATGTAACAATTACACTTAATATTAATTCGTATAATAATTAAAGAAAAATACTTATTATATTTGTTTAATAAGAAATAAAAAATCAAAATAAGGGTTAAAACATACTTAATATAAGTATATACACGCATGTAAAATGATGACTTAGTTATACAATATATTTAATACACGCGCGCACACACACATATATACCAAATAACTACATTATATATAATACATTACACGTACGCACACACATGTGTTATAAAATACTACAATGCAAACAAAAAATCATGGGGGACCTAGATGCAAATAACAGAAATCAAATGGACTTAACAGACATGAGGATAGATTAAAAGTCAACAATTTCAATGGCTAAACAATAAACAAGGAAAAACTTATGGCATCAAAAAATCAAGAAGATCAAACAACACATGCACTATAAATGCAATTAATCCACAAATATTAAATAGGACTAAGATAAAAAAATTAAAAATAAAACATCAAATGTAAAAGTAAAATTCTGGAAATAAATATGCATTTATGGAAAGGACAACATTCAACAAACAAAAGGAAATAATAGTGTCCAAAATTAAAATGAAACAAAACAGAGCACCATATTCAATTAATAATAAAAATAAATAAGGAAATGGGTATTCATTTGTAAAAATAACGTGGAAGTTTGAGAACCTAAGAACATTTTTTCCTAAAATTCTAATATAAACCTAAACTAAAACTAAACATCTATCTTCTCTCAAACTCGTATTTCCCCCCACGCAGCCGCTCACTCCAAATCTAGAGAGCCCATCGTCGACGTCGGCCACCGATTTGGTGGCCACTCCAAGTTCTGACCGACGCTAAAACCCAACCAAAACAACCTAGACGACGACCTCAATGAACCCCAGTGCCGCCTCCTTTTTTGCTTAACCCGAAACCCGAAACCTTCACAAGCAGGCCGTAAATCGGCGACCAGACGTGCTCCGACCGGCGTCCACATTGATCGATGGAGCCCAAAACGACTAACGGGGTTCTAAACTTTCTACTCTCCCTTGACCGAGACTTACAAGACTGGTCCCCACTCTCTACTCCGGCGAAACTGATGACAACGCTTCCGGCGAGTAATTAAAACCGACTAAAACTCTTTTTCTACTTTGCTTAGGTTTGAAAATCCCAAAGAAAACAAAATGGGTACTCATAAGAACATGGTAAAATATACCTTAAATGTGCACTACTTTTCTTTCAAATATAGGAAAAGATGAACCTATTAGTTTGTATTGCTGCCTGGTTCTTTGTTCGAATATTTGTTTACATCGGTCAGAAGAAAAATGGAGAACTCCCCTATTTTACATATCTTTTTTTTAGAGAGAAAAGGAAAATTGAGAATAAGCCCTCTGGTTTCCTTTTTTTTCTTTTTGTTTTCCTTTTTTTTCTTTCTGGTTGCTCTCCCCTTAAAAATGGCTCATTTCTTCTGTATTTTCTTTGATCATATCTTTTTTTATTATACCTTAAAAATGGCTCATTTCTTTTTATTTTACTATAAACTTATCTTTTTTTCTTTTTGTTTTCCTTTTATCAGCATGTTGATTCATTATGTTTTGTGTCTGTTGTAGTTGCACTTTAGTAATCTTCCTCACTTGCTCTTTGTCTTGTAACATATCTTGAACATTTTGCACTATAAATTCTGAACACCACATCATAGTAGGTGGTTTATCGGAATTCACCTCAGACAATACCTCATCATTGTTATGTGTAACTTTACTCTCCTCGACGTCTCCTAACCTCTTAACTCTCCATTTCAAAGTAACCAATTGTCCAACTCTAAGACAATCAGAAGGAAGAGGTATAAACCTAACACCCAGGCACAGAATGAGGATTTACCGCTGCAATATTAGAGCACTCTGTAAGGTTAACTTCTGAAAAGTACCCTCGTTACCAATTGATTTTGGAACTGAAGGTGAGTGTGCCCCACTGTTCATATTTCCATAATTTCCACCTCTAATGTTTAACAGACTTTCAAGTTGCAGTTTATTTTCATCTTCAGTGGTTCCCTTCCCCAAGCATAGATGGAATAGAAGTCTTGCTGAAGAAAGGTGGAAACTGATCTTTCATCTCTTTGTCCAATATGAACAAACCCATCTTGAAGACCAAGCCAAGCCTCACTAACATTTAATGTGGCATTCACTTGTGAGAGTAGTGTTACCTGCAAAAGCAAGGTACTATCATTGCATTGATCAGCAATATGTGTGCTCACATGGACAAAATTGGTGAAATGCAATGCTATGTTCTTGTCATATATTTGGTTATTTGATGTTCCAGACGCAAGTTTTAGAGCTCTTGTCCACATTTTGTCTGCAATATTTTGTTTCTGTAGGCCCCTTAAAGATGACCCCATAGCAAGCTTATCATCAATAGCGTAAATAGGAATTTCAAGAATTGATGTCACGTCTCTAGTGCAATAAAAAAAATTCTATTTCATCATTGAAGAAACTCAATTGCTCAAAGTCTTGATTATCATCCTTCCTAGTATCGACAGAGTTTGTTATATTAGTGGAACTGTGAGGAACACTTTCGTATGTTTACATTTCAATGGAAAACGATTCTTCAATCTTAAGACCTGCAGATGAATCAACTAAAGGTTGTGGTTCAAAAACCTTCAAGAGAGGGCTGACCGCTTTCTCATAGCTCTTGAAATCATAACTATTTATGGATTCTACCTCGAAGAATTTATGAGATCTAAAATTCAAGTATCCAATGTGTCCAGGAAGAACCCCTAATATATAAGAGGTAAGTTTCTGTGGTGCTAAAGGATAGGTGATCATGTTCCTACCAGGCTTCAGTATAGTGGCAGTAGAGATTCTTGGCTTACCACCTTCATCATGATCCCCATCAAATAACTCCAAAGGAGGCCCTGAATTTCTAGAATATGTAATTAAAGATGATACCTCAAGCAAAAATGGATGTTTCATAACAACTTTTGTTTGAAAAGCATGAGGTTCTTTATGGGAGAATAAACATTTACCTTGCTTAAAGTATACTGCAATAGTTTCACCATCAAGGACAACTCCCAAGTCTTTTCCACCAAGAACAATGATAATTAACAGTAGCAAACTTCATGTCAAAATTTTCAGTGCTTGAGTAAGTACGAGATGTCGAATTTGCTTGTGCTATTCTTGATAGTGCTGGCTTTGAGGATACATGTATCAATGATCCATTAAAAAAACCCTTGTTTACTGTCAAACATCTCGTATGGTCTTCCAGTAGAATAGAAAGGTCTTCGTTGATTTGTCTCATGTATAAGGGCAGCAAATTCAAGTGGTAAGGATTTCCTCTCGATTCCCAAGAGCTTGTCATTGAAATTTCCTTGCAGTATCAGTTGGTCACTAACTTTTTGGCCAATTATTGGATAGATTTGCTCTTGCTCACCATTTTTACCAGTCAAAATCTATAAGATCCTCACTATATACCTCTGATTTATTTTCATTCTAGACTGCAACATATTCAATCGACTTTCGTGCTTTTTCCACCATTTTAGGAGGTTTGATGTCATCAATTGCTTGCTGCACCAGTGTTGTTAATTCTTTTATATGCTTTTGGAGTGCAGAAAGATCAGCAGATTCATTCATCATTTGGTATTTCTTTGACATACCAATTTGTTATGATCCAAGAGAATCGTAAAAGAACGAGAATCGAAGAAAATAGAGATTGAGATTGAGATTGAGAGAAGAGAAGATTTAGAGGAGGAGAGAATTCAGAAAAGAGAGTTTTTATTCAATATTCAGAAAAGTTTTCTAAATTTAGTACAAGGTTTTATTTGTAACATTGTACTATTGGCTAGCTATATTTTTGACAGTTGGATGTACTGAATAACTAATTGTGACAACTTCCTATGCAAGAGGCAGCTGAGGTGGGTTTCTCATGTCCTGGTTTCACTAAATTATCCTTTGGGCCAGCTTCTCTTGTCCATATATCCTCTGTATGCTTCTCATGTGACCCTAGTCCTTCAATACACTCATTGACTCCCAATTTTAAAATTGAAATCCCCAACCCCATTATATAATTCTCAGACAGCCCTAACTCCTCTTTCATCTCACCTAATTCCCTCACCCTGAGTCTAAAATCTTCTCCCGTTTTCTCTCTCGTGCATGACAACAACCAAAAAAAAAAAATAGTTTCAAGAGTTTATTAATATATCTATTATATATTATAAGTTTGAACTTAATGATTTAAATTATTAATATATCTATTATATATTATAAATAATCAAAATATAATATAGGCTAAATTTAAATGCTTTCTCCTAGCCACATTATTAAAACCACCAAAAAATAAGTTCAAGAGTTCATGTGAACCCCAAAAAAAAAATCACGACCAAATTGATCGAAGTTGTCGTATATTGTATTATATTATATTTAAGTTTTTTTAAGGGTAAATTATCTGTTTAGTATTTAAACTATCAATTTTAGTCTGTTTTAGTGTCAAAACTTTTAATTTTTTTCAAAACCATACCTAAAATTCATTTTTTGTTTCATTTTAGTACACATCCGTTAAAAACTTTAGCTTTTATTTCATTTTGGTACCCCGTTCAAAATTTAACGTTTAAGTTTTGAAAATTAAAAATTTGGATACTAAAATGGACCAAAACTTATAGTTTAGATACTAAATGCGTTAAGTTTTTAACAATGGGTACTAAAACGAAATAAAAACGTTAGATATGATTTTGAAAAAATTAAAAATTATGTACTAAAACGGACCAACATTGATAATTTAGGTACTAAACTCGTAGTTTATCCTTATTTTAATTGTCATTTTAGTTAAATGACAAGGTTTACTTTAAATTTATCGAGTTTAATTGTAAATAAATATTATGTGAAAAAAATTAATCTAGATTATCCAGATCTACAGATTAAGCTGAATTACACTGTGATGAAGAGAGAATAGGGAAGGAGAGGTAGTACTCTCTTCATGATTTCATTGATAAACCGTTGTATCTCCAAAGGAGACCGATCAGTTATATACAAGAGAGTTTACTGAAGGAAGTCAATGATGGTCTAACAACCTAACCATCTTAGCACAGATCCTTTGTGGTGCAGCATATTCTGCACTCACACTATAATACACTAATATTCCCCTGCCAAAGTAAAATTTCTTTGAAAAAAAAAACCAAAACCAACACAAACAAAACACAACTTGGAACCTGCAAAAGAAACAAGACGAGAAAGACAAACACCAGCCAGAAAACACAAAGCAAACCAGTAAAAAAAACAGCAGTTTCAACCTGCGTGAGTACCGGTAGTACCCCACGAAGAGTAGCAGCAGCTTCACGATCAAGATCAGTACCCTTCCGAGCAAGATGTAGCAGCAAGACAGACAATTTAAGACGATGATGATGAAAGGATGATGCCGACAAGGGCTTGGTGAAGACATCTGCCACCTGTTCATAAGCCGGTATTTCATTAACACGTAACTTTGCAGCAGCAACCAGTTCATGAACGAAAAACAAGTCAAGTTAAACATGCTTAAACTTCGAATGCAACACCGAATTTGCGACACCGCAACAGCACTGGTGTTTTCACACCACAAAATAGGCACACCATCTGAAGTTATGCACAACTCGCGCAATAACGACTGAAGCCAAATAATTTCAGATGTAGTACATGCAACACTACGATACTCAGCTTCAGCAGTGGAACGAGCAACAATTTGTTGTTTACGAGAACACCACGAGACTGGATTACCACCAAAGAAAATACAATAACCTATCGTTGACGAACGTCTGTCATCGAAATCATTTCCCCAGTTAACATCAGCAAACCTTGTGATAGTCAGACAACGATGAGGAGTAAAATGCAAATCATAATCAACCGTGCCCTGTAAATAGAAAAAAATACGCTTGACAGCCATCAAATGCGTATCACAAGGTGTCTGCATAAACTGGCACGCCTTGTTGACAGCAAAAGCTATATCAGGCCTCGTAATCACAATATACCGACAATACTCCGAAACTCTGTAACATTTTCAATTGGAGTACCATCGGTTACTGACAACTTGCAGCTCAAAATAATTAGGCGTAGGAAGACTATTAACATTATCAAATCCATACTTACGCAACAAATCAAGAATATACTTCCGTTGACTTATAAGTAAACCACCAGCAGAATCATGGTGAACATCAATCCCCAAGAAATAATGAAGAACACCAAGATCTTTAAGAGCAAACACATCATTCAGACTTGTAACTACACACAGTATCTCATCTGCATCACTACCCGTGACAATGATGTCATCAACATACACCAAAAGATAAACCAAAGACACACTCGTACACTCGTCTTTCGCACAAAGAGTGATGCATCAGACTTACAAACACGAAACCCTAGCAAAACTAGATAACTCTTGAGTTTCTCAAACCATGCTCGCAGTGCTTGCTTGAGTATATAGATCACCTTATTTAATTTGCAGATTAGAAGATGACCATCTGAATCAAATTGTTCATATCCCGGAGGTTGAGCCATATAAACCTCTTCAAGCAACTCACCATGTAAAAAGGCATTATTGACATCAACTTGTCTTAAACCCCAACCTTGATTAACAGCCAACGAAAGAATGGTCCTAACTGTGACTGGCTTGACAACCGGACTAAACACTTATTCAAAATCCACACCAGGTTCCTGTAAGTAAACTTTGGCAACCAACCTAGCTTTATAGCGCTCCACAGTGCCATCAGGATTCTTTTTTTACTTTAAAAATCCATTTACAATTCATAGCCCGCCTATCATTGGATAGAGGAACTAAATCCCACGTTTTATTCCTTAAGAGAGCAGCAATCTCAGCATCCACAGCAGCTTTCCAGTCAGAGTGTCTTAATGCATCACGAATAATCTTTGGTTCCTCAACAGATTGAACAAAAATCGCCTTTGGCTTCCTAATGCCGTTCTTACTACGAGTTACCATAGGATGTAGATTTGTGGTGGGCATATCACTCTGAGACATAACGCCATCAGTATTCAAGTCATTATAATGTAAATCACTGCCAATCAGAGCATCAACATTCACCGCAGTTGGCTCGGAATGGGGTATAAAATCTTCAACAACCAAATCCAACTGACAAGGTGTCTTAACCGGGAAGGCTCATAACCGAAGCCTCACCAGCAGTCAAACAGTCCAGAGGAGCAGCACGTACAGACTCTTCCCTCACTCACGCGTACAAGATAAGGGTGCAGTCTCACACAACACTGCTGAATCACTCACAGGAGCAACACAGGACGGTAAATCAGTCGAAACTCTTGGAGAAGCATTAGTACAATTCTGCCAACAAGAACTCACCGAAGACAATTGATCAAAAAGCAATGACAAACCAGAATCCGAAGAAGAAATCTTATTCTAATTAGAACTCGGAGAAACGGATGAAAAATAAAGCTCATCAAACACAACATACCTTGAAACAAAATTCTTCCCATTCTCAGCCATACAACGATAGCCCCTATGAGAAGGACTGTACCCAGAAAAACGCACTTAGTGGACCTAAAATCCAATTTATGGCTGTTAAATGGCCTCAAGAGCGGATAACAAGCGCACCAAAAAACGAGCATAAAGGAATGCATTGGCACCTGTTTATACAATAACTCATAGGGAGACTTACCACATAAAACATCCGTAGGCAACCTATTTAAAAGAAACACTGCAGTTATGAAGGCATAGCTCCAAAACTTCAAAGGTAAGCCCGCATGAGCAAGTAAAGTCAACCCCACTTCAACGATATGATGATGTTTCCATTCTGCTTTACCATTCTGTTTCGAAGTATGCGGACACGTAACGCGATGTTGCACACCATGAGTTACTAGCCAATTAACCAGCGGTTGATATTCAGTGCCTCCATCAGTTTGTAAGGCCTTGTTCTTGCAGCCAAAGTGAACTTTAACCAATTTATAAAAATTGAAAAAACACTGCGCAACATCAAACTCTCGCTTTATGAGATACAACCACATATGTCGACTGCACACATCAATAAATGAAACATAATACAAAAAACCATCAAAATTATCCGGTGCTGGTCCCCAAAGATCTGAAACAACAAGATCAAACGGTCTCTCATACTCATTAACAGTCTTTGGAAAAGGAAGCTTATGAGCTTTCCCTTGCAAACACGCTGAACATACATTGTTCAATTTATGCATACTAGTACCTATATTGCATATACTAAGCAAAATTTTAACCACATCACTAGACAGATGGCCAAGCCGATTATGCCACAACTTAAAAACTATCGAGGACTGAGGAGACCAAAGCACTGCAGCAAACAACGCAGGAGAGGACGAATGCAAATCGGCAGCCGGAGGTAGTAAACGATATAACCCTTCAGGAGTGAGATTCTCCTTGAGCATCACACTCTGAGTCTGATAATCATTTACAAAACAACCATCAGTATGAAACTCAACAATAACATCATTATCCCTAACTAATTGCGAGACATATAATAAATCCTTCCTTATTACGGGAACATGTAAAAGATTGTGAAGAGCCAAAGGTCTACCACGTGTAATTAAAGAACCTTGACCAACTCCAGAGATGTTCGCACCATCACCAGTTCCCATAATTAACTTAGAATTACCTGTATAAGACGTACTCGCTGTAAGATGAGACGAGTCATGCATGACATGATGAGTGGAGCCTGTATCCGGGTACCATGCCGCATCAGTGACATTCAGCCAAGAAGAACCACAGGAAGCAAACGAAACTCTTTCAGGAGATGGAACAACAGGCCCTAAAGGAACAAAGCTGCTGCCAAAATTATTTGAACCAGGGTTTTGAGAACTCG
Organism: Hibiscus syriacus; assembly: GCF_006381635.1. Taxonomy (NCBI): domain Eukaryota; kingdom Viridiplantae; phylum Streptophyta; class Magnoliopsida; order Malvales; family Malvaceae; genus Hibiscus; species Hibiscus syriacus. Next base: position 1,028,201 of record NW_024063342.1, on the reverse strand, counting down.
CAATACCCCAATGAAAGTCAACAGGCACATACATCTGCTGATGAGAAGGAACAGCAGTAGAAACCATCGGATTAAACACCTTCTGATGTATTGAAACAATAACAGAATAGACACCATGGGGAGGAGGTGCACAAAAAAACATAGGTGTGTTATACGGTGCAGACGTACGACCAACTGTATGAGAGTAAACTTGAACCGGTCTTTCAGTCGACACATAACCAGCTCCATTCACATTCACATTCACATTCGAGGTATAAGCACGAGTATACGCACCATTACCACGACCTTCAGTGTTTGAATTAGCAGAACCATAATAGCTTTGATCAAACCTATGGTAACATTTCTGGACAGTATGTCCAAAACGCCGACACAATTGACACTGAAAACGATTGTAACCGTACCTGCCACCACGTCCTCTGACACGAAAAGTACCACCCCGACAACCACCACCAGTTTCTTGGTGATGCCATGACTCTCCAGAGTGCACCTCCTTAAATCATTAGAACGATCTTCACTGTGAATGTGTAGTTAAATTGGCATGAATTGGAAGACTCTCTTGAACAAAAACCTTCTGCCTAACCTCACATTCTAACAACATATCCATTAGACCCTCAAGTGACACCAATTCTCTAGAAGCAATTGCAATCACAGACTCAAACTCCATCGTCAGTCCAGCGAGAGCTACACTGACCTGCTCATGTTCAGGAATGGGGCTGCCCGAGGAGCTAAGCATATCGCAGATGACTTTAATTTTGGCTAGATACTCATTTATAGTCAAACCGCACTTCTTTTGAGTATGTAAACTATGCCTAAGAGCCGAAACCTTGGCATTTGTAGACGCCGCAAACATCCACGTAACAGTGACCCAAATTGCCTTCGTAGTGTGACAGCTGGTAAAGTGAACAAGCACTTCAGCGCTCACTGTAGACAGTAACCAGGATGCAAGCAATTTATCCTATCTGTTATACATCACAAATTCTTGATTCGGAACCGAGGCACCCGAATCAGATTGAACAAACTGAGCAGGAGCATGCTCATCCTCAGAGAGAAAACGCAAAAGTCCATAACCATCGACAATCAACATAATTTGATGTTTCCAGAGAATAAAGGTAGAATCAGTGAGCTTCACAACATCAATCTTAGGAATATGTTGAATAACCATACTACAAGTGTTTGTGGAAGCAGTACCAATCGAACCAGGCAGAGTATCAAGCGTCATTTCACAAGCAGAAACGAGTGAGACAAAAAACTCAGACAGGTTGTGTGCACCAAACAACAAGAACCACAAGTACCAAAAAAAACCACCTCACGCAAACAAGAACCCAATCATTGCAGGCGCCACAACAAATCAAAGTAAAACAGATGAGACAGACACAATCAAACAATATCTCAAATACTACCCAAACAGCCTGCTAGTCTACCCTTCAACCAATGAGTAATCATGAGTAAACATCCAAACGATTAAAACAGATAAGTCTCATGAATATTAGATATTGCGATTCGAAGCAACGAAAGGATTACACCAGAAACCACACATATCAAACAAACATGATACCAGAGAAAAGCAACCAAAAGTACCGCAGACAATCAACACAAACCGAAGAACACCACAAACAGTGCAGCGGAGAGTAAGATGACCGGGTCTGTGGCGAAAGATACCATATCAAGATCTACAGATTAAGCCGAGTTACACTGTGATGAAGAGAGAATGGGGAATGAGAGGTAGTACTCTCTTCATGATTTCATTGATAAACCGTAATATCTCCAAAGGAGACCGGTCAGTTGTATACAAGAGAGTTTGCTAGAGGAAGTCAACGATGGTCTAACAACCTAACCATCTTAATCACATCAGCTAAAATAGATTTTATTTTGATCTAAATCTTATTATGTATAACTCATGTATAAATATATTTCGATTATCAATCTCATCATACTTGAAATTAATTATTCAGATATATAATATTTATACTTGCAATCTAAAGTCAAGGAGATAGAGAAATAACATTAATTCACTAGTTATATGATCCTGCAATCTAGGTCATGGACACAAAGAAGTAATCAAATACAAGGTTAAGTTTTTCCACCGCATAGAGAAAACCGGGATTTAGACCTAAACAAAAATGTAAGCACATTACCTTAAACTAAAAGAAGGCCGGATTAGTCACCGGGCTCGCTCCGGTGGATATCTCTAAGATCGATCTATCGAGTGACTACAATGTAAAGAGAATATTGCTCTCTCTAGAGAATCAAAGTTCAAGCAACTATATTTGTAAAGTATTATCAATAAGTTAAGAATTATCTCTAACGAATACTACATTACAAATCATCTCATGCTATTCAAAATAATAATAATAATATCCTCCTCTTCTGCAGGTTACATGCCCAAACATGGAGCATCCTTCCACAAGCAGATTAGGAACTTCCTAGTCATCAGATCCTCCTTGGTTCAGATCAAATACTTGAAACCTTTTTTTTTAATTTTCTGCCAGCTTGGTCTCCTCTTCTTTACTGATACTACACTTCCTCCAATCTGCCATATCAGCCATGTTCAATAGGCCAGCCACAACCTGAACAAAGAAAAGTTTCACACTCATCATTCATTATTTCATTGCTAAATATCATCTCTTAAGCATCATATATAGATATTAAAGTTACTGACTTCAGAGTTACTACCCTTCACACTTGTATGAAGAAGTCTCGAGTAACTTAAAATATCCATAATAGTTTATTCTGCCAAAAAAGTGAATGGTTGTATTCCTCAGCATTACCCTAAAACTCCTTTCTGGAAAACAATTTTAAGCATATAATGCGAGTTTGAAGATAATACCACACAACCTTGATTCCTAAATGAATGTCGATTAAAGCATGAATACCAGTTCCATTGACAAGAACAACCCCCCGTATAACAAAAATGTTTTTTCTTTTTTTCCCAAATAACAATAGAAATTTTCTACGGGGAATCAATAAGGAGTCTTGCTCTAAAGGATTAAGAAGAGGTTTTCTTAAGCACAAGAAGATGAGGATTGCTCCAACTTGGTCTGGTAATGCTTGCTCGGAGGGGGATGTGTCCATTACTTTCTATGATCGAGTTTATGAAAGGGTAGATAGAGGTCTGGTCAGGGAACCTTTAGAGCAAAACAGTGTTACTTCTGAGTCCCCACACATATATGTGGAAGCAAGATTGGAACTTGCTGCTATGAGAGAAGTTTGTGATATGTTGGGGATCTCTTTCAAATGGGGAAATCAAGTTTTGGAATAGGAGGTCTTGAAGATGAGCTGAAAGGGCCTCTTAGGAGCTCTTGAGTGATGGTTTCAGGATGGTAGGGGTTTGCTGATATTGTTAATTATGTCACAAATCAAATTGATTTCCTGGAATGTTAGGGGGCTTGGAAGAAAGGAAAAAATAAGAGCAGTTGCAAGAGTAGCATCAAAAGTCAAACCGATAATTATGTTTCTTTAGGAATCTAAATTGAATAAATGTCAAAATGGACTACTGAGGAAGTTGGGGGATAATTTTATGAAAGGTATTAGCTTTCAGCCAGCTACAGGTTCAGCAGGGGGTTTAATTTGTCTCTAGAATGAAAATCTGTTTGAAGTCAGCAGGGAAATTAAGCATAATAGATTCATTGCTTTATCAGGAAAGTTTAAGATGGTTAACTTCGAGTGTGTTGTTATTAATGTGTACGGTCCATCGGTTGAGGCTGATAAAGAGGAGTTTTTTAGAGAGTTGACGTGTTTTGTACAAAATCTTGACTTACATGTATGCCTAGGGAGGATTTCAACACTTATCTAGATCCCGAGGAGAAAATTGGAGTGGCTCAGAATTGGCATTCATTGGACATATTTTCCAACTTTGCTGGAAATTTAAATCTTATGGATCTACCTTTAGTTGGAGGGAGATTTACATGGTGCAATAATAGAGAAGCTTCCACGTGGATTAGATTAGATCTTTTTCTATTAAGTGGTATATTTTTTCAGGTATTTCCAAAAGTTATTCAGAAATTGTTGTCGAAATCCTTATCTGATCATAACCTGATAGTACTTGAAGAGGAATCCAATAACTGGGGTCCAAAACCTTTTCTGTTTTTTAACTACTTACTTGAGGATGATGGATTTGCTGGGGTGGTTCAGAATGCTGTGTATGATTTAAAGATGGAGAATGCCCGTAGGGGTATGCTGAGTATTCTTCAAGGAACTAAGAAAGCGATTAAAAAGTGGCCAAATAGTAATAATTTGGGGATGTCCGAACAGATTTCAGATCTGGAAAACAAGATAAATGATTTGGAATTGAGGTGTCAAGGTGGGGGGATTTTTGCACAAGATTGGGGTCAACTATTGACTTGGAGGAATGAATTGTGGGGTTTGCATAGGAAGGAGGAGAGTATCTGGTTTCAAAAATCAAAAATAAAATGGATGAAGGATGTGGATAGAAATACCAGATTTTATCATCTATGTGCTCTTAATAGGAGTAGAGTGAATGCCATATCGTCTTTGAAAGTAGTTGGGGAAGATGTTGCTGATCCGAGTAAGATTAGATCAATTATCTCTAATTTTTTTAAAGTCAATTACAATGGGAAAACATCTTTGGAGGTGGATGAATGTAATCTGAATTTCACTAAATTGATAGAGGAACAAAAGGTTGGTTTAGAGGCTGACTTTTCTGAACAGGAGGTATGGGAAGCAGTCTTCTATTCGGACAGTGCTAAGGCACCATGTCCGGATGGGTTTACTATGGGTTTCTTTAAAAAATTCTGGACTATATTGAAGGATCATATTATGAAATTTGTTCAAGATTTTCATAGAGGGAAAAAGTGGGAGCATGGAGTGAACCATTCCTTTATTACTCTAATCCCTACGATAGTGAATCCAGAGAGAATTGAAGATTTTCATAGAGGGAAAAGGCTTGTCTCTGTTATTAATGGCTTGGTAAGCCCTTCACAATTCATATTTATTCCGGGTAGACAACTGCTAGATTGTGCTCTTTAAGCGAATGAAGGCATTGACTATTGGAGAAAATTAGGGAGAAAAGGAGTTGTATTCAAAGCTGATTTTTGTAGGGCTTATGATTCGGTGAGTGGCCTATCTTATTCAGAATATTCAAGGTTATGGGTTTTGGGGAAAATGGATCTCATGGATTGAGAATTGCGTTTCTTCTGCATCTATTTTGGTGTTAGTTAATGGTTCTCCTACTGAGGAGTTTCACATTAGTAAAGGGTTGAGGCAAGGGTGCAGTCTATCCCCTCTCCTGTTCAATTTAGTGGGGGAATTGTTAAATCTTATGTTGACTAAGGCTACCGATATATGACTATTTCAAGGGTTCAGCATTGGTATGGTTGGGAATTCATTTCATTTGACACATTTGCAGTTTGCAGATGATTTAATCCTTTTTTGTAGAGATTCTCCAATGCAGATTTTGAATATTAGGAGAGTATTGAGGGTTTTCGGTGTTATGTCTGGGTTGCATTTAAATCTGACTAAGAGTTCATTATTTGGGGTTAATATAGAAGTTGAAATGATTAAAGATTAGGCTATGAAAGCGAGTTGTGGAGTGGGATCGTTTCTAATGTCTTATCTTGGTTTAGCGATTGGCACTAGGAAAAATTCAGAGAGGATGTGGGATCCTGTTTTTCAGAATTTTAATAAGAAATTAGCAGGTTAGAAAGCTAAATCGTTGTCGTTGGCGGGTAGACTGGTTCTGGTTAAATATGTGTTATCATCCTTGACGATCTTTTTTCTCTCTATTTTCAAGATTCCTCTCAAAGTGACTCAGAAGTTGAACTCTTTGATGGCTAACTTCCTTTAGGGTGAAGATCATGATAAGAAACGGATTCACTGGGTTAATTAGAAATCGGTTTGTCAACCTTTCGATGAGGGTGGTTTGGGAATCCTTGACTTAAGGTTGATAAATAGAGTCTTACTTGGGAAATGGGTGTGGAAATATGCTAATGAGAAAAATATTTTATGGAAATAGTTAATCTGCTACAAAAACAACGTTAGTACCCTGTCTTTTTCAATTTTAAATGCGGCTTCACCTTCAGATTCTTGGATTTGGAGAGGTATCCTTAGAAACTATGCGAAGAATGATCAGATTGGTGACTGTTTAAGAGACAATTCTAAGATCTAAGTGGGAAATGGTCGGTCTATTACTTTTTGGACTGAGGTTTGGATTACGAATTTGCCTTTAAAAAATCAGTTCCCCAGAATTTTTGCGTTGTCAATGAATAAATGGGGGAAGATATCTGAGTTTGGTGGGTATGAAGATAATGTTTGGGTTTGGAACATACAACTTAGAAGAAACTTGTGTGATTGGGAATTGGACCAGTGGATCGCTTTAATGTCGTTAATTAACAAGGTTTCATTGTCATGTTCTGTAGAGGATTTTCTGGGATGGTCAGGAAAGGGGGATGGCATGTTCTCGGTCAGATCTTGCAGACAGTCGTTATATGGCAGATCTGAAGGGAGTTTTGAATGGAAGAAGTGGGTTTGGGATGGTTTGGGCCTGCCGAGGGTTCAAACCTTTTTATGGCAGATTTGTCATAAGAAGTTAGCAGGTAGAGTGGAATTGAAGAAAAGGGGGATTCCTTTAACGGATGTTCTTTGTCCTTTATGTCATTCCCTTGATGAATCTATAGCTCACTTGTTCTTATCGTGCTCTGTTGCTTTGGAATTGTGGTGTAAATTTCTAAGGTTATAGGATATCTCTACTATTCTGCCTCATGATCCTTCTTCTATTCTTTCCTCGTGGTTGAATCTTAAATATAATTCTATTATTTGGAGGTTCATTCTGGCTTTCATTTTCTGGTCAATTTGGAAGGCAAGGAATCTGGTGGTTTTTGATAATGGAGAGTGTGACAGTACTGTTTTGTTCTTTATCACTAGATTTAGATTAGCGAAATGGTTCTTAGTTAAACATCCTTCGGTTTCAGATTCAGACAGATCTCCTAGTAGGGGATCCTACGCGGGCTGATCAATTCCACATAAGTACTAGTACTAAGAAGGTTATTGGTTGGTCTCCTCCACCATCGGATATGTTCAAACTCAATGTTGATGGGGAAGTGACTGGAGATGGGATGCAAGGTGGTATTGGTGGTATTTTGAGTGACTCTTTCAGCAGCTCTTTAGCTTCTTTCTATTATGCAGTAGGGTATGGTCTTCCTATTTTGACTGAACTGAAAGCTATTAAAGAAGGATTGTTTTTTTTCTACTCTTCTGTTTGGGCTAAGAAGGGAAGACTTATTATTGAGAGTGATTGCAAATATGCAGTGGAGTGGATTTTAAAGTTTCAACATGCCCCTACTTTTTTCACTGATTTGGTAGAGGAAATTGGAGGTATTGTTTCTGCTAAGGGCGTCGTTCTTATATGGATTCCTAGGAGTTGTAATGTGGAGGCTGACAGGTTAGCTAAACAGGGTATTGGTTGAGTATTGCAGGCTTATTGATGGACGGCTTTGTGTGTTTCCGTTGGGTTTTGTAATGGCTAAATCCTTGTAATAGTTTTGGTTGTGGTAAACAAGACTCATCCTATGATCTAGGGTTCTGCTTTGTCGATTTAGATTAAGTGTATGTATTTGTTTTCGGTGTGTTTTGGTTATGGGTGTTGTAGGTTTCTTTGTGTTAGATGGGGGTGTTGTCCTGGTTGTTTCTTATGTATTTTATATTGTTGAATAAATACCTAAGGCACTCTTTTCCTCCTTCCTATGATTAAGGAGCTTTACTCAAGCTCCATTAATCACGAAGGGGATTTTTAAAAAGGCCTTCAATTCTTATAAAAAAATAGAAATTTCTCTTAACCACCTTTTTTTATTTAAAAATGTGTTACGATTGACATATTTTATAAGAAGCTATGTCAGTCATTTGTGAAAATCCAAGAAATAAATAAACTAGTCATCAACATCTCAACAGGCGGGAACTTACGGAATAGGGAAAGAATTCAAAGCATCTTGTTCAACAATAAAATACAGAATTCTTTTACTTAGGTTTCAGTCTAGTAAGCGCTAAGCAGGTGTCGTGCCCAGGTACAAAAAGGCAGCAGCAACATCACGTTCAGCAGAGAAATTAAGAATCTTACCTCACGTCCAAATTGGACAGGAAACTTCTCATTCTCTTCAACCAAATGTTATTGGATTGAACCTTTAGGGAGTTCCACATAGAAGCAGCTAACATTCTTATCAAATTGTGTCCTCAACCATTTTCTGCCCTCGGAATTATTGTTGATTGCGTGAGAAACGTGGGCAGAAAGATTCAGAGGTGTTTGTTATAGAACCAATAAAGATGAAGATTTTGAAGGCGATGTAATCAACGCCTTCTGTAATGTGTTTGTTATGTCTTTCAGCTGTCCAAGCTTATTTTTTTTATCAACATATATATATGCACCAAACTTGCTCAAATGTAAAAATATAACTTGCATTTTTTGGTGACAAATTCAAAACCCAACTTTTCAGCTGCCAAAGTAAAAATGTCGGAAGATGGAACAAGAACAACCAACACAAAAGGATTGGAATATACAATTAGATGCAAAGATAACTACATCACTGTCAAGAAATGGCAATATTAGGGAAGCAATCATAGAGAGAAACCATGAAAACTAACTTTTTATGTATAATTATAAGTCACACTTTTTTTAGAAGAAAATAAGTCACTCTTGAATGACTGAAAAAATGATGAATGCAATTGCTTATTTATTTTGGGAGCCGTAACAATACATAATGAGCAAATGTTCTAAAGATGAGAAACTTTGTAAGGGGTACCTCAATGACGATGTTCATAAGAGAAATCTCTTTTACCTGAAGATTGGCATGGGTGCCAGGTTTTGATATCCACTCAAAGAACACTGCTTTTTTTCCCTGGTTTTTATAATACATTTTGAGACTGTTCTAGAGTTTGCCAAGTTCAAGTTCACAATCTTCTGGTAGAGAAAGAGTATTTGGCACAAATGGAATCATCAGTACATGATCAGGGACAAGTGGGCCTTTCGCTAGTACACAGTAAAAATTCTCTCCTATGCTCGTTACAAGATGTGACTCAACATTCGGCTTGATAAACAAAACCAGCACTCTGTTGATCTGTACTCGAGTGAAAAAAAAAGAAAGAAGTTTGAAGTATCAATGTGTTGGCTAATCAATTTTTCTTCTAAAAATATGACTAAATAAACAATAATGTGCAGGGGTCTAGCTACATGTTAAATTATTCGGGGAAAAATGAAGGCAATAAAAAACTAACCTATTAGCATTATTATTGCTAGATTGTCACGAATGAAAGAGAAGAACAGGAATGGGAGATTAGAATTGAAGCGAGAGAATTGGGGGAAATGGATGAGGAATAAGGATTGAGAGAAAAGGGATAAGGGAATTAGGGATTTCAATTCCTAATGAGAAGGCTGGAGGAAATTACATTGAGTTGGAGAAGAAGATGAGTTGGGCAGAGGAGATGGGCTCAGACGAGGATCCAATCAATAGCCCAAAAGAGGAAAATATCTAGCTTATATACAAGTAGTTTGTTAGAGAGTTAGTTATACATTTGTCCCTTTCTTATTTGTTATAGTACATTGTAATCAAATAAAAACCGTGTACTAGGGAATAAGAATTAACCTGATGAATGAATGAGAATCCTTTTTCTGTAATCTCTCTTCTTTTCTTATTCTAAAACCTTTATTTCTTCCATATTTCATTCTCTATTACTCTCGGTTCATAACAAATTGGCATCAGAGCCTAAATTCTTGGCATTAGCAAATTGGGAAAACAGAAAAAGAATCAAGTTATGGTAGAGTCGACTAAACTTACTGCCATTCAACAACAGATTGAAGAGTTATCAAAATGAGTAGAACAAGTCAGTGATGAAACGAAACCTCCAAAGTGGTGGGAGGAGAAAAACAATCGTCTAAACAATCTAGAATTAAAGATGAACACCAATCAAGCCTATATAGAATAAGTCCTATGAATATTAACGGGGAGGAATGATGAGCAAGACATGGAGAGCTCAGAAAAGGAGCAGATTGCTACACCCACTCCAACTAAAATTGAGGAAAAGAAATCGGTGATGGTGACAGTGATTAATGATAAGTCCATATTCTCGTACAACATGGATGAACCAGGTATCCTTAAATCTAAACCCTATGAGTCGCAAATGGATCAATCAAATATGAGTATAAAAAATCAAACAAGGGATAACAATGGGGCCAAAATGGTTCAAGTAGGGGTAGTAGGAAATACTGAATTTATACTTCTTAGGCCTAAAGTATAGCTAAAAAACTTTGATGGAACGAATCCAAGGGGTTGAGTGCAAAAATGTCATAAGTTGGAATTCGTGAAGAACTAAGAGTTTAGTAGCTGCAATGTATTTATAGGGAAAAGCTAAATCATGGTTTGATGGTTATATCATGCAAAAAAATTGTGTACATTGGAATGAGTTCGAAGCAGACTTGTTTCATCGATTTAGTGATATGCAATATGCGGATGTCATAAAAGAATTTAGTAAGTTAATTAAAAAAAGAGCGGTGGAAGAATACCAAGTGAGGTTCGAAGAGCTGAAACCTTTCATTCTAATGCAGAATCCAACCTTGGGGGAGGAAATTTTTGTATCCATTTTCGTTAGTGGACTAAAGGAGGAATTGAAATATAGAGTCAAAGCTCTCAACCCTAAAGAGATAATTGAAGCTTGCAGGCAGGCTAAATTATACAAGATTTCAATAGAGTTTGAAAGCAAACGACAGAAACAGAACTTAAGATTCCCACCCTATCCCACCCAAACCAATTTTAACAAAATTGCTGCAATTCAAACAAACCAGAAAGTTCTGACAAATCCTCCCAACAAGACCAATTTTTTGGAGTATCACAGATTGAATAATTTGTGTTAAAAATGTGGTGAACGATTTCAACCACGTCACCAATGCAAGTTAAGACAATTGAATGCTATGGATAACTTGGATAACCAGAAAGAAACAATCATACCAGAAGAAGTTTAGGGGGATTCAAATGATAAAGATGAGAATCTGGAAATTTCAGTCAATGCTCTCACAAGTAGCATCGGGTATACTACAATTAGAATTCAAGGCTTGGCCAAGGGAAAACCTCTCAATATTTTTATTGATAGTGGCAACACACACAACTTTATCACTCCTAAATGGGCTAAAGTTGGTACTGAGTTAGTTTCAACTCAACCACTAGCCATTACAGTTGCTAATGGTGAAAAATTATTTAGTTCAGCTAAAAGCAATCAGTTATGTTGGATTATGCAAGGCCATCAGTTTTTTCATAATTTCTGGGTACTCAATCTATGAGGCAGTGATATGGTCCTTGGAGTTGATTGGATGCACAAATATAGCCCAATCCTTATGGATTTAATTTCATGACTATTACTTTTGAGAAGAAGGGATAACAATTATCTATTCAGGGTCATCAAACACCATTCCTTATGAAAACAATCTCTAATGACAAAATGCAAAAGATTACTGCTAAGGATCCAGATTTGTTGGGGAAATTTATTTGCTAACTATGGAAACTGATGAGAAGCAGGTACCTAATGAGCTACAACCACTGTTAGTAGAATTTGCAGAGTTTTTAAGGAACCCACAGGATTACCTCCTAAAAGAGTACACGACCTTACAATTACACTTAAATCGGGTACAGCTCTGGTCAATTTTTGGCCTTATAGATTTTCACATCATCAAAAAGCAGAGGTGGAAAGACAAATTTCTAACATGTTAGCAGCTCCTATCATTCAAGCAAGTAAGAGCCCTTTTGCCTCACCTTGCTTACTTGTTAAGAAAAATGATGGTTCTTGGATATTTTGCGTCGATTAAAGGCGACTAAAAAATTAGATAGTAAAAAATAAATTTCCAATATCAGTGGTGGATGACTTATTAGATGAATTACATGGAGCAGCCTATTTTTCTAAATTAGACTTAAGGTATGGCTATTGGCATATTCGAATTCAGCCTACAGACATCTACAAAACTTCCTTTCGCACTCAACATGGACATTTTGAATTTAAGATAATGCCCTTTGGTCTTACAAATGCTCCTGCTACGTTTCAATCTCTTATGAATGATATGTTCACTCCTTATTTGAGAAAGTTTGTTATGGTATTTTTTGATGATATATTAGTATACAACACTACATTGTCTGCAACAAGTGGAATATTTATGTCATATTATTAATGCTCAAGGGGTTTCCACCGATCCATCAAAAATTGTTTCCATGATAAATTGGCCACTTCCTCAAAATTTAAAATCTCTTCGGGGATTCTTGGGGCTAACAGGCTATTATAGAAGGTTCATCAAAGGTTATAGTGCAATTAGTCGTCCACTTACAATGATGTTAAAAAAAGAAGGTTTTAAATGGACTCCTACAGTATTGATAACCTTTAATCAATTGAAGGAAGTATAGTGTAAGGGTCCAGTTTTGGCTCTTTCTGGGCTCTTTCTGATTTCACTAAAGAGTTCTATTTAGAAACTGATGCGAGCTCATAGGGTATAGGGGTTGTTTTATCCCAAGGAGGTCATCCTTTGGCCTACCTTAGCAAAGCTTTAAGCCCTAAAAATATGGACCTTTCTATCTATGAGAAGGAATATCTGACCATTTTTTTGGAAGTTTCGAAATGGCGACATTATCTTGAGTGTGATCTATTTATCATTAAAATAGACTACGAACCTTTGATGTATTTTTTAGAACCGAAACTCACAACAACAATTCAGAAGAATGGATTGACCAAATTGTTGGGTTTGGACTACATAATTCAATACAAGAAAGAGCATACTAATGTTGTGGCAGATGATTTGTCAAGACAATTTCTACAGATGGGTGAGTGTAAACAGATGAATGACATGATTATTATCCCAACTTGGGTTAAGGACATTGAACAAAGTTATGAAAATGATACTGGTGCTAAAGAATATATTCGAGCAGTAACTATTAACACTGCTAGTGTTCCAAATTGGAAGTATTCAAAAGGTGTTTTACGTTACATGGGTAGAGTTTATGTGGGAGAGTTAGGTACTTAACGATTGAAGATCCTACAAATTTTACATGACTATCATCATGGAGGGCATTCGGATATTCAAGCTACATACCAGCGGGTGAAAGCTTATTTTTATTAGCCTAAACTTAAAAAGATGGTCTCTAATTATATATGTTGGAAATCCTAGAATTAAGGGACTGAATCTTTTTCCTTATTTTTAGGAGTTAACTTAGTGTAAATATGTCTCTAATTGTAGTTCCTAATTTTTAGGGATTCTTTTCTATTTTTGCACTAATTCTTACTTTAAAAGATGTAATCTGCTGTTAGAGAAATATTAGAATCATTTTTCTCAAATATGTTCATGGTATCAGAGCTGTAGGGATATTTCTGATCCATTCTACTTCTTTATTTTTCTCCCGTGTCTTGTTTTTCTATCATGACAAACACTGAAAATATTTCTGATTCTGAGACTTCACAAGTAACTCAGAATGTCAACCAAGCACTATCTCATAGTGATGTTAATTCCCCCTCATAATCACTAATCATCGATTAGATGGGAAGAATTTTTTACAGTGGTCCCAATCGGTACTCATGGTGATTCAAGGTCGTGGGAAACTAGGATATATCAGTGGAGAAATTCCATGTCCTCACCTTACTGATCTTACATATGCTACGTGGGAAATCAATAATTCTATTGTCATGGCCTGGCTGATCAACTATATGGAGAGTCACATAAGTCGAATCTACCTCTTGTTCAAGACTGCAAAAGAAATGTGGGATGCAGTCAAGGAGAACTATTATGATGTAGGAAATGCTTCTCAAGTTTTTGAAATCAAGCTAAAATTAAAAGATATTCAGCAAGGAACTCTTGAAGTTACACAGTACTACAACAACTTAAAGTCTTATGGCAGGAACTCGATATGTACTATGAAGTGGACTGGGGTGAAGGCTTGGAGCACACCAAGTTCATGTCACATCTCAATAAAGAACGGCTCTATGAGTTCCTAGCAGGGCTGAACCGAGACTTGGATGAAGTTTGTGGTCGTATTCTGGGTAGGACCCCTCTTCCAACCATTAAAGAAGCATTTGCAGAGGTTCGGAGAGAAGAAAATCATCGCCGACTAATGATGGGAGATTCCAAGGAACAAAAACCTTTGACCAATTATGGTTATAGTCCTACTGAATCATCTGCCCTGGTCTCAAGGGGCCCTCAATCTCAAAAAAAATCGAGCAAGGAATGATTCAAAACTAAGTCGCTCAGGAGATCGACTGTGGTGTAGCTATTGTAACCGTACCGACCACACAAAGGAAAAATGTTTCAAGCTCCACGGTTATCCCGATACAACAAAAATTCAGAAGGAAAACAATGCTCTTTTATCCTTGGGTAGCTCATCCACTACGACCCCTATACCTACTGAAGCCGTTCAGGATGTTCGCTTAACAAAGTCCCAACTTGCAACTCTTTACAAGTTACTCGGTACACCAATAAGCCATGATTCCGTGGATATTCAAGGTATTTCTTTTAATATTACTTCTAAATCTAGTAACCATCCATCCTGGATTCTAGATTTGGGAGCATCAGATCACATGACAGGTAATTTATCATTATTCCATACGTATGCCCTGCCACAACCAATCTCGAATTCATAGCTGATGGTTCATACTCATCTATTGCTATAATTGGGGCTATTCGACTCACTAAGGACTTCTCACTCGAGAAAGTTCTTCATGCCCCAAATTTATCTTGTAATTTACTGTCAGTAAGTAAACTTACTGAAGACAAGGCTGTTTGTGCTGAATTTTATGTTGATGGTTGTATTATATAGGAACATAAATCGGGGAGGATGATTGGCACTGCTAAGGTTGATGATGGACTCTATATTTGGGATGACTACAAGGATAAGAATAAAAAAGGAGTATTTGCTCTCTCTGCTTCAAACGAGGACACTATCATGATGTGGCATCGTAGGTTATGACATCCAAATTTCCTGTATTTGAAGCATTTGCTCCCTATGTTATTTCGAAATAAAAAAATCAATTCCATGAAATGTGAAATCTGTCAATTGTCAAAACATACCCGTGTTCCTTATCCTTTAAAGCCTTATATACAATCCAAACCTTTCTCTTTGATTCATAGTGACCTATGGGGACCAAGTCATTTTAAAAACGTCACGGGGGCTAGATGGTTCATAACATTTATTGATGACCATACTAGAGTATGTTGGGTTTACCTTCTAAAAGAAAAAACAGAAACACCAAAGGTTTTCCAGAATTTCCACTCCATGATCCGAACCCAATTTGACTCAAACATACACACGCTCCGCACTGATAATGGAAGGGGGTATTTTAATTCTGTTTAAGCACTTATCTCTCTGAACAAGGCATTATTCATCAAAGCTCTTGTCCAGACACACCTCAACAAAACGGGATCTCAGAAAGAAAAATAGACATATACTAGCTATTGCTCGAGCCTTAATGTTTACCATGAAAGTTCCAAAATACCTATGGGGGGAGGTTGTCCTTACTACATGTTATTTAATAAATCGTATGCCCTCTAGAGTTCTTAATCTCCAAACTCCTTTACATGTCCTACAAAAAAACTTTCCCCTATTTCGTGTTCCTATCCTATCGGCCAAGATATTTGGTTGTAAAGTCTTTGTACATAATCACCAACCTAATCAATCCAAACTTGATCCCCAGAACACCTATGCGTCTTTGTTGGCTACTCATCAACACAAAAAGGATACAAATGTTACTTACCCACCTTATGTCACATTTGTTTCTCGTGATATCACATTTTTTGAAACCGACCCGTATTTTTCTACCACTCATCTTTAGGGGGAGATTCTTAGTGAATATGAGACTCTTCATACTCTTCTATTATACCCCCTGAGCCTATCCTTAACACCACTATCACACAAAATTCCAAGGGTGACCCTGTCCTCATAACACCAGATTTGAGTGTTCCACTGGAGAGAAATGAATTTTCCAGCAATGAAATCCACATTGGAAGTAAGCTTCAACAACCTAATCCTTCTGAGAAACCCCATCTATGGCCTCCAGAAATCATTGTTTATTCTCGAAAACATTTTCCTCCTACAAACGACACAGCAACAATGCCAAATTCATCCAACTCCGAGGACTATCCTGTTTCAGATTAGTCTCCTGGTTCGTCGGATATGGATCTTCTTATCGCTATTCGTAAAGGTACAAGAGCTTGTACTCAGCATCCAATCTCTCGGTTTGTATCCTATGGAAATTTATCTAAAGATTACAAAACTTTTGTAACTAATATTGATAGTGTAAAGACTCCAAGAAATGTGAAAGAGGCTTTGGAATCAACCGAATGGAGACATGCAGTTTTTGAAGAAATGAATGCTCTCAAAAATAATGGGACATGGGAAGTTACAGATCTTCCAGAAGGGAAGAAAACCGTGGGTTGTAAATGGATTTTCACCACAAAAATCAAGCCTAATGGGAGTATTGATCGGTATAAGGCTCGGCTTGTGGCAAGAGGCTTTACTCAAACCTATGGTCTCGACTATGATGAGACGTTTGCCCCCATTGTAAAGCTGAATACTGTTGGAGTGCTACTTTCCTTAGCTGTCAACCTTGGTTGGCCCTTAACACAACTTGATGTAAAAAAATTCATTCCACAACGGAGACTTGAGCGAGGAAGTAAACATGGACTTTCCACCAGGCTTTGAAGACGAAAAAGGGCGAGTATGTAGATTAAAGAAGTCACTATACGGACTAAAATAATCCTCAAGAGCTTGGTTCAGCCGGTTTGCCAAGGCTATGACCAGCATGAATTACACCCAGGGGCAAGCAGATCATACACTATTTTACAAACACTCAGAAAATGGGAAATACTCTATTATTATCGCCTATGTTGATGATATTATTCTAACAGGGGATGATTCGAGTGAACTGTTGAAACTAAAAGACTTCCTCAACACAGAATTTGAGCTTAAAGATCCGGGGAATCTCAAATACTTCCTTGGCATGAAAGTAGCACGGACTCGGACAATCATTTCTATTTCCCAACGAAAGTATGTTCTTGATTTATTGGCTGAAACTGGCATGCTAGGTTGTAAACCTGCCGAGACCCCAATGGAGTTCAATTCTAAGTTAGGCAATGATGATGATGGGGAAGAAGTAGACAGGGTGAGATACCAGCGACTCGTGGGAAAACTAATTTATCTATCTCACACCCGACCTGATATTGCATTCGGTGTGAGTGTCATCAGTCAGTATATGCATGATCCAAAGGAAAAATATTTGGAGGCGGTTTACAGGATGCTAAGGTATTTGAAAGGAACACCGGGTAAAGGTCTTCATTTCAAGAAAAACACCAGTCGTGACATAGAACTTTACACTGATGTTGATTGGGCAAGATCAGTGAGTGACAGACGATCTACAAGTGGTTATTGTAGCTATTTGTGGGGTAATCTTGTGACATGGAGAAGTAAAAAACAGTCCGTTGTAGCTCGTAGCAGTGCAGAGGCAGAATATCAAGCTTTATCTCATGGTATATGGGAAGGAATTTGGTTACAAAGATTAATGAAGGAACTTAAAGTATCCTACGTTAAACCTATGAAGGTATATTGTGATAATCAAGCTGCCGTCAGTATAGCACATAACCTAGTTCATCACGATCGTACTAAACATGTGGAGATATATCGTCATTTCATCAGAGATAAGGTAAATTCAGGAGAAGTTTGTATCACCTATCTTCCTACTAAGCAACAAGTTGCATACTTGCTAACTAAAAGTCTGAGTAAGAATGTGTTTGAAGATTTTATTAGCAAGCTGGGATTGATAAATATCTACACACCAGCTTGAGGGGGAGTGTTGGAAATCCTAGAATTAAGGGACTGAATCTTCTTTCTTATTTTTAGGAGTTAACTTAGTGTATATATGTCTCTAATTGTAGTTCTAATTTTTAGGGATTCTTTCCTACTTTTTGCACTAATTCTTACTTTAAAAGATGTAATCTATTGTTAGAGAAATATCAGAATCATTTTTCTCAAATCTGTTCAATGTATAACAATGTAAAGTCTGCCAACGCACAGAGCATGTGGCTAAACCTAGGCTGCTACAACCAATTCCAATTCTTCAACAAGCATGAGAGGTGATAACTATTGATTTTATTAGAGGTTTACTTATTTCTTTGCATAAGAATTGCATTTTGGTGATAGTGGATAAACTGACTAAATATACTTATTTTTAGCACTTTCTCATCCCTATATCGTGATGGAAGTGGATAAATTATATTTAGATAAGGTATATAAGCTTCATGGTCAGCCTAAGATGGCCATTTCATATCGAGACAAGACCTTCACTAGTCTTTTCTGGAAAGAACTAATGAAGCAATTGGGAACCATCACACTCTTTAGCACAGCTTACCAACCTGAGACGGATGGTCAAACTGATCGAGTGAATCAGTGCCTTGAACAGTACTTAAGAGGTTTGTGTTTTCTAAAACCTACATAATGGGCAAGATGGTTACCTCATGTTGAATGGTGGTACAATACAAACTATCACACAACACTTAAAATTTCCCCTTTTGAAGCACTATACGGATATAAACCTCCTACAATGTTATGGTGTTCTGAATCTAATGTAAACAGTGTTCAGACATTACTACAAGATAGAGAGCAGCTTAGACAAATTGTTCAAGATCAGTTACAGCAAGCACAAAATCTTATGAAACAGCAAGCTGACAATAATCGCAGTGGAAAGACATTTAATGTGGGAGAAGAGGTGTACCTGAAACTACAACCATATCGGTAAACTTCCCTAGAAATCAGAAAAAACTTGAAGTTAGCTGCCCGTTTTTATGGTCCTTGCAAGATTCTGGAAAAGATTGGGGAGGTTGCTTATAAATTAGACTTACTAGAAACTGCTCATATCCATATTGTTTTCCATGTCAGCCTCTTGAAACGAAAACTGGGAAAGAAGATAGTACATTCATTAGAACCTCCTCAAGTAATAGATGATGGCCAACTGAAAGTCTTTCCTAAGAAGATTTTAAGCAAACGAAATGAAAATGAGATAATCATGTTGTTACTCAGTTATTGGTTCGATGGACGGATTTGAGTTCTGAAAACGATATATGGGAAGATTATACAGTCTTGCGCATCCAGTTTCCTGAATTCGATTATTGGGGACAAAGATCTGCTGATGGAGGGGGTATTGTTACGAATGAAAGAGAAGAACATGAAGAGGAGATTAGAATTGAAGTGAGATAATTGCGGGAAATGGATGAGGAATTAGGGATTGAGAGAAAAGAAATAAGGGAATTAGGGATTTCAATTTCTAATGAGAAGGCTGGAGGAAATCACCTGGAGCTGGAGCAAAAGATGAGTTGGGCGACTCAGACGGGGATCCAATCAACAACCCAAATGAGGAAAATATCTAGCTTATCTGCAAGGAGTTTTTAGAGAGTTAGTTATACACATGTCCCTTTTTTATTTGCTATAGTACATTGTAATCAAATAAAAACCGTGTACTAGGTAAGAAGAATTAACCTGATGAATGAATGAGAATCCTTTTTCTGTAATCTCTCTTCTTTTCTTCTTCTAAAACCTTTATTTCTTTGATATTTCCTTTTCTATTACTCTCGGTTCATAACATAGATCCAGGTCTTTTCTGAGAATAACTCTCACCGTCATCCTGTAAACTTTGCTTAAAATCGTAATCAAGACCTTTTTCACACTTTCCTTTGATAATAAAATCAAGACAAACGCCTCCCAAAAATTGTTCCCTCGCATCAACATCATGTGGAAGTTGCACTTTTCTCCCCTTGGACTAGTTCCAGATGATATAAATTTAAAACAAACTTTATTAGCATCACCATTCCCATGCTTTTGTCGTTTGTTCGACACAACGTATCCAGGTTTTAAAATAGTGGGAAGAAAATGCAATAACGTACACTATTTCGCGGTACCGTCGTCGTCCGAAACCTAAATTCGGGAAAATAACGGTGGGCAGCAGATTCATGCCAAAATCAATCGATCGCGTCTGCAATCAACGGGTAATGGTGAATAACGTCGATAACGGGACGCTATTACCGTTATCTACCGTTAATAATGGTGGCCGACGATCGGGAGGCTTGGAGCCTCCATGGTGAGCGTTGTTCGTGAGATAGAGAGTGAGAGAAATAGAAGAGATGAAGTACACAGACAGGGGTATTGTTTTAGGTTATATTAATTTATTTTTGGATTAATTTCATTTAAGTCTCCATCTTTAGCCGCATATTTGTACTTTTGTCATTGAGTTTGGACTATTATGAATTTTATTCTGGATCATAGGGTCTGATCATGATAATTTATCTTATTGTTTTGATGAAGTGTTTATTAAGAATTTTTAGGATTAATCCTTCTTAGGTCCCTAACATTTATGCGTCTTTTTATGAAATAGTCACCCCTTCCCATTTTTTAATTATTTTGAATATGATGCTCTAGTTTTATTAGTTTTATTTTAATCACTCATTTATATTTTTTATTTCGAAATTAGTTGTGATATTTTTATTTTCTTTTATTTTGGTCACTATTTTTATTTATAATTTACTCACTGTTATTATTTTATTTTGATCTCTATGCTTTACTTTATTATATTTTAGTCATTTTAATTATATATTTTAATATTCTGAACTATTTTATTTTAGGCCTTATATTCTGATATTTTAAAATAAATAAATACTCTAATTAGAAAAGCTTAAAAATCAAATAATCTACATTGTTTACGTTTTTGTTTTGTTTTCTTTGTTAAGCTATATTACATATAAGTCAATTTCGTTTAGAAAACATTTTAAAATTCATTAAAATGATTCATTATAATTATAATTAATTTTATTATGTTTTAAGATAAGTTGTGCAAAATTTAAAAAAATTCAAGACCGCGACACTCGCAATGAACGCGATGACATATGTTATGTCTGCAACCGAGATAAACGCGACGCGACCAAAAACGTAACCGCGAACGCTATTTAAAACCTCGTATCTACAGTATGTGTGAATCAAGTTCATTAACACCAGCTCTCTTTGTGGCTTCTTTAGGTTGAACCTCTTGGTCAACTATTGTATACGGAGATAAGGTAGTATTTGGTGGCTTTGCACTGATCTCAGCAGCTGACATGGCTGATGATGGAGTTGGAGAAAGTGCATGAAGAAATTTCCGAGGAGAAGATGCAAGAATCAACAGTCACGGAAAGCTTAACAGCTGAATCTCGCAGTTGTAGTGCTTGGAACAATTAACACTTTAGATAATCCTCACAAATAAGATATTATTTCAACCCAAAATCATGATATAGAGAAAATTGTTTGATTATGCAGAAATTCTTCAAAACGAAAAATATAATGGTTCTGAATCTTCTTCTCCAGTTTCTCTCTTATCTGGTATTTTCCTAGCAGGGATGTATGAGCTCTCTAAAAACGAAGAAAGTGCAAAGCAGAGCACGGGAAATACTCAAGTAGACAAGAACAACAACATTTTCAAGGAGATCCAGTAAAGGTGTACTATCGATTTAAAATTCGTCAATTTAGATATTAAAATTATCACAATGCAGGTCAATGACAAATTAATAGAGCTTTAAAGGTAAAAGTCTTGCTGAATACAACAAATATTCAGTATACACAGAACAGAAAAAAGAAAGAGTTGAAATAAGAAAGTCAAACCCGTTTCTCTTTATTCCCACAGAAGCAAGACCTAAGAACCGAGTTACATGTACGGCATCAAAGTTGGAATAAGGTTCACGACCATAAAATATACTCTAGGTCCGTTTGGTTCAAGGAATATTGTATTACTCGTTTGGTTGTTCGGTAATCCCGTAGATTTTTTGGGGTATATTACTGGGAATGTGATTACCCTTCCCTTAGGTATTGTTGGATTACCGGCGTTTTGAACTAAAATGTCCTTAAATTTTTTTTCTTCAAAAATATCATTCTTCTATCGTTGAATAATAAAAATTCTACAAATGCTAAATTACAAATTTATCCTTAAACTATTTTAGATTTACAAAAAAAATCTATTATTAAAAATTTTATATGAAGTTCAGGGGTTAAAATAAAATTTTACCCTTTCATTAAATCTATTTATCTTTTCAATTTTGTAAAAAAAATATATAAATTTTATGAATTTAATTTTTTTAAAGAAAATATATAAATTAATTATAGTAATATTATAGTAAAATTCAACTTGTTAAAAAAACAAATATATAATAAGGACAATTTGGTCAAATATACATTCCAATAATCTTTTATTCCTTTAACCAAATACGGTAATCTTTCATTCCTGCTACACCAACCAAACACAAAATATAACATTCCCAGTAATCCTATTCTCTAGTAATCTTTCATTTCCACCGGTAATCGGTAATCTTACATTCCGTGAACTAAACGCACCCGTAATACCAGGGATGGACCTAGGCGGGGTCGCCCCTAAAATTATAAAATTACCATATATTTTAGATTTTTTTTATGTATTTTCTATTGAAAATCTGTTTTCACCCCTTGAAATTTTATGAGATCAAATTTGCCCCCTCTAATATAAAATCCTACGTCCATCATTGCTTAGTACCTGCAATGTGATAGCTAACCGGGAGAACAAAAATTAGCAAAAGAAAAGAAATCAATTTTAAGAATAGGGGTGTAATGTCAGTACTCTCGCATCTAAGGATTAATGTACCTTGATCATTTGCTTTTTAACATTATGTTGGGTTAAGTAATAGTAACTTGAAGACTATGTATAATAAGAATCATCATTAATACTAATTTGAACAAGAACCAGAAAATAAACATTCATGGTCATGAAAACATCATAAATCAGACAAGAAACATTAAAACAGTCGATTTTGACAATTGGATGCTCCAAATATTGCAAAACCTTCAATCATCACTTACCGTGGTTTGATCTCCGTGACTAATTGGGCGACAGTAGAGTCACTGCCAGAAGAATCCGAGATTCCTGCAGGAATATCTGGTGGAGTAGCTCTATTTGTGACGCCCCTTGGCCATTCATTAGTAAAAACTAATTAAGGAATTCAAGATGAACAACCTAAAAAGGAATACAGTTTGAAAATTGAGAAGTTTTCATGCCTAGCAAAGCAAAGGATATCTCAGATAGAAATCAACTATTCCAGGTTCCTCAGCAAACGCTCGCAACGTGTCAATGTCATCTTGACCATATGTTCCAAACTGTTGGCCATTAGACGAATGCCTACCAGATAAGTAAGCCACAGACAAACCTAAATATTAATCACAATTCTCAACAAAATCACATATGACATAAAATTTTCACATGAACTTTCTATCCTTATTTTGTCTATTTTCTCGGGAACCAAACCAAAACTACTTCAAAGAAGTTCTTTTTTTGGGTAAACTATGCCAATAGTCACTAATGTTTGGGTAAGTATTCGTTTTCACCGTTGATGTTTGAAAAGTTACAAATCGGTCACTAACGTCATCATTTGTTACAAAATGGTCACCAACGTTATCGTTTGTTACAAAATGGTTACTCGACTTTAACAACTATTAACTAATCGTTACAGCAGTAACGGAATGCTGACGTGGCACGTTAAACCAGCTTACTCAACATGTTTGACCAACCGTGTTTGACTCTTCTTCTTCTTCAAAACATTTTTACTACTTACCATTAGTTGTGCTTTTTAAGCATTATAATATGGTGATAAGCACTGCCAAATTTGACAGAACATGAATGGTATGATAGAAAATAAAACAAAGATTGTTGAAAACACTTTGATATTTTGATATACCAAACAAAATTGTTAATTAGTTTTTACAAATTTTAAGATTATATTCGATTCAATCATTTGAACATATATAATTATTCTTTAAAGTTAAAACGTCAATTTTTACTCCCCACTCTACTGAAAATTTGAGTCCTATACTGGAAATTTTTTTGAAATAATTTATACTAAGAGTTTTGAACTTTAATCGAGTCAAAAATGATTTTAAGCAAAGTAATACCTATACTACTATAATAGTACCGATACTGTTAAGGAAGTATCAATACATATATCGATACCGAAACCCAAAATAATGAAGTAGTACCAATACTGCTGAGGCAGTACCGATTCTGTCAAAACTGAATGCTAAAATGGTACAGATACCATATATGGTATCGATACTACTTAGAGTAGTGGTATCGATACTCTGAGTTATGGTACCGATACTGCTCCTTTAGTTTTGAGTCAATGAAATTCCAGTATACTGAAATGGTACAGATACTATAAACAGTATCGATACTACTGAATATAGTAGTACAGATACTCTTGTGACAGTATCGATACTAATGTTTCCCAATGGTCGAATTTTTGTATTTAATGCAGGGAGTATCGATACTGATAGGCGTAGTACCGATACAACAAGAATCTGAGCAGCATTTAACGCGGGAAACTACCCCCAACGGCTCTATTCACTCCCACAACAACTCAAACAGTTGGACTTGATTGAGGGAGTATATAAACAAGATCCCAAGCCATTTGTGAAGATAAGAGACAAAAGAGAAAGCCATAAACATCAAGTTTTGAGCAAAATCAAGTCAACGTTCTTCAATATTATTTTTGCTTTCAAAGAACACTTCTTGTAGTTATTTGTATTAATTTCTCAAGTGTTCTTATTTGTTATTGAATTGTGCAAACACATTCTTTGTGAGGTTTTTATAAGTTTTCAATTTGTAATTTTTTTCTTTGAGAGAGTGTCTTAAGAATTTGGGGTATAATTTTTTAGGGAGTTGTAAGGTTACACCTTATCCTCAAAGGTAGATACAAATGAGTGAATTTGTGAAAATCCTTAGTGTGGATAGCTAAGGTAGTGGAGGTAGACTTTAATTTATAAAGTTGAACCACTCTAAATTCTTGTGTTCATTTGTTTATATTTTTCTTCTTAAGCTTCCACCAAATTTTTAATTGTCAATTCACCTCCTCTTAGCTATTTCATCATTTCGATTGACTCAACAATTGGCATCATAGCTACATTCATTGGAAGGTTTAAGCACCTCTTGAGAAGATCCTAAAGGAGTTCAATCATCATCCAAGTCATCCATGGCATCTACATCAAATTTCGAAATTGTTCATAACTCTCAACCCATCAACAAGCCTCTATACTTTAATGGAGCTAACTATGCCTATTGGAAGAATATGATGAAACTCTTTATTCAAGCAAGTGATTTGGAAGCAAAGAGCATCATGATGAAAGGTCACTCTACTCCAACTAGAGATATGGAGATATGGAGTGAAGAAGAAAAGATATTGTTACAACTCAACGCAAAGGCAATGCACATTCTATTTTGTGCACTTAGTCCCGATGAATATGGGAGAGTATCATCTTGTTCCAATTCCAAGGAGATATGGGACAAACTTGAAGTTACTCATGAAGGAACAAATGAGGTAAGAGAAACTAAAATTAGTCTTCTCAATCATAACTACGAAAACTTCAATATGAGACCAAATGAAGACATAAAATACATGGCTGATCGATTTTCAGTTATTATCAATGGTCTCAAAGGCTTTGGAGAAGATATTCCAAACGAGAAGCTAGTTAGAAAGATGATCTATAGCCTTCCCAAGTCATGGCAATCCAAGAAGACCGTCATAGTTGAAGAAAATAATCTAAAGACTCTCACCTTGGATGAGCTCATTAGATTCTTGCTTACCCATGAAATGATGATAAAGGAAGAAGAAGATCAAGAAAAGATATATGAAGAAAAGAACGAAATGGAAAAGAAGAAAAAGATTGGTGTTGCTCTCAAATCCACCAAGATTAGAGTGACTCAAATGATGAAGATGATGATGAAAAAATGACAATGTTTGCTAAAAAAATTTAAAATATTCATGAAGTCAAACAAAGGAAAAAGATTTCAAAGAAAATAATGCTTCAAGAATGAATCCAATGAGAAGGACCATAATTTGCTAAGAGTGTAAAAAGTTGGGGCATGTTAAATTTGACTGGCCACAATTAAAGAAGGGATCCTCCAAGAAGAAGCACAAGGCACATGTTGCTACATGGAGTGATGATGAGTCATCCAACGAAGAGGGGGAAAAGTGACTAACTTGTGTCTCATGGCCATCGAGGGAGAATCTAAGGTAACCTCTAACTCATCTACATTAAATGAATATTCCTTTGAAAAGTTGCAAGAGGCTTATGATGAGTTGGCCTCGGAATTTGAGGTCATGATTTCAAAACATAAGAAAAATATTTCAAAATTAAAAAATGAAAATGATCTCTTATCCAAGACAAATAATGAATTTGAAAGTAAGGTCAAGGATATGCAAGTCAAACTGGAGGAGTTTAAAAGAAAAATCATGACTTGCACAACTTACTTTCAAAGGTTCATGATGATCATAAAAAAAAACTTGATGATCTTAAAGCTTCTTTTAACAAAGTTGGAACAAATCGTTTTGAAAGAAGACAAAATTCTAAATCCAACTATGTTAGAAATAACTTTAGACCATACAATCATAGAGGTCCCCAAAGAACCTCAAATGGGAAAATTGTTAGAAGTATATAGATCCCTAAATGACTCATTACTACTAAAGACAAGGATATCCTAGAAAAATGGATAACTAAGAGGACTAGATTATTAGGAACTAATGTCTATGGACCCAAAAGAATTTGGGTACCAAAAATCAAGACTTAATCTATGTTTGTAGGTAGAGGATCATTGCTACAAGGCACTAAACAAAAGCACAACCTCATGGTACCTTGATAGTGGATGCTCAAGACATATTACCGGTGATAAGATTCGGTTCTTGGGGCTTAATGCTAAAAGTGGAGGAGTAGTGACCTTTGGTGACAACTCAAAAGGTCACATTGAAGGAATAGATTCCATTGGTAACAACTCTTCCATTCTTACTGAAAATGTTTTATATGTAAATGGGTTAAAGCATAGTCTTCTTAGTATTAGTCAATTGTGTGACAAGGGATACAATGTCTTATTTGAGTCTAATGGTTGCAAAATTGTTGACATTGCATCTAATATGATTATGCTTGTTGGTCATAGAATAAGAAATATTTACATGATACATCTAGATAATATTGATATTTCTAATGTATGTTTAGTTGCTAAAGATGAGCATGATTGTTGGTTGTGGCATAGAAAACTTGAACATGCTAGCATGAGTGTTTTACAAAAACTTGTTCAAAGCAATCTTGTAAGAGGCTTACCAAAGTTAAAATTTAATCTTGATAAAATTTGTGATGAATGTGCTAAAGGCAAACACAAAAGAACTTCCTTTCAATCTATTAATGATTTATCATATAGTAGAATGTTACAATTGATCCATATAGATCTTTTTATGCCTATGAGAACTACTAGCTTGGGTGGAAAACAATATGCATTTGTATTGGTTGATGGCTACTCTAGGTTTACTTGGGTTCTTTTCTTAAGTACAAAAGATGAAGCTTTAGAAAATTTCATCACTTTCTCTAAAATAATCCAAAATGAAAAGAGTTACTCTGTTTCTAGTGTTAGGAGTGACCATGGAACCGAATTTGAAAATTTTGGGTTTGGTGATTTTTGTAATTCAAATGGAATTAGCCATAATTTTTTAGCCCCTAGAACCCCTCAACAAAAGGGAGTTGTTGAGAGGAAAAATAGAACTTTAGAAGAAATGGTTAGGACCATGCTTTGTAAAAACAATTTGTCAAAATATTTTTGGGCGGAAGCCATAAATACCGCTTGTTATGTAATTAATAGAGTAATGATTAGGCATGTTTTAAATAAAACTCCATATGAACTTTTCAAAAATAAAAAGCCTAACATTAGTTATTTTCATCCTTCTGGATGCAAGTGTTTTGTTTTAAATAGTGGAAAAGATAATCTTGACAAATTTGATGCTAAAAGTGATGAATGGGTTTTTCTTGGTTACTCTTTAAATTCTAAATCTTATCGAGTTTTTAATAAAAGAACTTTAGTGGTAGAAGAGTCAATACATGTTGTTTTTGATGATAATCCCCTTCTGAGGAAGGATTCTTGTATGATGATGTAGGTATCTTAAATCCAAATGAAGTTGGTGAATCATCATTGAAATAAGTAAAGAATGAGGAAACTTAAGATGTTTTCAAAAATCTAACTCTAGAGGAAAGGGAAGACACATACCCAAGGGAGTACAGCTATGTCAAGGATGGTGAGTTTTGGGTGATCTATCACCACTAAATATTCTCTTAAAAAATAGTAATTATGTCGCATTTATCTCGTGCATAGAGTCTAAGAATATCAAAGAAGCATTAAATGATGAACATTGGATTATGGCTATGCAAGATGAGTTAAATCAATTTAAGAGAAGTCAAGTACGAACGTTAGTTGAAATGCCTAATAATAAGTCTATTATAGGTACTAAATGGGTATTTAGGAATAAATTAGATGAAAGTGGTAATATAGTGAGAAACAAGGCTAGACTTGTTGCTCAAGGGTACACTCAAGAAAAGGAAATAGATTTTGATGAAACTTATGCTTCCGTAGCTATGATGAAGACTATTAGAATGTTCTAGCATTTGCATGTTATCATGGATTTACATTATTTCAAATGGATGTTAAAAGTGCATTTTTAAATGGTTTTATAAAATATTAAGTATATGTGAAACAACCTCCAGATTTTGATAATTCAAAATTTCCAAATCATGTTTTCAAATTGACAAAAGTTTTGTATGGTTTAAAACAAGCTCATAGAGCTTGGTATGAAAGATTATCAAATTTTCTTATTGAAAAAGGTTTTTCAAAAGGGAAGTTTGAAACTACCTTGTTTATAAAATGTAAAGGTAAAGATTTATTAGTAGTTTAAATTTATGTTGATGATATAATTTTTGGTTTTACTAATGATGTTCTTTGCCAAGAATTTGCTAAGTTAATGCAAGGTGAATTTGAGATGAGCATAATCGGGGAGCTTTTGTTTTTCTTAGGGCTCCAAATAAAACAAAGAAAAGATGACATCTTCATAAATCAAGCAAAATAAATCAAAGATATACTCAAGAAGTTTGGATTGGGAAATGTGAAACCCCAAGCTACTCCTATGAGCTCATCTACAAAGCTTGACAAAGATGAAGAATGTAAGTGTATAGATGTTAAACTTTGTAGGTCAATGATTGGATCTTTTCTTTATCTTACTGCAAGTAGACCGAACATTATGTTTAGTGTTTGCTTATGTGCTAGATTTCAATCATGCCCTAAGGAGTCTTACTTACAATCCATTAAGAGAATCTTTAGATACCTTAAGGACACTCCTAGCATAGGACTTTGGTATCCTAGAGACCCTAACTTTAGCTTGCATACCTTCTCATATGTGAATTATGGGGGTTGCAAATTAGATAGGAAAAGAACCTCCGGTACATGTCAATTCATAGGAAATATATTTATTTCTTGGTTTTCAAAGAAACAAAATAGTGTTGCACTATCTACCACCAAA
Source organism: Hibiscus syriacus (assembly GCF_006381635.1). Lineage (NCBI taxonomy): Eukaryota > Viridiplantae > Streptophyta > Magnoliopsida > Malvales > Malvaceae > Hibiscus > Hibiscus syriacus. The sequence continues at coordinate 998,821 of NW_024063342.1, read as the reverse complement.
GAGGAATATATTTCTGCTGGTAGTTGTTATGCACAAGTTTTATGGATTTAACAATAACTTTTAGACTATAGAATTGATGTGGGTATCATTCCTATCAAGTGTGACAATACTAGTGCTATATGTCTCACTAAAACTCTCATCCAACATTCTAGAACTAAGCACATTGAAATTATACATCATTTCATTAGAGATCAAGTCTCAAAAGAAGATATAGTTCTAGACTATGTAGATACTTTGCTCCAAGTAGCTGATATTTTTACAAAACCCTTAAAGAAATATTTTGGACACTTAGAACAGAATTAGGTCTAACCAACCTACCTTGATTTTGTGTTTAGCATAAATTATGCACTTTTATGTTTAAAGAAAAATGCATGCAAAATGACCTCTTTAATGCCTTCTATGTTATTAGTTAAGGGGACTTTATGATTTTTCATGAAAATTAACAATATGTTCAAATTATGCTTAAGTGTATATTTGTTTGCTTGAACATACTTGATTTTCCCAATTAGAGTTGTCTATACCACTATTTATGCTTTGAAATTTGCATCCAATGTGTTTTTGTTGCAATTTTTGAACCATTTTGTGCACTTAGTATCAGTACTGTTCATCCAGTACCAATAATGTTCTTGTTTAGTATCGATATTGTTCTTGTTTAGTATCGATATTGTTCATTCAGTATCGATACTATTATTGTAGCCTCGATGGGGTATCTGTTGAAAACTTTTTGATATTTCGATATAACAAATTAAGATAAATGAATTTTAAGATTTTCCAAAAAGATTTTCTAAGTATATTCGATATAATTATTCGAATATCAAAATATTACTCCAAATCTTTCAAAAGTCATTTTTAATCCTTACTCAAGTGTAAAATTAAGTTTTTAATCTTAAAATTATTTCAAAATAATTTTACAAAGTATTTCGAACCGTTTCAAAGCCAAAAATTACAGTTTGTCCAGAGGGAACCGATTCCCCCCCAAGAGACCCTGAATGGTTTTGCTCTGAGAAATTCCAGTATGCTCGGAGGGAACCGATTCCTCCCAGGGGGTATCGATTCCCCCACTGTTTAACGATCGAATATTTGAATTTTACACTTAGGGAACCGATTCCCCATGAGGGGGTACCGATTCCCCCCACGCTCCAAGCAGAAATATTAATTGTTTTCATACTTAAACGGCTCTAATAACTTCAATAATGATCCCCAACATTCATAAGTGATTCAAGGTGTATTTAAACAAGCTTAGAAGCCATTGATCAATAACAAGAAACATCAAGCAACTAGAATCAAGATAGAATCAAAGAGAAAGCATCAAACCTCAAGTTTGAGCATTTCAAGCCTATTTTTCATTCAATAATCAATTTGCTTTCAAGAACACTTATTGTGCTCAATTGTATTCATTCTTGAGTGTTCTTTTCTTTGTTCTAGAATTGTGCAAATAATCTACCTTGTGAGGATTTCCTTGTAAGTTTACAAATTTGTATTGTTCTCTTTGGGATAGAGTGTTCTCAAGAATTTGGGATATAATTCTTGAGGGTTTGTAAGGTTACTCTTTGTCCTCAAAAGAAAGATAAATTAGTGAATTTTTGGAAATCCTTAGTGTGGATAGCTAAGGTAGTGGACGTAGAATTTGGTTGAGAAAGTCGAATCACTCTAAATTGTTGTGCAATTACTTTTAATTTTCTGCAAAAGCTTCCACCAAAATTTTTATTGCCAATTCACCCCCCCTCTTGGCAGATTCCATCGATCAATTAACTCAACAATTGGTATCAAAGCCTAACTCATTTTAAGGTTTAATCACCTCTTGAGTCAATTCGGGAAGAGTTACATCGATAATCAAAGTCATCAATGGCCTCCACTTCAAATTTTGACTCTGGTCTCGATTCGATGCCCGTCAACAAGCCTCCTTTCCTCAATGGAGCTAACTATGCCTATTGGAAAAATAGGATGATGTACTTCATTCAAGCAAGTGACATGGGAGCATGAAATGTCGTAGAAGAAGGATACATCAAGCCTCTCACTCATCTAAGATTGTGGAGTAAAGGAGAGACAAGAATGTTCCAGCTCAACTCCAAAGCCATCCATATCATATTTTGTGCTCTTGGACCAGATGAATATGGAAGAGTTTCATCTTGTACAATCGCCAAATAAATATGGGACAAACTTCAAGTCACTCATGAAGGTACCGATGAGGTAAAGAAATCTAAAATTAGTATTCTAACGCATAGCTATGAAAATTTCAGGATGAAACCAAATTAAGATATCAAAGCTATGACGGATAGATTTTCAACGATTGTCAATGGTCTCAAATCATATAGAGAGATCATTTCAAATGAAAAGCTTGTGAGGAAGTTAGTCTACTCCCTTCCAAAATCGTGGCAATCAAAGAAGACGACAATCATTGAGCCTAAGGATCTAACGTCCTTAACTCTTGAATAACTAATCGGTTCTCTTCTCACTCATGAAATGATGCTTGAAGATGAAGTGGATCTCGATAAGATTGACGAGACACCAAAGGAGAAGGAGAAGAAGAAAAACATTAGAGTTGCTCTCAAATCCATAAAAGATGAGAATGATTCAAATGACTATGATGATGACGAGGAAATGGCATTATTTGTCAAACGATTCAGAAAGTTGATGATGCCCAACCGAGGAAGAAAATTCAAACGTCATGAAGGCTTCAAAACTGAATCGAAGGAGAAAGACCCGATCATTTGCTATGAATGCAAAAAGTCGGGGCATGTCAAATATAATTGACCACAATTGAAGAAAAAGGTTCAATCCAAAAGGAAGCACAAGGCTCATGTAGCTACATGGAGCGATGAAGAAGGTTCCGATGAAGAGGAACAAGAAGTTGCAAACTTGTGCTTGATGGCTATCGGGGGAGATTCTAAGGTAACCTCTAACTCATTCGATTTGGATGAATTATCTTATGATGAGTTATTAGAGGATTATAATGGGTTGGCTTCGGATTATAAGACTCTATTTTCAAAATACAAAAATGATATTTCAAAATTGAAAAACGAAAATAGTCTTATATCCAAGACCAACAATGAGCTTGAAAGTAAGATCAAAGAATTGCAAATCAAAATTAATGATTTTGAAAAGAAAAATACTGATTTGCATAACTTACTTTCAAAAGTTCATGATTATCATCAAAAGAAGATTGATGATCTTAAAACTTCTTTTAATAAGGTTGGAACAAAAAGTTTTGAAAAATGTGAGAATTCAAAATCCAACTTTGTTAAGAAAAGTTTTAGAAGCTACAATCATAGAAGTCCTCAACGAACCTTGAATGGAAAAATTATTAGGAGTATATGGGTTCCTAAAGAATTCATTACTACTAAAGATAAGGATGTCCTTCATAAATAGATACTAAAGGGGACAAGGATTTTAGAAACTAATGAATATGGACCCAAAAGAATTTGGGTACCAAAAATTAGAAATTAATCTATGATTGTAGGAAAATGAGCATTAATACAAGGCACGGGAAACAAATCCAAATTCATGGTACCTTGATAATGGATGCTCAAGACACATGACCGGAGACAAAAGCCGGTTCATAGAGCTTAACGCCAAAAATGGAGGAGAAGTGACTTTTGGTGATAATTCAAGAGGTCACATTGAAGGTATTGGTACTATAGGTAATACCTCTTCCATACAAATTAAAAATGTGTTATATGTGAATGGATTAAAGCATAATCTATTGAGTATTAGTTAATTATGCAATAAGGGATTTAATGTCATGTTTGAAATTAAAAAGTCATTGACATTGCATCTAATCGGGTTATGCTTGTTGGTCATAGAATAGGAAACATATACATGGTGCATTTAGATTCTATTAATATGACTAATTTGTGCCTAGTTGCTAAGGATGAGCATGATAGTTGGTTATGACATAGGAGACTATGACATGCTAGCATGAGTGTTTTGCAACGGTTAGTTCAAGGAGAATTGGTGCGAGGGCTGCCTAAAGTAAAATTTGATAATGATAAAATCTGTGATGCTTGTGCTAAAGGAAAACAAAAGAGAGTTTCTTTTAAATCCATTAATGATGTGTCAACTAGTAGGGTATTACAATTGATCCATATAGATCTTTTTGGGCCAACTAGGACTACTAGCTTGGGTGGAAAACAATATGCATTTGTCTTGGTAGATGACTATTCTAGATATACTTGGGTTCTATTCCTAAGTACTAAAGATGAAGGATTAGAAAATTTCATCACATTTTCAAAAGTAATCCAAAACGAAAAAGGTTACTCTATCACTAGTGTTTGAAGTGATCATGGCACTGAATCTGAAAATCTTGGATGTAATGAGTTTTGTAATTCTAATGGTATTAATCATAATTTTTCAGCACCTAGAACCCCTAAACAAAATGGAGTTGTTGAGAGGAAAAATTGAACTTTAGAATAAATGGCTAGAACCATGCTTTGTAAAAATAATTTGCCAAAATATTTTTGGGCGAAAGCCACAAATACCGCTTGTTATGTTGTAAATCGAGTAATGATTAGGCCAATTTTAAAGAAAACTCCATATGAAATTTTCAAAAATAAAAAGCCTAATATTAGCTATTTTCATCCTTTTGGATGTAAATGTTTTGTTTTAAACAACGGTAAAGAAAAACTTGGCAAATTTGATGCTAAAAGTGATGAAAGAATTTTTCTGGGTTATTCCTTAAATTCTAAAGCTTATTGAGTATTTAATAAAAGAACTTTAGTTGTAGAAGAGTCTATACATGTTTTTTTCTATGATAATCTCCTTTCGAGGAAGGATTCTTGTGTTAATGATGATGTAGGTATTATAAATACAAATGATGTTAGACATAACGTTGGAGAATCATCATCAAAGGAAGAAACGAAAGATGAGGAAACTCATGATCCTCTCGAGAATCCAACCATTGAAGAAAGTGAAGTATCTTATCCAAGAGAGTACAACTATGTCAAGGATGGTGAGATTATAGGTGATCCATCCAAAGGGGTAACAACTCGATCTTCTCTTAGAAATATTCATAATTATGTTGCATTTATTTCATGCATAGAGCCTAAGAACATTAAAGAAGCATTAAATAATGAACATTGGATTATGACTATGCAAGAAGAGTTAAATCAATTTGAGAGAAGTAAAGTATGGACATTAGTTGAAAGGCCTAGTAATAAATCTATTGTAGGTACTAGATGGGTATTTAGGAATAAGCTTGATGATAGTGGTAATATAGTGAGAAACAAGGCTAGACTTTTGCTCAAGGGTATACTTAAGAAGAGGGCATAGACTATGATGAAACATACGCTCCCGTAGCTAAAATGAAAGCAATTAGAATGTTATTAGCATTTGCATGTTTTCATGAATTTAAATTATATCAAATGGATGTTAAAAGTGCATTTTTAAATGGTTTTATAAAAGAAGAAGTGTATGTGGAACAACCTCCAGGTTTTGAAGATTCAAAATTTCCGAATCATGTTCTTAAATTGACAAAAACACTTTATGGTTTAAAACAAGCTCCTAGAGCTTGGTATGAAAGATTATCAAACTTTTTAATTGAAAAAGGTTTTTCAAAAGGGAAGGTTGACACTACATTGTTTTTAAAGCATAAAGGTAAAGATTTATTAGTAGTTCAAATTTATTTTGATGATATAATATTTGGTTCTACTAATGATGTTATTTGCCAAGAATTTTCTAAGCTAATGCAAAGCGAATTCGAAATGAGCATGGTGGGGGAGCTCTCATTTTTCTTGGGATTCCAAATCAAGCAAAGAAAAGATGGCATCTTTATCAATCAAGCTAAGTACGTCAAAGATATGCTCAAGAAATTTGGACTGGAAAATGGCAAGCCTCATGACACTCCAATGAGCTCTTCAACAAAGCTTGACTTAGATGAAGGAGGTAAATCTGTATATGTTAAATTATATAGGTCAATGATTGGATCTTTACTTTATCTAACTGCAAGTAGACCGGACATTTTGTTTAGTGTCTGCTTATGTGCTAGATTTCAATCATGCCCTAAGGAATCACATTTACTAGCTGTTAAGAGAATCTTTAGATACCTTAAGGACACTCTTAGTTTAGGACTTTGGTATCCTAGAGACTCTAGCTTTAGCTTGCATTCTTTTTCTGATGTGGATTATGGAGGATGAAAATTAGATAGGAAAAGCACCTCCAGTACTTTCCAATTCCTTGGAAATATGTTGATTTCTTGGTTTTCAAAGAAACAAAATTGTGTTGCATTATCTGCCACTGAAGTGGAATACATTTCAGCCGGTAGTTATTGTGCACAAGTTTTATGGATGAAACAATAACTTTTTGATTATGGAATTGAAGTAGGTACTATTCCTATTAAGTGTGACAATACTAGTGCTATTTGTCTCACTAAAAATCCCATCCAACACTCTAGAACTAAGCACATTGAAATTAGACATGACTTCATTAGAGACCATGTCGCTAAGGAAAATGTAGTTCTAGAATTTGTTGATACTTTGCACCAATTAGCGGATATTTTTACAAAACCCTTAGATAAGGAAAGATTTTGGACACTTAAGAGAGAATTAGGTTTAACTGACCTATCTTCACTTAGTGTTTAAAAATAATTTTTAGTACTTTTAAGAATATATGAAAAATGCTTAAAATAATATTTTTGATTGCATTCTTGTTATTAGTTAGGGGGAGTTTATGATTATTAGTGAAAATTAATTGTTTGTTCAAATGATGTTTAATGACAAATTTGATTGTTTGAACATAGTTAATTTTCGAAATATGAGTTGCCAATACCACTATGATTAATTAATTTAGCACTATTGGATGTTTAAAATACAGATTTTTTAAATATTTGGCAGAGGGAATCGATACCCCTATAAGGGAACCGATTCCCCCTTTGAATGGGAACTGATTCCCTCCTTGAGGGAATCAATACCCCCCACGGATTCTGTATATATCACAACCAGAAAACCCATTCTCTCAAAACCTATCTTCTTTCTTAAACGTCGTTCATCCTCTCTTTCTCTCTAAATCTCCATTTTTGCCAAAATCATCAAATACAAGTCGGAATTAGATCGTTCTTCAACTTCTAATCCTTGCAAACAACATCACATTCTCATAAAATCCAAATTTTCAAGGTAATATTTCAAAATCCTCTATTTCATTGATTTTTGAACTTAGGACTAGTTTTGATTAGTTCTAATATGAACATTATATCGGGCATTGGTTATATGATGATTTTACAACCAATTTCGTCAAAACACTCAGTTTTTCAAAACTATCTTTAAAATTTGAAATTAAAAAAATCAAAAATTGTTGTTTTAATTGATGTTTTTGATTAATTATGTTTTCATAAAAACTATACGTATTATGATTTTCAAACATTATTTTCCAAATAGTTTTTCAAAACATTGCCCTTTAGGATTCGGTTTAGAGAACCTTGAAATATTGAGGACTTATTTGATTTTTGGGTTTGATTATATTGCATACATGTGTTTAAATTTGCAGGTTACATATTCTATTCTGATTCTTAAACCATGTCAAATCCTAAATGACCTAGGACATTGTCAAGTAGCTCAAGTCAAAATCGAGCTCTTATTCCTCCACCCAATCCAAATAACCCAAATATGACCATTATGAACTCTTGTTTCAACGTACCTAGTTGTGGACAAGATCTATACCATATGTACCATACTTGTTTTGAGTCATATAAAATCTGGGAAGAGTGTATCCCTTCGATCCAAGCTATAGAAGATATGGACTTCCAATATCTTCATACTCTTAAATCCTAGAAGTTTGATAAGCTCTTTAAACTTAAACCTTTGGTTTATCATCAATTAGTCCGCATTTTTCTATTCCAATGTGGTATGTGTCCAAAACGAGCTCCGATCTGAAACTATAGGAATTCGATCCTATCTTTTAGGACAATTCATTTTTATTGACTCTGGCACAATCGCTACCCATTTTGGACTAGATAACTCAGGTTTAATGAAAAAGAGATTGTGGATTCAACCTATAAGTCTAAGAATAGTGAGAGTACCCTAAGAACTCATCGTGATAGATTCCTACATTATTTGATCTCTTGGTGGTTTAGACTATCCGGAGGTAGGTACTCTTCCCTTAGGAACATAGATATATGGTGGATATATTGTATCCAACATAAAAAGAAGATTAATCTGCCACAGATCATCTTTAGTGAGTTTCCATAAACATTGTTCCTTCTAAGAATATAGAAACCTTGGTTTATGGTTGTCTCCTTAGTAATTTTTTTATCAAACTCGGTCTTTAGGTCAATGGGTTTTATCGTCCCGAACTCAGAACTTTTAATTGTGAAACATTTTGATGTTCATGGATTGTTTTATTTTGGGTGTTTGAATTTGTTGGATAATTGGATATTTGAACTTACATGCTTATATATTTGGTTTGATTTTCACTTTCATTTTGAGCTTAATGTTTATTTTTGCATCATTTACATATTAGTTGCATTATGACCAATTTTTGTCATTTCATATTGTTTATGAATATTGGATTATGGAACTAATGGCTAATCTTTCTCTTGATTATGATCTTAGCAGCTTACGCTGTATTTAGTTATCAATTGGCTAATTGTTTTTCAAAAACTTGTTTAAAATATTTTAAAGGTCTTTTTGATTTAACAAAAAGGGGGAGAAATGTTTGTGTTTTTAAAGGGGAGAAGTGTTAGAGTAAGGGGGAGTAATTTCAAAACTTGATTTCAAAATCTTAAAATTACTAAAATGTTTTGTTATATAAAATTACTATATATTTTAGATTTTTTTATGTATTTTTATTGAAAATTTATTTTAGTTTTATAAAATTTTAAAAGTTTAAGTTCATCCCAACATAAAATCTTACATCCGTTTCTGTCCTTGAATGAGTTTGTTCATGTTCACATCTTAAAACCAACCACCAAATTAGTGGCGGATCTAAAAATATTTTTCAGGGTGAGCATATATGTATTATTAACAAAAAAATCGTATGGAACAGACACAAATAAAATTTCAGGGTGGGCACTTTTCAGTAAAATGAACAACTAATATAAAGAAATTTGAATTCAGGGTGGGCACCTTCAGTAAAATAAATAATTAGTATAAAAAAATTCAGATTTCAAGGTAGGCACGTACCCACCCTGAGATGTACATGCATTCGACAGTGCACCAAATTGATTTCATTTACACTATCTATCTAGATTTTTAAAACATCCAATCTAAAATACTTATCAATATCATATTTAAGATATCAATATTGTGTTACTTTCACATAATATCAAATATCGAAGTTTTTAGGGATAACGATATCTAAGGTAGGAATTGATATCTAAAGTTGGGTTATCGAATCTGCACAATCTATATTTATTTAGAGTAAACTACGCATTTAGTACATAAACTATTAATTTTGGTTTGTTTTAATACTTAAACTTTAAAAAAATTCAAAATCATACTTAACGTTTAGTTTTTGTTTAATTTTAGTACCCCGCCATAAAGACTTAATGTGTTTAGTACCTAAACTATCAATTTTTGTTCGTTTTAGTATCTAAACTTTCCTTTTTTTCAAAATTTAATGTTAAATTTTGAACGGGTATTAAAATGAAATAAAAATTAAATTTTAGATATAATTTAAAAAAAAACTAAAAGTTTAGGTACTAAATATTTATTAATTGGAGAGATGGTGAGACAGAACTAAAGATAGACTAGCTAGGCCCCAAATTTAAAAAACTAGACCTTAAATTTTAAAAAATTCAGATTAAACTTTAAATTTTTTTAATGTTTCTTAATTAAATCTCCTCCCATCAATTTTAAAAATTCTCAAGAAGTCTATTAAAATTTTAAAAAATTTAACTATACCCTAATTTTTTAAAAAAATTATAAATTAAACCCTTTAAAATTTTTAAGTTTTTAATTTAAACATCCAATTTTTTTTAAAATTTTAAATTGAACCCATCAAACTCTATCACCACCAAATTTCGCTTGTTGTGCTGTGTTGTTAGACAAGTTTCGTGAACTAAGATTTGCTGGCTGGTATCCTAACATTATCCTGCGGATCAGACAAGACCTGTTTCTTTGTATAAACTTTGGTGCCAAAATGACTGAAGTGTCAGAGATTGCATCCATGTCGTATCAGAGTATCAGAACCCAGATTTTCCTTGTTGAAATCCAAGGGGCTAGTAACTCAAGGGTAATTACTGAAACAGCTCGAATGGTAAAGGCAAAATGTAGACCACCAGTAATCCATGGAGTTTTATCATGTTACGTTAGATTTCCTAGTTCTCTGCAGATTCCATGTTTTTTTTTCAGATTTCAGTACAGGAAAAGGATTTTGAAATCCCCCCCCCCTTTTTTTTGTTTGATATCTTGATGATCCTTGGGATAGTTTCACGCCAGGATTCTCTACATAACAGTAGGAACAATGACTTGGCCATGGCAGCAAGATCCAATACCCGATTCTGGGGGCAAACAAATTGACCACACCATGAAACTTATGAAGGTCTAATTCTGTGTTTGGTCCCTCTACTATGAGCGAGTTTAAGATTTAGTCTTCATACCTTTTTTTATGAATACTTGAACCTTGGCCAAGATGCCAACTCAGAAATTCAGTCCCTCTATTTTAATAATGTAATCAGTCGGTTAAATTTTGTTCATGGTCAACGTCTAAGGATAAAAATTATGGTGATATTTGATTGTTCATCTCTTTTGATTTAGGTAGAGAACTGTTAAATATAGTGATGGTGAATTTTAAATATGATAAATGTTTGAGAGCATAAATAGAGAGCAGCATCTGGTGGGAAACGACCTCCGTCCCCTATGAAGGAAGAAGACTCTTTATGCTGGAGGAGAAGAGTCAAGAAGTTACATCTTCACCCCTAAAATCCTAATTCATACTTAGGGTGGCTACCGATGAAAAAGTTTCAATGAGTCCTATTGATATATTAGTATTACTCGTACATTATTATCGGCTATATCATACATCAGTACCCTAACTCATCATGATTTAATCAAACTGCGTTAAACTGAAATATACCGATATGATATAAATTTGAGTAAAGTAGAAAGACCAAAAGTATAATAATATGAAGTTGAGCATGAGGTGTTCTTTCCTTTGATTTCTTCCATGCACATGGATAGCTTTAATTGTGATTAAGACCTGATACAGCTCAAAGGTGAGTTCCAGAATAAGTTGCAAAATCTGGGACCGAATCGTACCTTCTCTAGATTAGGGTTTTAGTTTCATTGGTAGAGTACTCCAAGAATTAACAGAAATCCCTCTCCTATATCTATGACCTATATGATCCTGATATGGACGAAACATCGTTGTCGTTATAATATTAAGAAAACAAGTGGTTGAAGTTATATTTTAATACGTGAATACATGATGTTTATACACTTAATGATATAATTAAAAGAAAATTTTGACATTTCTAACGTAGATCGTAAAACCGAAGCGAAGATGACAGTATATATAGATCAACAGGGGAAGCTAGGTTAGAAATTAAACCCTAAAAAGAGAAAACCCTAACTTCCAAAGCCAACCCCCCCCCCCACTGTTATCATTCAGAGAAAGCTTGTTTTAGCCATCATTATCATACCTTCTTCTTCTCCGTGATTTTTCTGTCTCCTTTCATGTTTACTGATGAAGGATCAACAGTGTACGAATCAAAACGAAAACATTCACGCATCGAAATTAAGACACGACATAGGGCTCTTGCCCCTCCCAAAATTTTTGGTTTAATAACATTTTAGGTCCTTATCAGTTTGAATTTAAGTAAAATTAACCTTTTGCCCTCCAAATTTTTAGATTAAATACTTAATAAGCTATTATTTTGAAATTAAGTACCTTGCCACTGCCAATATTTGATCATGGCTCCATTTCTGATATATACGAGTTGCTTTGACGTAATACAGCAATCACTGTTTCGGCGGTGCAAAGTGTGGTTTGGACCACGTGAGGTCTTTTAGGCTGGCTTTGATCCCTATGAAGATTTTGAGTATCTTCACAAAAGGTCACGTTAAGTGTCAACTTCAAAGTTCAACCCCCCCCCCTCTCGATCGAGTTCGGTCCCTCCCCAATGTTTTTTCTGCGCGGGGACTTTTAGGGTTTGGAAATTAAAAGCATGCACAGACGCCCATGTGGTTCATGAGCCGTGCTTCATGTTGGTCTTTGTCACCTAGACTCTTGAAAACAAGTAACAACCCACATTGATTTTCACTATGTGGTGTATTTATCATGAAGAAGCATATTGACATTTGAAACTCATTGCCAGTGTTTTCCACAACTATATATATATATATATTCAAAGGAAGATTCGCTTATTAAATAAAAAAAAATCAGAGAGTTTTATTCTGATTTCAAAGTAGAAAATCAATATAAATTGATGATTAAGATTATCTTATTCTTTCCTTTTATAAAATCTATTCATTTTTAACTTTTAATAATTAACTTATAATGTCTACTCGCACAATAATATCAAATCAGCGTAAAACTAAAAATTGACAAGTTTTTACCACTAAACTTCTTGTATAATTATATTATAACGGACATTAAAATATCTTCCCTTTACCAACTACTAGTTGGTTTAATTGGATAAAATATTAGGTCCTTTAAGCAAATACAAGGAGGACAAGCTATGAAATTATGAACGAAGAAAACTTGATCAAGATCATCCTACAATAAATCTTTTTAAGATCTGATTTGAATCGATTGAATACTAAGTTTGGTAACACAAACGTAACTACACGATGTATGGGAGCAATCTTGATTTTAAATACATTATTTTGAGACCCTGTAAGTTTTGAAGCTAGTTAAATAAGTTTTACCTCAATTTTCTAAATACTTATCCTTAATTTTGAAATTAAAAACAATAATCTTCATCCTTTTATTTTGTTAAAATGTTTTTTAAGTCCAATTAATTTCAAATTTATTATATTTGCTTATTTGTGGATTAATTATTATTCCAAAATTTCAAGCACATGCTTCACTGTCTTGTTCTGTTAGGTATAAAAACCTAACTCCACTGTGGGGATGCCATGCTTGACTGTTTCCATGATTATTGCATTTAGATTGTCATTTTGTTTTTATTAGCAAAGGCATTTGATATTTTACACATTTGCATGTTGTATATGAATGTTAAATTTAAGACATCACATTCTTAAGGCATGGCTTAGGTTTTAGTCCCCTCTACTATATTGAAATTTAAGATTTAATTCTTTTAACTTGACATAATTTGGTTCCTAATATTTTTTTTTTTGAAAAGTGGTACTTTGTATAAATCAATAAATTACAAAGTACATTACCCAAGGACCTCATTAAAAAACCTCCTTAAACCTATTTGGAGGAAAAAGAATGAAACTTGGGTAGTACAAACAGAACAAAACACAATCAAACATACATCAAATACAAACATAAAAACTACAGACCCCTTAATGTTCACCTGTAGCCACAAAAAACAATACCCTTTCCCATACACTCTTGACAGACCAGCATACAAAGTAGGAGCAAGACAACCCGAACAAATAGCATTATAGTTAAACAGACCATAATCCCAATATGCAAATACTACACTTGCTTAACATATGACAATCGAGAAAATCAGACCACGCGACTACATAAGCATAACCTATTCACTAAAGATTTCGGGCTCCTAAAAAAATCTTGTACATAAGGTAATAACGACGGCCAAAGAAAGCCCGCCCATACCCCCACCTGAATTAAAACTTTGGTATAAATTTGATCCACTGAGAACACACTACCATGGAATCTAGATTTGTTTCTGCATCGCCAGATGACCCAAATCAATAAAAAAAAACCAAGTTGCCATAGAAATTAAAGTTTTTTCCAAACTCTTTGCGAGAACCAAACTTCTAGTAGCTGTTTAACATTAATAGGGATCACTAAATTCACTTTCCACACTCTACACCAACGTTGCCATACTCTCCAAACGACCTCATATGAACATAAAACATGATTAATCGATTCCAACTCTTGATTACAGAAAAGACAACTCATCTGATCGAGATTCTTAACCCCTCTTTTTTCCAGTTCTACCATGATTGGAATTCTTTTATGCATAACTTTCCACACAAATGCTGAAACTTTGGGGGGGAGCCTATTTGAACCAAACCAGTCTCCATATATGGTCTTTCACCATACTACCACATGTCATCTTTAAGCAATACGCTTTAGGAGAATACTTCCCATCGACTGTCTACTCTTTGAATATCGATCACGGCATTGTTCAGGATCTAGATGAAGTTCAACCAAACTGATTTTTCCCATTCGAACAGTGGCCTCCTCAGCTCGATCCTCCACAACCATGCTCCATTTTCCCATGATCCAAACTCACTTATCTTGCCAAGCTTTCTTACCGCGATTGCAAAGATTCTCGGAAACGCCGCTTTTAACGAAACATGCTCAGTCCAGTAAACAGTCCAAAAGTCAATTTTTTTTCCATCCCCCATGACACATTTGAGCTCCGAATTAAGATCCACCGAATAAGAACTACTCGGGTTCGCTATACTACGCCAGATCCAATGTGACTTTCTCTGATTAACTGCCCTCGGAATAATGGAAACAGTATCATATTTATACTTAGCACCAATAATTTTCCTCCATAAGCTATCCACTTCATCACTAAATCTCCAAATCCACTTATTTAGCAAGGCACGATTCCTAGTTTTAACATCAAAAAAACCTAATCCACCATGTGATTTCGGGCCACAAATGTTTTTCCATTTAACCCAGTGAATGCTCCTAACCGATTGGGACTTCCATAAAAAATTAGCTATACACTTATTGATCTGCTCGACAACTGAGGTAGGGATGGGAAATATTGGCATGTAATACACCGGGAGGTTGACCAAGACTGATTTAATCAAAGTGACTCTACCTGCAAAGGATAAAAATTTACTATTCCAGCTTTGCAATCTGCTTCTGATTTTTTCCAAAACTGGTTGCCATAGATTCTTCAAATTTTTCTTCTGACCAAGTGGCATACCCAAATGCACCGATGGAAGATCATCCACACCACAATAGATCGAATCAGCCCACCTCTTCACAACACTCTTCTCCAAATTAATCCCGAACAACTTAGTCTTTTTCATATTTAATTTCAACCTAGCCGTAACTTCAAAGATTTTGAGAACTCGATTAAAGTTTAAAATCGACGACTCATTAGCTTCGGAGAAGATGAGAAGATCATCCGCGAATTAAATGTGAGACAAACCAACACCACCATCCCCTATATTAACCCATTCACAAAGACCAATATCAATTGACCTCTTGAACATAGCACTAAGAGCCTCCCCCATAATATTAAATAGAAACGGCGATAACGGACAACCTTGTCTAAGCCCCTTCTTGATTGAGAAATAATTGGACGGGGCACCCATTAATTAACACTGAAATCAAAGGAGTCGAAATGCATATATTAACCCAACTCCTCCATCTCCTACCAAAACCCATTTTCTTAAGGATCAAATCCAAAAACCCCCAATCAATACTATCAAACGCTTTACTAAAATCCGCCTTAATCAAAACAGCTCATTTTTTACTCTTTATAATCTCGTCAATCACCTCATTTGCAATTAAAATGCAGTCCGACATTTGCTTACCTGTCATAAAAGCGAATTGATTCTCCCCGATGACCTCAGAGGCGCAAGAGCCCAACCTCTTGGCTAAAACTCTAGATAATATCTTATACAAACTACCCACCAACGAAATCGGTCTAAAATCCTCCGGATACAAAGCCTCCACCTTCTTAGGAATGAGGTGAATAAAGGATTTATTAAACGATAAATCTTGAACTCTACCCCAATAAAATTTCTAGATAATCTTATACAAACTACCCACCAACGAAATCGGTCTAAAATCCTCGGATACAAGCCTCCACCTTCTTAGGAATGAGGTGAATAAGGATTTATTAAACGATAATCTTGAACTCTACCCCAATAAAAATTATGCATGAAAGTCATGACTTCCCCTTTAATAGACCCCCAAAACTTCTTAAAAAATCCAAATTGAAACCATCCAGCCCCAGGGCTCTTGACCCATCAGCCCCCTTAATAGAAAGCCACACCTCCTCCTCCGAGAATGGACGCTCGATAAAACGGCTAGAAACGTAATTCAACCTCTTCAGATTAAGTCCAAATCTTTTAAGTGGGACAGTTAACACTTCCTTGTATCCAGAGATAAAGTACTTAACAAAAGCATTCTGAATTCCAACCTGACTTTTTACCACCGTATTCGAGATCTTGAGCTTAGATATCAAATTAATTCTACCTTGAGCATCAGCCGAGAGATGAAAAAATCTGGTATTTTTATCCCCATGTCTAAACCATTTCAATCTCGATTTTTACAGCCACTCACGTTCTTCTTTCCTCACCGCAGCCCACAGCCTTGCCTTCAAAGAATATAACTCATTCTGCAATGCAGTGCTATTACCATCAGCAATGACTCTATTCTCTAAAATATCAATATGCTTGTTAATCTCTCCCACCGAAAAAGGGACCTTCTGATTTGCTGTACTTTCCCGAACCTTCGTCGCATCCTTTACTAATAAAATTTGATTCATACCATTACCACTATTTCTTTCACATAATTCCTTAATTATTCCAACAAGATCCGAATCTTCCGCCCAATGATTAAACCATTTAAACGGACGATTGAACTTTTTGGCCTTCTTTTCCTTTAAGATAATAGGTCTATGATCGGATAAACTTCTAGGTAAGGTGGTTTGTGTAAGAAGAGGGAACAAACTAACAATTTCAGCAGAGACCAAGAACCTGTCTAGCCTTGTTGAAATTGATATACAACTCTTGGAATTATCAAGAATATGCAGAAGCGTATCTATTATCCAATGTTAAGCAGTACATTTATACATGAGTTCATAGACTTAACAGCCTTCTAACTGCTCCTAACCACTCCAACAGACTCAACAAACTGCTAACAACCTACTCATTAATTGTGCACACACACTCCAAACTACACTGAACACACGCAAACTAACAGCAACATATGTGAACTCACGAAAGCATGAGTTCATGCTTCAACATTCTCCCCGTCCTTCTCGGTTGTTCTCGTTTCAGCTACCTGAACTTTTTGACTAAACAGAACATGTGCAGACTTAGCCAAAGGTTTGGTCATTCCATCAGCCACTTGATGCTCTGCTGGTACGTAACTAACACGAACAGCTCCACATTCTACCTTTTCGCGCACAAAGTGTATGTCCAATTCTATATGCTTCGACCGTGCATGAAACACCGGATTAGCACTCATGGCAACCGCACTCGTATTGTCACTCCACGACCGGTATCGCATCAACTTCTTCCCCCAACTCAGTCAACAAGGACTTCACCCAAATCACCTCAGCAACTGTATCAGCAATACTACGGTATTCAGCTTCTGTTGTTGAACGAGCAACAGCCTTTTGTCTCTTTGCACTCCACGAGATCAAATTACAACCAAGGAACACACATGATCCTGACACCGATCTACGATCATCAACATTACTGGCCCAGTCAGCATCTGCAAACGCAGTCATACTGCAAACTTCAGCTGCAGAAGAACGTCTAAACACTAAGCCACATTCAATCGTTCCACTCAAGTAACGCAATATCCGCTTAACCGCAAGCCAATGACCATCACAAGGTCGATGCATGTACTGAGCTACCCGATTAACACTAAAGGCGATATCTGGTCTTGTATGACTCAAGTACAACAAGGAACCGACTATGCTTCGATACATCCATGCATCCGAAAGCGGCTTCCCGGCATCACTAGTCAACTTCGGTGAAACCACCATCGGTGTAGGTGTTTAACAGTAAGCATAGCAGTCTGTTCTAGTAACTCTTTAATAAACTTGCGTGGCTCAACACCAACTTCTCAGAGGTCCTATGCACTTCAACACCAGAAAGTATCCGAGTTCTCCCAGATCTTTCAACGAGAACTTCGCACCAAGTAGATTAACCACCTCATTAATAGCATCATTAGACTCACCTGTGATGATAATGTCATCGACATATACCAGCACTATTATACGAACATCACCCACTCGGCGGATAAACAAAGACGCATCAGCCTTCGTACCACAGAACCCGAGCTCCAGCAGGTAATTGCGCAGCTTGGCATACCACATGCGTGGTGCTTGTCGCAATCCATAAAAAGCCTTCCTCAGCCTACAAATAAGCCGAGTTCCATCACTAGCCACTCGTTCAAAACCCGGTGGTTGGACCATGTACACCTCTTCTCCAAGCTCACCGTTAAGGAATGCATTGTTAACATCCACCTGCCTTAAACTCCAACCTCAAGTCACAGCAAGAGACAACACAGCATTTACAGTAGTAGTCTTCACCACCGGACTAAACGTGTCACCGAAGTCATGGACAGGTACTTGTGAGTAACCCCTCGCCACAAGACGTGCTTTATGCTTCAACACATATCCATCTGCATTAAACTTAATCTTGAATAGCCATTTACAGCCAACTGCTGCTCGCCCTTTTGGTAATGGTTCTAACGTCCAAGTGCCATTCCTCACCAACGCATCATATTCAGCCAATACTGCTTCCTTCCATTGTGGATCTTGAAGCGCTTGCTTTATCGAGCTTGGCTCTCCAACATTGCCCTGAGTTTGTGCAACAAAAACTCTTGGTTTAAAAATCCCTCGCTTACTGCGTGTAACCATTGGATGCTCATTGTACACCGAAGGACAGACTGAGGTAGCCTCAACACGGTCTGTCTCAGCAACAGTCTCAACACGGCCTGTCTCAACAACCAACACACCACCAACCTCATTGATCTGACTTTGCTCCAACCCCACCGAGCTATTGTCTTGACTTCCACCAACACTTCCATTCTCAGTATGTCGACTCACCCTACTGCTCGATGCTCCAACTTCAGCAACTGTTGGCACACCGTTAGTACACACTGGGGTATATCGACTCTCTTGAACAACTGGTTGTGTGGAATTACCACAAACACGTTGAGCACCAGGAATTACAACCAACGAAGCTCTACTACACGGTTTTCCCACAGCAGTCTCATTCTTCTCACTTCCAGACTTAGCGAATGGAAACTCATGCTCATCAAAAACGACATGCCGAGACACATACACCCGTCCATCCGATGCTAAGCATTGATATCCTCGATGATTGATGTTGTACCCCAAAAACACGCACGATTGACCTGTACGCAAGCTTGTACGGTTGAAACACCCGTAAATGAGGGAAACATCTACAGCTGAACACCCTCAAATGATCATACGTAGGGGGCTTCCCAAACAGTCTCTCAAACGGAGTACGGCCTTGAAGTACCTTAGTTGGCAACCTATTAATTAAGTGAGCTGCTGTTACGACTGCAAAGGACCAGTATTTCAACGGTAATGAAGCTCGAGCTAATAAGGTCAAAGCCATCTCAAACAAATGCCTATGCTTCCTCTCAACAACCCCATTCTGTTGAGACGTATGAGGACATGTCACTCGGTGTTGAATACCACACTGTGCAAGAACAACAGATAGCGACCGGTACTCACCTCCCCAATCCGTTTGCACAGCCTTAACCTCCTGTCCAAACTGAGTTCGAACCAACTTCTGAAACAGCTGAAATGCACTAACAGCCTGCCCTTTGCTCTTCAGCAAATACACCCAAGTATGCCTCGAAAAGGCATCTACAAACGAGACGTAGTATCTAAAGCCATTCGACTCAATGTGACCTAGACCCCATAAATCAGAAAATACTAGTTGAAACGGTTGTTCATACTGAGTTTCAGAAGCATAAACGGCAGCCTATGGCTTTTGCCCATATGACACGAAATACATACTGGAAGAACCTCTTTATTAAAACCACTAGGCAAACTGATATTACATTGTTTACACACTTGCAACAAGACTTTATAAGACGGATGACCTAAACGATCATGCCACAGTACATAGCTGTTATTAGAATTAAAAGCTATATTTGCTTCAGCAATTCGGCCTTGAGTAGACATAACACCATCGAACTCATACAAGCCACCGTCTCTCTCCTCGCAGTAATTCAGCACCGGTCCTTTCATCCCGAACCACACAATGCTGAGCATGAAACTCTAAGAACACTCCATTATCCCTAGCAAGCTTGGAAACCGATACCAATTTCTTAGTAATTGAAGGCACATGCAACACATCGCTCAATATTAAAGCACGAGATGCAGTACTAACATTAGCTTTACCAATTCTAGTTATAGATAAACCACTACCATTGCCTACAGTCAGCTTACCCAGCTCCAGTATAATCCGAGCCATCTATCACTTCTGTAGCGTCAGGCGTGATATGGTGAGTTGCCCCCGAATCTACAAACCACGAGCGTGGAGAAGAATTCGTGGTAGCCATGTTTGCAAGAGGCTTGAACCGTTCTTGATCATCCAACCCGGTTGTACCTCCATTTGTATTATTTACACAGGAACACTTGTTAGAATTATATTGACAAACATTAGCCGTGGGCACTCGTTCCTTAAATGAGTTCCTTGAATCAGAATTCCTCAAATCAGACTCATCTACACCCAAGAAATACTTATCGAACCTGTACCAACACCTATTCACGAGGTGACCATTCTTGCCACACAGCTGGCACTGTAGCTTGACACGTCCTCGACCACGACCAGCTTGACCACTATATGTGGACTGCCTCTCCGATGTAATCTGATCTTGTCTGGTAAACCGATTGGTTCTATCATCTACAGATGCTTTTACTTGAGCAATATTAGCCGCAGCTGTTATGTTGTCAAACTTACTGAAGTTCTTCTGCTGAGTCTCAGCGTCGATTAGAACAGATACAACTCCTTCCAGATTCAAGGCGTCACGGCTGGCTGACAAGACAGTAACCACCGGCCTATATTCAGCCGATAACCCATTCAATATAGTCGCAATGTGCTCTAGATCAGACACTGGACTACCACATGATGCTAGAGCATCACATATTTCCTTAACTTGAGAGATATAGTCGCGCATTCCTAAATATCCTTGATGAACAGCTTTCAGCTGGTAATGCAAATTCATTACTGGCGTTGTATACTTACAGGCGAAGACCTTATTGACAGTCTTCCAAACCTGCGCCGCTGTCTCAGCCCCTACTAAGTGCGGTAGCAAGGTTGGACTAATCGTAGATAACAACCACGACGCCAAAGCACTGTCTTGGGCTACAAAGACTTCATGATCTTCGTTTTCAACAACCGTGCCATCGTCAAGCACAACCGTCGCTGGTGGAGAAACAGCCGCCCCAGAAAGCACCTTCTCAAGTCGATGACTCCTAACCGTCAACAACACCTGTTGTTTCCAAAGCAAGAAATTCCGTTCATCGAGCACCACACTCAACCGTTTGTTAGTAAAACCTCTGGAAGCAGTTACCAAATGTTCAGCACTGCTTACAGCACCGCCGGAAATAGGAGAGGCCGAAAGCACCATAGCTCCAACGTTGGCTCAACAGGACCCTGACACAACTCCTTCTACGCCACCAGAACACTAGCATCTGATACCATATTGAAATTGATATACAACTCTTGGAATTATCAAGAATATGCAGAAGCGTATCTATTATCCAATGTTAAGCAGTACATTTATACATGAGTTCATAGACTTAATAGCCTTCTAACTGCTCCTAACCACTCCAACAGACTCAACAAACTGCTAACAACCTACTCATTAATTGTGCACACACACTCCAAACTACACTGAACACACGTAAACTAACAGCAACATATGTGAACTCACGAAAGCATGAGTTCATGCTTCAACAAGATCCGAATCTTCCGCCCAATGATTAAACCATTTAAACGGACGATTGAACTTTTTGGCCTTCTTTTCCTTTAAGATAATATTCATAGACTTAACAGCCTTCTAACTGCTCCTAACCACTCCAACAGACTCAACAAACTGCTAACAACCTACTCATAATTGTGCACACACTCCAAACTACACTGAACACACGCAAACTAACAGCAACATATGTGAACTCACGAAAGCATGAGTTCATGCTTCAACATTCTCCCCGTCCTTCTCGGTTGTTCTCGTTTCAGCTACCTGAACTTTTTGACTAAACAGAACATGTGCAGACTTAGCCAAAGGTTTGGTCATTCCATCAGCCACTTGATGCTCTGCTGGTACGTAACTAACACGAACAGCTCCACATTCTACCTTTTCGCGCACAAAGTGTATGTCCAATTCTATATGCTTCGACCGTGCATGAAACACCGGATTAGCACTCATGGCAACCGCACTCGTATTGTCACTCCAACAAGATAATAGGTCTATGATCGGATAAACTTCTAGGTAAGGTGGTTTGTGTAAGAAGAGGGAACAAACTAACAATTTTAGCAGAGACCAAGAACTTGTCTAGCCTACTTGTTGCCACATTCATACCACCCCTGAACCAAGTAAACTGACTACCCACGTTTGGAATTTCAACAAGATCCCAAGTAGAGATAAAATCCTCAAACATATTCATACCTCCTAGATGATAACAAACCCCTACTCTTTCATCATCTGATCGGACAACATTAAAATCGCCACCCATATAAACCGAGGAATTCAAGTCAGTAATCACCGCATTCAAAATCTCAAAAAAATCTTTCCTCTCCCCTGGCACGTTCGGACCATAAACATTAACCAAACCTATATCCAAGTTGGACCTAACTAAACTACCCTTTATAGCTAAAATTCTCCTGAGCACAACTTGATCTCTCATATCAAACATATTCGAGTCCCTCAACAAAATTAGACCACCAGAAGCGCCTTCAGCAGGCGAACACAACATATTCCTAGCATTCTTATCTATCAATCTTCTTTCTAAGAGACCACTAATCACAAATTTTTTTATTACAAGACTCTTCCATATAAATGAGAACACACACCAAGAAGGATACACCAGATAACAAAAAGGATTCAAGACTTATCCCTCCTCTCGATAGCTTCCAACCTAATAATCGCAGCTTCTCTCGAACCTGAGAATTCCACTCCCAGTGCCTCACCAACTGTCATCGTCAAGTCCGCTTAATTTTCTATGCACCAATTCTCTCCCCGAGGGACCCTATTCTTATCACCCTTAACTTTCGACCGAGATGAACTCTTCCGCTCTTCTTGCAATCCATTTTTTAATAATTTCTTCCTTCGATTTGAAACATCCGACTTTGGAATTCGGGACATATTCGGAGAGGAAAAACCCTCTGCTAGGTTCTGAGAATTAGAAAGACCCGTCTTACCCACTGTAGAAACAACCATCCGAGCTTCATCCACAAGATTTAAGGATAAAACTTCCTTAATTAGCACGTCCTGAAGCCTAGAACCATGAGAAATGGATTGGTTTTCCCAACTTTGTGATAGATCTCTATTAATTTCCAAGAGCCCAAAGCTCTCATCTACAGGCTGAAAAACATGCCCAATATTGGCCATGATAGGAATGTCGTGCAATCTCACTTCTGAATCCCCAATATTTACAGCTAGATCCACAGATTAACCTCAACAGCTCCCACTTGGCTCGATTCTCTAACCAACACACCATCATCCTTATCAACTCTCTGACTAGCAGATTCAACATGTTCCATCAGCTGCCAACTTTTCGCTAACTCAGCCTCTGCAACGTTCTCTTCTACGAAAGCCTGATCAACCGCCTCATGTTCCAAAGCTGGAAACCACTTGGTTCCCCCCGCCATTGACCCATCTATAAAAGTACGAAAGCCCTCATGGGACTCAGTACGGATGCTGATTTTGAAAATCCTTCCATTTAATATGATGGATACTTTCTCTGGAATAGAGGACTCAGAATGAACTTCCAACAGAAGCTTTGCAATATCAAATCTCTCCTTGTTTCTGGTTTCATCATCTACCTTAAGAACTTTCCCCCATGAACTACCTAAATCCTTAAACAATTTTACACTCAAGATCGACACAGGCACATCCTTTAATAGCACCCATACTTTAAAACTGACTTTATTCTCGAACCCTTCCAGTAATTCTAGGTCATCAAACCAATGGCAAATCCAATCTTCTCGGCGCAACCAACACGACTGACGATCTCTTCCACTTTTGAATTGAATGATAACCAGTAATTCATGCCAAGGACTTACTTTCACCTCAAACCCTTCAGCTCTAAACGTTGTTTGGACAATATCAACATTGTAGTTATTCTTAATTTTCCCAACCATACTATAGCCTACCCACAATAAATCTTGTTTAGGAATGATAATATTTGCACTCTCTCCAGCAACCTTAGAATAACCATTCAACATTTTCCCATCTGCTACACTAACATGAATCACCCCCTGAGAAGAACCTACTCTCCCAGGCTGTTTAATCACTTCTGATCCATAACTATCTCCAACAGGCAACTTCTTCCCTCCCAACACTTCTTTGAATGATCTTACGTCTCTAATGGCTGGTTTCCAAACTTTCTTGACAAAATTAACTAGACCCCCTCTCTGATAATAACTATCAGCCACTTTGTCATGGAAAACCCTAATCTTGAAGCCATCCAAAATCCTCCCATCAGCTTTAAGCACTGTAATATTTGCTTCCGATTTCTTACTGTATCTAACAAACGCAAAGGTGGAACTCGCATCTAACCTTTTCCTGTTGTTATAAGCAATGAAAACATCTTGAACATCACCATACTCCCGGAACGCATCCTTAAGAGTTTGGACCTGAATCCTTTTACTAACATTGCTAACAAAGATCGAAAAAAGGTTTGGCTCCCTTCTGGACTTCCAAGTACTTCCCATTGGAACCAGCCTTTTTTTTTTACTTATATATTGATCTTTCAATTTGGTTCCTAATATGATTTATTGAATTCATACGTATACCGATCCAGAGAGGAAAACAAAAATAAATTTATGGCATCACTTTACATGATAACAATTTATGGTTATTAAATTAAACCTAATAACACTATAAGAATAAAAGGACTAAGTTATGTCAAATCAAAATAAAATGGTTAAATCTCGATTAACAATGTAATCTATGGATTAAAATTAGAATTAGACCGATGCGTAATAATAAAATATTGATAGAATTCATATTTGAATGTTGACTATTCGGGTCTGATTTTGGCTTGGTCGTGTAGTGGTATGATCTTTAGGTCAAAGATTACCCTTTGAATCCATGCATGCTTTTGTTAATTACCGATTCTTCAATTCCAGCCGAATCTAGAACCTAATTATTTAATTATTTTTCCCATTTCTTGCACGCATTAAATACTTTATTTACATATATGCATATTGTTAGTCCGGTTTTTATATTAATTAATATGGATAGGATGTTATAGAGCTATATTATGGAGCTTTGTTGGGTAATAATTTAATTTGAATTTGATGAATTTTTTAGGGTTGTCCATCGAGAAGACTGACAACTGTAACACGACAGTTGTAACTATTTATGACTTGCAAAAAACCTTGAGCCGAGTCACAAAGCATCCTAGCAAAAACGACCACTCCCCCGCGAACAAAACCCCCTAAGCACGATGCATGTCTCCAACACAGAAAAACAGCCCGAGTTTCTGGGTTAAGAACTCCCCCACAGCACGCCTCTTCCTCTTAGGCAGCCCCACCTACGTAGAAACTCAAAAGACCAACAACCACTAAACAATTCAATGGAAACTCCCACCAAATGATGACAATCAAATCCACAACATCTTGCTTGCTATACTCCAAATAAGATCACACAATTTGCACATAACAAAAGACCTTTAAAAATATGTTTTGTTTCATAAACAAATTTCTTGCTAACCGCGTCAAAAACTCGTCTGGGTCTGGTTGGATTTGAGTTTTTATCATAAAATTTAAGTCGAATTTTAGGTTGTTTTGCAGAAAATCCAAACCATCCCAATTTCCTTCATTCATAAATTAAAGATTAAATCCCTTGATGTTGCTCAAGAGATCTAAAGCCTCGTATCATTAGATCAACTAATTATTGATTTTAATTTTTTTTTTTTCTTTTATTTGCATAAAAATCCACCAAATATTTTTAAGGCACATGATTTTCTTTAAAAAAATTTATTAATCTATAGTGAATGTAAAGTAATATATATTTAAAGATTTTCAATCATTTAACATTAAACGTTCATAAATATAATAAAATATATAGTTCCAAAATACATACATAAATATAATCAATAGACATCATTATTTCTTTCCAAAATATAGAAGAACACCAATTCAAGAGATAAATGTAACTAATATAGCAGGGTTAATTATTTATTTTAAAAGTTTGGAAGAACATTAATTCAATATATATTTGTAATTAATATAACATGATATAGGGTTACTAAATTATTTATTTCCAAAATATGATATTTCAATGGATATTCAATATATAAACGTAATTAATATAGCAGGGTTAGTTATTTATTTCAAAAGTGAAGGAAAGTGCCCCTTTGATCCATAAATTTATTCCCGAAACAAATAAATCAAATCTAAAACGAATTGTTTTGATGATTACTAAACTTTGACCAAGCATGCTTTGCAATTTGCATCCTAAAGCCGGAAAGAGGTTGACCAATATGTACCACACGATCATGATCGGAGGGTTGAAAATATATGATTTGGGCCCCATGCCCCCATTAAACAGCCTAGCCACCACAGAGAATGAATAGGGGAAAAACATGTGGTGGCGCCTATATGATATATGTTTTAGTACTTAAATTTTAATTTTTTTTAAACTTAATGTTAAATTTCGAACGGAATAGTAAAATGAAACAAAAACTAAAGTTATCAATGGTTGAGTATTAAAATGAAACAAAAATTAAACGTCAGGTATAGTTTTAAAAAAAATGAAAGTTAAATACTAAAGACTAAAAGTGATAGTTTATGTATTAAATGTATAATTTACCCTTAACATTAATGTATTATTAGCTGGATTATTTATTGAATTTGTTAGATTTTTTTAATTTAATCTTTGGCTTTAGTTCACTGGGATAGAGAAAAAGGTTTTTTTTTGTCAGAATTAAATTATATTAACAATGTTATATATTGGATTTTTAAATAGACATATATGAGGACTGGATTCCTTGAACTAAATAAGAGAGATTAAATTTCCAAAAACCGAAGCGTATACGGGGACTGAGTCAAGAATTAAACCATAAATTTAACTTGTTTATAGCCACCAGAGATATAACTCCGATTTCATCTTTACCAACCTTCATCGTTTCCATGCAGCAGTTTCCCCCTTCTATATAAACACACACCCTCTCTCTCCTTTCAACAGAAAAATAGATTCTCTGCCGATCTTTGTTATTTTTTTTTCACTGCTTTTGATTCACCAAAGAGCAAAAATGGTTGCTGCTTTTCCATCATATTTCACAGTCATAATGCTTCTAAGCCGTTTGATGGCTTTCATAGGAATACCAAAGAACGATGATGTTCTTTCATCGAATCTCGAAGACCTTGATATTGGATCAAAACTCTCCCGTGGTCCGTCCGCCATTGCATCCTCCTCTCAAGATTTTGGACTCATTGTGAAATCCGTTCCCCAGGCGGTTCTCTTCCCTTCCTCGCCGCAAGACATCGCTTCTCTCCTCAAATCCAACTACAATAGTTCGGCTCCCTTCACCGTAGCCGCCAGAGGGAATTCCCACTCCGTCCGCGGCCAAGCCATGGCGAAGAACGGCGTCGTCGTTGACATGACGTGGTTGAACAAGAATCCAAACAAAATCGGAATCCGTATTTCCAACGACGGGAAGTACGCGGACGTCGGCGGCCAACAGCTTTGGATCGATGTGTTGAACGTGACGCTGAGGAGTGGATTGTCGCCTGTTTCTTGGACCGATTATTTGTATCTAACCGTTGGCGGAACGCTGTCCAATGCTGGAATCAGTGGGCAAACGTTTCGTTATGGTCCTCAGATCAGCAACGTTTATGAAATGGACGTTATAACAGGTAATCAAAATTCGAAATACATAATCTGGGGTGATTAGAAGATAGTATCTATTTATAATTTTTCTTAGACGTTAACAATGCACACACAATGCAAATTCAGCTTCTCAAACTCTGAATCTTTAGGTATAACAATACTCCCCTTAATCACTTACATGCTTGATAAGTTTTAATAGGTTTGATTCTTTAACTACACATGTCAGAGATTTTCTAAGTACATTTAATCAAACCCTATTTCAGAGAGTCAAAAGCTTTTTCTTTCTTTAATTTACTTTTAGCCATGGAGAGTATGTCTAAGTTTAAATTCTAGATTAAGGGTGAGTATCATTTGATCATATCTAAGTCCTCTAATACTATTTTGGTGTCACATACACTGAAAGTGAAAAAAATATTTCATAGGTAGGTTGTATTCATATTATATATGTTTTAGTATTTAGATTTAGGGTTTATAGTTCGGGATGATTTAAATATGTTAGATTTTTTTGGGATAATTATGTATTCGTGTTGTTTTGCTTGCTTATATGCAATCATTTAGAGGGTTAATTTACGAACGAGGTTAATTGTCTTTTAAATTCAGGGAAAGGTGATTTTGTGACTTGCTCTCCAAACAACAACTCCGATCTCTTTTTTGCTGTTCTTGGAGGTTTAGGCCAGTTCGGAATAATAACAAGAGCAAGAATCCCACTTGAAACAGCACCAAAACGGGTAAATACGCATACAAGCAAGCATGCATGTCATTGTGTTCATCCATACCATGACTTCATCCTCATTTGTTTTTGGTGAAACAGGTTAAGTGGATACGGATGTTTTACAGTGATTTCACAGCTTTTAGTAGAGACCAAGAGCTCTTGATCTCCAAAAACGAAAGGGCAGACAAGAACGCACTGAATTATGTAGAAGGCTCGCTTCTGTTGAATCAAGGCTCTTTAGAAAACTTCAGATCCACCTTTTTCCCACCCCAAGATCAACCCAAAATAATCGCCTTGATAACCAAATACGGCATCGTTTACAGTCTCGAAATCGTCAAGTATTATTACGATGATCAAACCAATGCCACTGTGGACAAGGTAAAACCACATTCATCTTCCTTACATAAAAGATTACATAGAATGATGTAATGATAACCAATCTGTCTATGTTTTTGTTTTTGTTTTTCCATAGGATCTGCAGCAGCAGCTTCAAGGCTTGACGTACCTGCCTGGATTTCTGTTCGAAAAAGGTGTCTCATACGTAGAGTTCTTGAATAGGGTACGAAGTGAAGAGCTGAAGCTGAGATCAAAAGGATTATGGGACGTTCCACATCCATGGTTGAATCTTTTTATACCCAAATCTCGGATGACAGACTTCAACCATGGTGTTTTTAAAGGCATTGTCCTTCAAAGAAAGATTACCATTGGCCCTCTCCTTGTTTACCCCATGAACAGAAATAAGTAAGTGTTTCAAACCAAAATTTGAGTATACACATTCGTCTCTCGGGTGCTTATATATATGCTCTGAATTTCAGGTGGGATGATAGGATGTCAGCTTCTATACCAGATGAAGAAATTTTCTATACAGTAGGGTTTTTGCTTGCAAGTGGGTTCGATAATTGGCAAGCTTTTGATGATCAAAACAAGGCAGTTTTGCGATTTTGTGAAAAGGCTGGTATTGAGGTTAAGCAGTATCTTCCTCATTATACAACTAAAGAAGATTGGATTACTCATTTTGGCTCGAAATGGAATGCTTTTCAGCAGAGAAAACAGCAGTTTGATCCAAAATTTTTGTTATCTCCTGGACAAAGTATTTTCAATAGCAATAGCTAGGTGCTAACTTTAATTTTTTTTTCTATAATTTTTGGAACATAAAATTAATAATACTAAAATGTTAGATATTGATGACTCATAACCTTAAAACAGTAATTATAACAATTAATTTGCATTTTGCAGATTTCATAGAACTCAAACAGATAGTAAGCCAGCCAGTCTCACAAGTTAGAGTCGTTATAATCCACTGGGCAGGAGTTTCCACAGGCGTGTTACTCCTAGGGCATATAGCATGATTATTGGACTCGCTTGATTTGTAAATTATGTAAAGTAAGGAACATAATTTTGTACAAATCCCCATACAGTCATTTTCATTTTATGACGGTTTTTAATCTTGATTCAATCTTATAAATGTTTTTTAATTTTAAAAATTTGAGCTTAGATTAAATTGGATATTATAAAGGGTGAGATTGGATTGAGACGTGTCATGTTTAAGATAGAAAGTATTTGGGTCAAATCAGATGTATCTCAAAATTTTAGTCCAAATTTAGGTCTGATTTAATTTACTCCATTCATGAAATCATGACTCAAATCCTTTACTTAACTTTCAAAAAAAAAAAAACTAATAACTCGTATGATTAGCCTAATTTTTTGTTGGTTACAATTTTTCTCTTTTCAAAATACGGAAGAACATTAGTTCAAGAGATTTTAGTAAGTAATATAGCATGATTTAGGGTTAATCATTTCTTTTCAAAATATTGAAAAACATTAATTCTGGAGGTTTTTGTAATTAATTTTTTTGATTAATCTGATATAACTAAAAGGTAGTATATGTTTAAAAATAACTCTTAGTCATTTGATATTGAATACTCAATCTCATAGCACTTTTGGTGCTCGAACTTGGAATAGCAAGGAATAATAACAATTCATTTATCACCGAGTTCACTTTATTCGTGCATTTATTGATTCTTTTTCAAAATATAGTATTATTTAGGATTACCTAATAATTTCTTTTCAAATATGGAAAACAATAATTCAAGATATTTTTTAATTAATATAACATGATTTAGACATTTAGTGATAAAAGAAAAGATAAGAGTTGAATTTGGGTTATAAAATTTATTTGGTATGTTATTAAACATTAATGTATTATTATCTGGATTATATATTGAATTTGTTCCCAAAAACCTTTCCAATAAATTTAGGTTTCACATCCTCTACTCTTTCGATTTTCAAATTTAATCTCGATTTAAGTTTAAATTTAATAGAATTGCATCAACACTGTTATAAAATGTACTTTTTTATAAGTAGGGAGTTTCACATCCTCTACTCTTTCGATTTTCAAATTTAATCTCGATTTAAGTTTAAATTTAATAGAATTGCATCAACACTGTTATAAAATGTACTTTTTTATAAGTAGGGAGTACTACCGTAGGTCTCGTTAAAAACTCCTCTAAACCTACTTGAGAGAAAAGAGTATCCGTGTTAACATATACAATAAATAACCACGAGATAAACTCGACAAAACAACCAAGCTTAACATTAAGACCTCAAAAGCATATAAAATAGCAAAGACCAGCATTTATCCTTACCACCTGGGTCATCCCTTTGATTAACATGTACATGTGCATTCCTAATATCATCCCTTGAATTAAAAGAAGAGATTAAATGTACTTTGATTTTTAGATAAACAAATATAATGAGGACTGCATTCCTTCAATTAAAAGAAGAGGTTAAATTGCAAAAAACCAAAGCGTACGGGGACTGAATCCAAAATTAAGCCATAAATCTAACTTGTTTATCTTCACCAACCATCGTTTTCATGCAACACTTCCCCCCCCCCCCCCCAAATATATACACACACAAACTCCTTTCGGCAGAAATATAGATTTTCTGCCTTTCCTTGTCATTTTTTTACTTGTTTTTGATTCATCGAAAAGCAAAAATGGCTGCCGCTGCCCCATCATATCTCACAGTCATTATGCTTCTAAGCCTTTTGGTGGCTTCAGGGCCGGCCCTGGGCCAGGGCAGGAGGGGCACCCGCCCAGGGCCCATAAAATGTTTTTTTTTTCAGTATAATATTTTTTTTATTTTTTCTGATAATAAATTAAAAGTTTGTAAAATATAATAGAGTAATCTATGCATTTAGTATTTATACTATCAGTTTTGATCCGTTTTAGTACCTAATTCTTTTTTAAAAAATTCAAAATCATATCTAATCTTTAGTTTTAATTTTATTTTAGTAGCCGTCGTTAAAAATTTAACGCGTTTATTACATAACTATCAGTTTTGGTTTGTTTTAGTACCTAAAATTTCAAAAAATAAAAATAAAACTAATGTTAAATTTTGAATGGATACTAAAATGAAATAAAAAAACTAAAGTTTTTAACAGCGGATACTAAAATGAAACAAAAACTAAACTTTACGTATGATTTTGAAAAAAATTAAAAGTTTAGGTATTAAAACATATCAAAACTGGTAATTTAGGTACTAAATAATTTTACTACCAATAAATAATGGGCCCCTTGAATTATTAAGGTGTCAACTATCTTTATTGATTTTTATATTAACGTTAATAAACTATTCTTTCATAAAATTCTAATTTAATATTTCTTTCTCAAAATTAAAAAAAAATCAATTGAACTCTTTAATTTTAGTATTTCCAAATTCCCACTATCAATCCACCAAACCTCTTTCCCGAATTTTCATATCAATGAAAAAATTTATTAACATTATTTTTTTTTCAAAACTTAATGAGAGGAAAAATTTAAGTATAATTAGTATGATTTTTTTCTCTTTCATGTTTCACGATTCATCTTGAAATTATTATTCTCATTTTTTTTAATTTATAATATTTGTATCACACGTAAAGTCACAATTGTTTGTTATCAAATATGGTGCTTGAATAATATTGAAGATTGTTCTTAAATTTTTAGATAGATCATGTTTTCAAATTCTTTCTTTTAATTTTATATATTTTCAAATTCTAGAAAAGATCATTCTTTCATTTTCAAATGTTATGTTATGTATTTATAAAAATATATTAGAAATCATTGATGTTGACACTATCATCAATGGTTTTGATATAAAATATTCAAATGTAATATTTTTTATAAGTATTTATATTCTTAAATATATTTTTTGACATCTTTTATATTGTAATAAATTATTATTTTTTTAATTTTAAAAAATCTAACAAAATATTTATATTAGGTATTTCTTAATTTTTTTTATTTTAGGGGTCTATTTCTTTTAAATTTTGTCTCGAGCCTAAAAATAGTGAGGACCGGCCCTGGGTGGCTTGCGTAGGAATATCAAAGAGCAATGATGATTTTTCATCGATTCTTCAATCCCTTGATGTTGCACCAGAACTCTCCCATGATCCGGCCGCCATTGCATCCGCCTCTCAAGATTTTGGTCTCATCGTGAAATCCGTTCCCCAGGCGGTGCTCTTCCCTTCCTGCATCGCTTCTCTCATCCAATCCAACTACAATAGCGCGGCTACCTTCACCATAGCAGCCAGAGGGATTTCCCACTCCGAACGTGGCCAAGCGATGGCGAAAAA
The DNA here is from genome assembly GCF_006381635.1 of Hibiscus syriacus. Lineage (NCBI taxonomy): Eukaryota > Viridiplantae > Streptophyta > Magnoliopsida > Malvales > Malvaceae > Hibiscus > Hibiscus syriacus. The sequence goes on along the minus strand of NW_024063342.1, from coordinate 965,648 downwards.
CGGGGTAGTCGTCAACATGACGTCGATGAACACGAATCCGAACCGAAGCGGAGTTGTTATCTCCCCTGACGGGAAGTACGTGGACCTCGGTTTTGGACGTGACACTGAAGAGTGGATTGGCGCCTGTTTCTTGGACCGATTATTTGTATCTAACCGTTGGCGGAACGCTGTCCAATGCTGGAATCAGCGGGCAAACGTTTCGTTATGGTCCTCAGATCAGCAACGTTTTTGAAATGGACGTTATAACAGGTAAATCAAAAATCTTTCACGTATCTCTCGTCTTCACTCACACAATATTATAGTCGCTTTAATATGTTTGATAATTATCACATCCACATGTGGATTGTGTGGATGTTACATGTCTTATTTTTGTTTGAGGGTTATATATTTTAGTGCTTGAGATTTAGGGTTTAAGGTGACTCAAATATACTAGATTTTTTTTTTGCGTAGTTATATGCATGTGTTGCTTTGCTTGCATGCATGCAATCATTTAGAGGGTTAGCTTACGAACGAGGTATTTTTTGTCTCTTAAATTCAGGGAAAGGTGATTTTGTGACTTGCTCTCCAAACAACAACTCCGATCACTTTTTTGCTGTTCTTGGAGGTTTAGGCCAGTTTGGAATAATAACAAAAGCAAGAATCCCACTTGAACCAGCACTAAAGCGGGTAAATACGCATGTCATTGTGTTCATCCATGACTTCGTTCTCATTTGTTTTTGGTGAAATGGGCAGGTTAAGTGGATACGGATGTTGTACACTGATTTCTCAGCTTTTAGTAAAGACCAAGAGCTTTTGATCTCCAAAAACGAAAGGGAAGACCCAACAGCACTGAATTATGTACAAGGCTCCCTTCTGATGAATCAAGGTTCTTTAGATGGCTTTTTCTCACCCCCAAGATCAACCCAAAATAATCACCTTCATATCCGAATTCGGCATTATTTACAGTCTCGAAATCGTCAAGCATTACGATGATCAAACCAATGCCACGGTGGACAAGGTGAAAAACCACATTCATCTTTCTTACATTCATCTGTGGGTGTAATAATAATAATCAATCTGTCTGTCGATGTCTTCTTCATAGGATCTGCAGCAGCTTCTTAAAGGCTTGAGTTACTACCCTGGATTTCTGTTCGAAAAAGATGTCGAATACGTAGAGTTCTTGAATAGGGTACACAACGAAGAGCTGTATCTTAGGTCAAAAGGATTATGGGTCGTTCCACGTCCATGGTTGAATTTTTTATACCGAAATCTCGGATGGCAGACTTCAACGATGGGGTTTTTAAGGCCATTGTCCTTCCAGGAAATCTCACCACCGGACCTATCCTTGTTTACCCCATGAACAGAAATAAGTTTTTAAAACCAATATCTGATTTTTTTTTCTCGGAAAATATGACTTTGTTCATCTAAACATAAAAGCATTTAATCCGAATTGCGATCCTCATTAAAAGCCTCTCTAATCCCGATCAGAGGAAAAGAGTACGACTTCAACAATACATTGTAGCCGTGTATTCAACAATATATATGTGCTTTGAATTTCAGGTGGAATGATAGGATGTCGGCTTCTATACCGGAAGAAGAAATTTTCTACACAGTAGGGTTTTTGGTTGCAAGTGGATTCGATAATTGGCAAGCTTTTGATGATCAAAACGCAAGAGTTTTTCGGTTTTGTGAAAAGGCTGGAATTGAGTTTAAGTAGTATCTTCCTCATTATACAACCATAGACGATTGGATTCGTCATTTTGTCCAAAAATGTGATACTTTTCAACAGAGGAAAGAGCAGTTTGATCCCAAATTTTTGTCATCTCCTGGACAAAGTATCTTCAATAGCAAAAACTAGATGCTAATATCATGTGATTTTCGGAAAATAAAAGTAATAATACTAAAATGTTTACATAACTATATTTATATGTTTATTCATACATGGATTATGTTGTGCATGTTTTGAGTTTGATTATACAAAATTTGGATTACAAGCATCAGATAATAACAATAATTAATTTACATTTTGCAGATTCATAAAACTGTAAACAGGTAGTAAAGCCAGTCACACAAGCTAGATTCATAAAAATTACGGTAAATTGTGCATTTAGTAACTAAACTATCAGTTTTAACTTGTTTTAGTATTTAAACTTTCAATTTTTTCAAAACCATACCTAACATTTAGTTTTTTGAAACAAAAACTAGACGTTAAGTATGATTTTGAAAAAATTAAAAGTTTAAGTAATAAAACAGGCCAAAACTGATAATTTAGGAACTAAATATGTAGTTTACTGTAAAATTTATTAGTATAAGAAGATGGGCCCCAAAAAATCAAAACTGGTATTCAAAGATGACTGTATGTTTGTATGTTATTCTGATAGTAAATATGTTTGTATTTTTACCAGGAAGACTGGGAGGAGGAATATATAGAATCATACAACAGTGACAACAATGACGATCACGAGCCTATTCCAGATAGACCATTTTAGTAGCTGCTCGACCTTATCGGAGCATGGAGTACCAGCTACTGCAGATAAACGCAAATGCTTTAACATTCCAGCCACGTAGGCAGGGAAAGATCATATATAGCAATGGAGATCATTAGAAGTTTCATTCCAATTGTATGATATAATTGTCTCTTCGAGGGGATTGAAAAGAAAATAACAGTATTTAGTTGTATGAAAACTACCTACTTTGGAGCAACCTCGTCCGTCTTTATAAAGTTTACAACAGCTGTTGCCAACTCGGTTTGATGCGTGGTGTACCCATGATTGGCCCCTTCTATAATGTGTACCTGGTGATTAGGTATAATCTTGGCAAACTCCAATGCATGTTCAAGAGGAATTATCTCATCTGCAGATCCATGGACCGTCAAGACCCTGCATGTAACAGTGGTGAATAATTGCAGAAATAACAAATAATAGTATTAACATTCATTTGACAACGACATCCAAAGCAAGGTCAATGAATTAGAGAAGAAACAACGATTTCAAGAAAACAATTAAGTCTTACCGACATAATTTATCAATCTCAAGGCAAGCTTCCCGCGTGTCCGTTTCCAAGCGATCCATCAAAGTTTCCTCAGTCACACGATATTCAACACCTCCTACATATATAAATGTAATTAAACTTGAAACGTTCCCAATCAAGCATATATACAAGATGAAACCGAGAGTAAATGTTACATTAGAGCATCTCTAATGCACAATTTCTCTTTCTGAATTCAACTACCAAAGCTAGTAGACCACTGAATCAGTTGTTTTTATCACTGATTATGTAGGCACAATTATATTTGTATACGTTTAAGTAACACTTGAACCAAACCAAACCGAACGGAAAATCCGATGAAAAGGACTAGTGATTTGCTTAACAAACAACAAATAAAACCTCGATGGACGGACACATGTGAAGAAAACTAACCCGTATCATTCTTAACATCAATATATTCCTCCTTAATTATTTCCATAAAGTCTTCTCCCAAGCGTTCCGCAATGCCTCTCTTCAAGTCGTAGCGGCCAGAAACATTTATAACTGTACGACTATCTTGGTACTTCGAAGCATAAAGAAGCACCACATTTCCCCCTGCATTACATTAGCTTGGCTATATATTCTGTGCATTAATGATCAAAACAGTACAAGGAAGAGATACTGCTAAGATCAAATCAATCTTCATAAACTTGATTTCTTCTATAAAGCTTACAAATTCTTCAGTTTAGTGCAAGACCATTATCTATCTTAACTAGTTCATAAAATATCAAGTAGGGAACACAAGGGATACTCACCTTTGCTATGCCCAAGAACTGCACTTACCACACGATTCCCCCCCCCCCCCGGGAAAAGTGTTGAATTACAGCATGTAAATCATCAGCTTCGCGGTAATAGTTACCTTACTGAAACGAACCTTCACTTTCTCTGAAAAAAAGTATTACCAAACAGGTGAAATTACAACTATGAAACAAAGTGAACAGAAACCACAACTCCAAAAATCAACTTATAAACTAAGATCATATAACTAAAAAAATCCCTATGGATTTTAACTTTGTTACTCCCACTCCCACACTTAGTTATGGAGATATATATATATATATATATAGATCAATATCCCAAATCGATTCTCGCACCGGAGTATTATTAATTAACTCACCCGTTTCCAGCAAAATCAAAACGAAATACACTGATTCCTTCTTTCTCTAAAGCAGCAGCAAGGTTCGCCATAGTATTGTAATCCTGAAGTATTATTAACCCAAGTGAGTCTTTTCATAAATTATTACTATTCCACCATAAACAGACATTTCCGGTGAATACATTCGCTACTGGAAAACAAAGTAAAAGAGATGAAATGATTCAAGTTTAGGAAAACCGATTACCAACCTTTCGGGATCTAAAACCATGACATAAGACCACAATCTCCTTAGACTTAGCTTCATGCAATAATCCCACCAGTTTTTCTCCATGCTTGTTTGGAATTATCATTTTCCGCTGCTCAATCACTAGAATTTCAAACATGGGTCAATTTTTTCCCCAAAATTCTTTACATTACGGAAGAAAATGTAATCATAATACTATTAAGGGTAAAGTATAGTAATGGTCACTGAACATTTCAGAAGCTTGCATTTAGGTCCCCTAATATTTAAAACTTGTAATACAGTCCCCCAACATTTATTCCGTTTGCAATATGGTCCCCCAACTTAAACCACAGTTAGAAAATTAGGATAAATTATATAAATGGTCATTGAACTTTTCAGTCACTTGAATTTAGGTCCCCCAACTTTTAAAACTTGCAAAACAATCATCAATTTCATTCTAAACCCCAATTTCCAAAGTAATTCAATTTTATTCTAAACCCTAAATTCCAAAATACTTAAATTAAATTCAATTATGTCAAAGTTATTATTATTTAATTTCATCTTATTTCATGTGATACGTATTTTTTATATAAATATAATAGTATAATTCTTATCTGTTGAAGAAATTTTTTAATTAAAAAAAGTAGTTAGGATATAAAAAGGTTGAAATAATTCGAATTTTAAATTTATAAAATTATTTTGACGGTATAAATAAAAGTGTAAACTACTCGGTTGACAACTTAACTATCTAGCCCTTTTTTACTTTTGTCATCGATCTTTTAAATTTATCAATCATACCACATAATTTACTGTTTCAACTAAGCCACTAGTCGTTACCAATTGATAAAAATGATGATGTGCATTAAAAGGAATTGACATTATATACATCAATCTTTATTATTTATATAATCAATTTGGTCCTAAATAAATAAATTTAAAAATTAATCATTTAATTAGGATCGACATGTGTTAGCACATGATCATGACACGTGTCATTGGTGACACGTGTTACCACCTAATTATTTATATATGCTATCAATTTGGTCCTAAATTAATAAATTTAATAAATTAATCATTTAACCAGGATCTGACATGTGTAACACATCATGATTGTGTTATTGGTGACACATGTCACCTCCTAATTAGAAGAAAATTAAGTTACAAAGAAGTAAAATTTGGGTCTTGGGCAAACTCAACCTGAGTCACGCAATGAAAGATAGGTGGACCACTAAGCTAACACCATCGTTTGTGTTAAGAGATATACAATAATACATATACTAATAGTATACCAATGCCAGAAAAAAAAGAATATAATGTAAAATGGAAATAATGAGATTTGAACTTCGGCAAAAAATTTGAAAGCAATAAAGATGGGAAAATATTATATTTTTTACAATAAAAAAATATTATTTGATAAATTGTTTGATAGATTTAATATATTTTTAAATATTAGTTGATACAATATTTTAAAAGAATAAATTTAGATTTATATATTTTTAAACTAAATTTAATAATTATATTTTTCATATTTAATTCATGATTATATATATATCTTAAGTTGAGTATTTCTAATATATTAATAATTTTAATTTAAAAATAAAATATTAAAAATAAAATGATTCATACATTAAATATGAATATATTTTATTTTCATAAGCATATACATATATAAAATATTTTTATTTTGATTTAGCATATATACCTTAAATTGAAGTATTTTAGAATTTAATTGAAGTATTTAGAATAGGGTTTAAATAAAATTGAATTACTTTGGAATTGGGGTTTAGAATGAAATTGATGACTGTTTTGCAAGTTTTAAAAGTTGGGGGACCGAAATTCAAGTGACTGAAAAGTTCAATGACCGTTTATATAATTTATCCTAATTTTCTAACTGTGGTTTAAATTGGGGGACCATATTGCAAACGGAATAAATGTTGGGGGACTGTATTGCAAGTTTTAAATGTTGGGGGATCTAAATACAAGTTTCAGAAATATTCAGTGACCATTACTATACTTTACCCTACTATTAATTTGGGACCAGGTTTTTGGGCAGAATTATCGTGAGCCATTCCCAAGGTTGTGGAATTTGGTTTGGAGATACGTCGATTGGCGGATGATTTGGATCGGTTTCGGACATGTCGGGAAGGAGGCTTAGGGTAAGTAATATTACCTCAAGAAATATATTATAACACATTACTGAAAATGTTGCATTGTTATGTTTAATTTATTTAGCATAAATATAAAATTATAGTATTTGATTAAAAGAATAAAAGATTATTAGAATGTATATTTGATCAAATTATTCTTATTATATTTAAATGAAAATATTTGTATAAAATATCATAAAAAATATATAATTTTACTATTTTTAATTTATATATTTTCTTTAAAAATTTTAAATTCATAAAATTTATATAAATTTTTACAAAATTTAAAAGATAAAATAAGTTTAATGAAATTGTTAAATTTTATTTCAATCATTGAACTTTATATAAAATTCTAATTATGAACTTTTTTTGTAAATCTAAAATAGTTTAAAGAAAAAATTACAATTTAACCTTCGTAGAATTTTTTATTCAATGACAAAAGAATGATATTTTTGAAAAAAAAATGTTTTAAGGGCATTTTAGTCCAAAATGTCGGGAAATGACAAATAACTAAGGGTGTGTTTGGTTGGGGGAATGTGAGATTCCCATGAGAATGAAATCCACATTCCCCCGTTTGGTTGGCCGGGAATGTCATTCCCGGTAATCTTATATTACTAATAGTGGATTTTTTTGGGTATATTACAGGGAATGTCATTACCTCCCTTTCCTTAGGTATTGTTGGATTACTGGTGTTTTGGACTAAAATGTCCTTAAAAATTTTCTTTCAAAAATATCCTTATTCTGTCATTGAATAATAAAAATTCTACGAAAATTAAATTACAAATTTATCCTTAAACTATTTTAGATTTACAAAAAAAAAGTCTATAATTAAAATTTTATATAAAGTTCAGAGGTTAAAATAAAATTTTACCCTTTCATTAAACCTTTTTATATTTTAAATTTTGTAAAAAATTATATAAATTTTATGAATTTCAATTTTTTTAAAGAAAATATATAAATATTTTTTAACTTATTAAAAAAACAAATATATAATAAAGACAATTTTGTCAAATATACATTCCAATAATCTTTTATTCCTTTAACCAGACACGATAATCTTACATTCCTGCTAAACCAACCAAACACAAAATACAACATTTCCATTAATACTATTCCCTGGTAATCTTTTATTCCTACTGGTAGTCTTACATTCCATGAACGAAACACACCCTAAGGGATCGGAGGGAATCACATTCCCGATAATAAGCCCCAAAAATGTCACATTTGGGAATGACTTATTTCCGGGGGTTGTGAATCTTTGCAATCCAAAAGAGGGAATCACATTCCAAATTTTTTTTACCCTCAGTAATCTCACAATTCCCTATCCAAACGCACCCTTACAGTCTTGCTGGCCTCTTTCTTCTACTAGGCTTAACTGAAAAAGAGGAAAACAACATGCCTTGAAATTTCTTTAGTAAAATTGGAAAAAATATTGATTAAATAATTGAGCTTGAACTAATAATATTATATTCACGTTCATTTTTTTATTTTTTTGAAAGTGTCCATATTCGGTTTGTGTTTGTTTAAATTTTTAGTATCATGTTCGTGTCCGTTTATTTATTTTTGAAAGTGTTCACATTTATTTATTTATTGTTCACGAACATGTTCGCTTAATATTCGTGAACATGTTCATTAATATGTTCACGAACAAGTTCATTTATGTAACATCCTGAAATTTGGGTCAGTGACTAAAATGAAAATGTTTGAAATTTGGGGATCAATTAAGGAAAAATTGAAAAGTTTAAGGATTTAAATAGGAATATTTCCATAGTGGATTAAAGGGTAAATATGAAAAGATTACAAGGGTAATAAGGTAAATTAGCTTGGAGGATATTTTATATCCCTTATTTAGGGAGATAACACGTGGGTTGGAGAGTTGTCTGGAACTCTTCTTTTTTCTTCTTTCTTTCTTCTTCCTGTGTGTTTATGCTCAAGCCTCAAAGATACCAATCGAAAGCAAGTCCAGATCAGTCGATAAGTATTGGGCATCAAAGAAAATATAAGAGAATGTTATTGACTAGTGAGGCCAAGTGAGTGCATACTATTGGAATATATGTATTTCTACATGGGAATTAGACTTGTGATAAGTTTGTTCCCGATATTTTGAATATACGATAGTATGAGTGGAAACATGATTAGGATTGTGTACTAAGTTAATGTGACATGCTTGCATTATATGTTATGTGATGTGCATTTATGTGTTATATGATAATGATCTATGAAACAATATAAGAATATTATCTGAGTTACTCAATAATAAGTCTTAAGATTGCATGCATATGTAATATAAGTTATAAGAGGAGAAAACATGTATATATATGTATATGAGAAGATATAAGAACAAGAAACAAGTCAAGTGATAAATGAATATGAAATTGTACGAAACGTGACATAAACTACGCGATTAAATGAGAAACGATATGAGCACATATATATGTGATTATGAATGACAGGAATATGAGAAAAGGTATATGTGACATGTGAATTATATGGAAGTGAAATACGTGACTATGTGATCATATGAAATGTGATAAGAAACTATGTACCTATGCGATAAGAATATGTGAAATGATATAAAGATAATGCCCATGTTATGTGTTATGAGATCTAGAGATATAGTTGGCATGCCAAGAGTCGAGGGATTATCAGTGGTCCTTCGGGACATAGTGGTCCTTCGGGACATAGTGGTCCTACGGGACAAATTCTACGAGCCCCTAGTGGGAATTTTACGAGTTGTGGTGACAGCATAGTGCACAACCTCTATGTACTCACGTATCTTTAGCTCTCAGAAATGTACATGGGCTAAACAAAGATATAACAATAAATATATTACATGTGAAGAATATGCTTTTGTGATATATGATAATATGTGTATTACAGGAGTCATATGATGATATATGTAATGTTTGGTTACACGAGTCATATGTTGGTTAAAAATGTTAGGTACAAGAGGATATGATTAACACATACAAATGATAATTATATTGATAGTGAAATAAAGTAAATGATGGAAATGATGAATGATGTGTATATGTGTACAATTGATTATATGTGATGTTTTATTGTCTTGTGTGATAGTATGATATGATATGTACATGCATGGTTAAGTAGCTAGAGTTACTTTTATACATTAATGCCTCACTAAGTCATTGACTTAGCGTGTGAATGTTTCACACGTAGGTTTGTAAAGCTAGAAGAGAAGTAAAGAGGAGCAAGACAGGTCAACATCTTCCTTACGAATGACATATCAAAAACATATTAAATATATGTGTTTTATTTTATAGAATTTAGTTGGCATATATGTAACATCCCAAATTATGGGTTAGTGACCAAATTGTAAAGTTTCAGAATTTGATGACTAAAGTAGAAGAATGAAGTAGTTCAATGATTATTGGATATATATGATGAAGGTTATTTAGTAATTATTAAAGGAAATAAAGGGTAAAATGGTCATTTGATCATTTAAGGAATAATTAAAAATGGAATTATATACACGTGGAAAGGGAGAGAATTCTCCAGAGTTCTCTTCTCATTTCTTCTTCTTCTTCACGTGGAAGCCAAGAGCAAAGGTAAGTTTGATTTAGCTTTTGATTTCTTGAAAGTTTTAAGTTGAATTTGAGTCTTTGAGGGTTATATAAGCTTAAGGAAAGCTTATATAAGTTTAAAACACCAAAGAGATAGAATTAGAAAGGAATTTCTATTAAGGGTTTATAAATGAACTTTTGTTATAGAAAGGTTTTTGAAGTTCTAAAGTTGGATTTGACTTGCCATCAGCTTAATTAAGAAGTATTAAGTGTTAGAATTGGATTTGAAACATGTGGAAAATAGGGTATGATTCTTGAAATTCCTAAACAGGAGAGGATATTAAGGTTAAAGATGAGATAAATGAATATTAATGAGTTTAATTATGTGTATGAAAGTTAGGAATATGAAAGGGGTTGAAATATGAAGGATTTAATCCAAAAAGAAGGATTTTTCGGGTTCAAAAAGAGGTTCTGGGCAGAGTGCATCGATGCATATTCATAGTGCACCGATGCATCAATGTTAAAACCCAGAAATTGTTTGAAGGTGTATCGATGCATTGGTAGTGCATCGATGCACTCTTTTAAAATAAATACTCGAATGCAATTTGTGCATCGATGCATAAGTAGTGCATCGATGCATCACATTAATAAGGAAACATCGAATGCAATTAGTATATTGATGCATAAGTCATGCATCGATGCATCCCAGTAATAATACAACATCGAATACATTTTATGCACCGATGCATCAGTAGTGCATCGATGCATACCTTCATTAAAAGATGAAATTGACTTTTCTCTTGGTCTAAAGAGTGAACCATTAGAGTATATTAGTTATAATACTAATATAGATCTATGTATGATGATGTAGATATAGAACGTGATCTCGTTCCGGATCAATTGAAGGATTATAATCGAATCAAAGCAAAGCTAAGGTGAGTGCACATTCTCTAGTATATGAGGTTCAAGGGAAAATAAGACTTGTGATAAGTCTATTTCCAATAGTGAAAAACATGAATTCATAGAAGTATGTATTTGTTATGATTTATATGTGTGCATGGGTATATGTGTTATTGATATGAATATGGTAAGTAAAAGGGATTAATGGTGATGATAAGAATAATAATAAGGATAATGAAGTGATAGGTATATGTGAATATAGGTATTGATATGTTTTGTATGTATTGTAAGATGATATGTTTATGTGATAACATGATAAGATGACAATGAGTTACAGGTCATATGAACACATGAGAAATGTTATGAGCGATATGAAAGAGAAAATATATGTGATACAAGAGGGTGAATCCTATGTGACATATGAATATGAATTCATATGAAAAGTGACATGAATTACATGAAAGAAACTATGTGATTACATGTATATGTGAATGAAACCATGAGCTTATATGAATATATGATATGGTTACATGAATATGTAAAAGGATATAAAAGATAATGCCCATGTTATGTGTCATGAGAGCTAGGGGTACAGTTGGCATACCAAGAGTCGAGGGTCTATGTGGTCCTTCGGGACATATATGTATTCTTTGGAACATGTGTGAAGTCTGGTGAGACACATACTATGTATTCTTTGGAACATGTGTGAAGTCTGGTGAGACACATACTTGATCCTTGGCATATGTAAATGATTCTTAAGGAATGATATGTGGTCCTTCGGGACATATATGTATTCTTTGGAACATGTGTGAAGTCTGGTGAGACACATACTTGATCCCTAGTATATGTATATGATTCTTAAGGAATGATATGTGGTCCTTATGGACATTATTATATGGCACTACGGTACAATTCTACGCGGCACTCCGGTGCAATTCTACGTGGCACTTCGGTGCAATTATATGAGATGTTGATGTGAGGCTAACCAGGCTTCTTCAATGATGGAGAAGTTGGCAACCTTGTTGTTTCCCGATCTAGGAGAGACACCAAATGCTACACCTTGGATTGAAAGTAATATGCACAAAAAGAAGAAGAATTGATTAAGTAATATGATAATTAAGAAATGAAAAGTAAGGATTTGAAATGGATAGAATAGTTATCAAAGATGGGCTGCGGAAGTGTTGAATAAATCTCCTTCAAGTGATGTTGACTTCGGCCTCCAATGGTGGTGATGAAGTATGCCTTGTTGATGAATGAAGGATAATTTAATGGTGATGAAATGGTAATGGAATATGGTAATGATATAGGCGTGATAATGGTGATGGACTATGGTGATGATATAGGCGTGATAATGGTGATGGACAGATTGTATCTTATAAAACTAAGAAGGAACCAATGCTATAAAGGAGCAAAGACCCATTTCTTATAAGTTCTATAAGGGATGGTATGAAAGGACTTTGACCCTCTAGTTATAAGAACTAGGAACCAGAAGTATCAAGGGATAGGAATGACGCCACAAGCTTTAGAAAGGCTTGCTTAATCGATATAGTTCTAAAAAGAACTTGAAGAGAGAATAATCTCACAAAAGGATTTTAATTATCAAAGGGTTAAGTTTACAAATGAATGCCAAAGCCTATTTATAGTTTTGTAAAGGCTTGGCCGAATAAATAGATGCCTTTTCGGCAAAGTACATGTCTTAAAACGAAAATAAATGATGCTTGGATGAGGGGAGATGTCTTTGGCCGAATGGTTCCCATAACTCTTCATCTTGGCGCCAATTTGAAGCATGATGATGTTTAGGCCGAATAGAGAGAAGCCTTTTCATCTTGGCGCCTAATTCATTCACATGCAAAGCACATGGGTGGCTGGTCATGTGTCACTCACATGGTTGGTGTTGAATGCTTAAGGCGTGGACTCTTCCATGGTGTGTAGATGAACAGCAACTTAGGCGTGACTTGGCATCAAATGTGTCTAGGTGACTTGGCATCAATGGGGCAGCAACTAATTATGAAAGGTCACATTTGTGTGAAACAACCTTTCATCATTTGAGCTACTTCCCATGAGTTTGAGCTGAAGATGAGCTGGCCATAGATGAATTGCATGAAGATGAGTCATAGGACAGCTCCTTGTGAAAGGTCACTTCTCGGATTGGCAACTCTTCGCGAAAAGGTACGAATTCACAAAATTTGACCTAGACCATATTTGTAGTGCTCTGTGTGGTGAAGATGATGGTGCAACTCTCCAGCTGAAATGAAGTCTCTAGCTAGCTCAAAAGTCCAGCTCAAGTGAGCTATGAGCTCGAGGGTCAGCTGACAACTTTTCACCATTTGTTCTTCATGATCTCCCAAGTCATCCTATGTAAGGTTTCCTAGCTCATTGACTTCAATTCTAGCTTTAAATCAGCTCCTATGATGTGGCCGAACATGTACCTACAAAAGAAAGCATTTATAAGCTAAGTAATATAAGATATAAATATGTGGTTCATAGATTATATTATATGTCAACATAAAACATGTTATATAATCTATAGTTTGGGGATGCATTCTTAAATGATTCAAAATTTTTAATGCATTTAGTTGTAAGAGCTTCCCTGAATAGTTTGGCTCTTGATCGAGTTATTGGTCCTTGTGGCATTACTTCCATATCCTTTGAAGGTAGCGTTGGTGAACTCACATCATTCCCCCCTTCTTTTAAGCGATTTGTCCCCAAATTGTCATCATCCTTGATTGGAGATAGATCTGCTATATTGAAGGTGGCACTTACATTGTATTCTCCGGAAGATCCAACTTGTATGCATTGTCATTAATTTTCTCAATGATTTGGAAAGGACCGTCTCCTCTTTGTAAAAGCTTAGATTTCCTTTTAGTAGGAAACCTTTCTTTTCGCAAATGCAACCATACCCAATCTCCAACTTCCAAATGGAGTGGTTTTCATCCCTTGTTGGCTTGTTGCTCATACTGTTTTGTTCTTCTCTCAATATTGTTCCGAACTTGTTCATGTAATTTCTTGATGAACTCAGCCTTGTTCTTGCCATCCTTGTTAACCATTTGTTCTTGGGGTAGAGGGAGAAGATCTAAAGGAGTTAAGGGATTGAATCCATACACTACCTCAAATGGTGAAGTTTTTGTGGCTGAATGAACTGACCGATTGTAAGCGAATTCAACATGTGGTAAGCAATCTTCCCAAGTCTTGATGTTTTTCTTGATGATGGCTCTCAACAATGTTGATAATACTCTGTTGACTACCTCCGTTTGCCCATCAGTTTGGGGGTGACAGGTGGTTGAAAACAACAATTTAGTTCCAAGTTTGTTCCATAATGTCCTCCAGAAATGGCTAAGGAACTTGACATCTCGATCAGAAACAATTGTTCTTGGTATGCCGTGCAATCTTACAACTTCTTTGAAGAATAGATTAGCCACATGGGTTGCATCGTCGGTTTTATGACATGGTATGAAATGGGCCATTTTGGAGAACCTGTCAACCACCACAAATATAGAATCTCGCCCATTTCTTGTTTTTGGCAAACCCATCACAAAATCCATGGAAATATCAACCCATGGTACTATAGGAATGGGAAGAGGTATGTAAAGTCCATGAGGCATGACCTTCAACTTAGCCTTTTTGCAAACGATGCATCTATCACAAATCCTTTCAACATCCCTTTTCATCTTAGGCCAGTAGATATGTTCTTTCAAGATTGCCAATGTCTTACCAATTCCAAAATGCCCCATGAGTCCTCCTTCATGTGCTTCTCGTACCAATACTTCTCGAAATGAACCTTGTGGAATGCACAGCCTTTCTTCCTTGAATAGATAACCATCATGTCTATAGAATTTCTCCACTGTACCTTTTTCACAAGACTTGTATTTCTCTCCAAAATCATGGTCATTAACATAATAATCTTTAAGGAAAGAAAATCCAAGTAACTTAGAATCCAAAGTGTTAAGAAGAACATACCTTCGTGAAAGGGCATCTGCAACAACATTCTCTTTTCCTTTCTTGTAATGAATGACGTATGGAAAGGATTCAAGAAATTCTACCCACTTGGCATGTCGTTTGTTGAGTTTGTGTTGGCCTTTAATATGCTTCAATGCCTCATGATCAGTATGGATGACAAACTCCTTGGGCCATAGATAGTGTTGCCATGTTTCTAAAGCCCTTATAAGAGAATACATCTCTTTGTCATAAATGGGGTAGTTTAGTGAAGCACCACTTAACTTTTCACTAAAGTATGCAACTGGTCGTCCCTCTTGAGTCAAAACGGCACCTATACCAATTCCAGAAGCATCGCATTCTATTTCAAAAGTTTTATCAAAATTAGGAAGTACCAGAAGTGGTGCTTTAGTCAAACAATCCTTAATGGCCATAAATGCTTCTTCTTGTTCTTTGCCCCATTCAAAGGTGGAATTCTTTTTAATTACCCCAGTTAAGGGAGAGGCAATAGAACTAAAGTTGGGCACAAATCTCCGGTAAAAACTTGCAAGTCCATGGAAACTTCTGACTTGACTTATTGATGTAGGTCTCGGCCAATCTTGAATTGCTTTAATCTTTTCCGGATCTACTTCAAGTCCCTGTGAACTTACAATAAATCCTAAGAAGGCAAGCTTGTTAGTGCAAAAAGAACATTTTTGAAGGTTGGCATAAAGTTTCTTTTTGGAGAGTTTCAAGTACTGACCTTAAATGTTGCACATGGTCATCCAAAGTATGGCTATAAATCAAAATATCATCAAAATAGACCACACAAAACTTACCAATAAAAGCCCGGAGTACATGGTTCATCAACCTCATGAAAGTACTAGGTGCATTGGTTAGTCCAAAGGGCATAACCAACCATTCGTACAATCCTTGCTTTGTTTTGAAAGCGGTCTTCCATTCATCTCCTTCTCGCATCCTAATCTGATGATATCCACTTTTAAGATCAATTTTAGAGAAGATGGTGACACCACTTAGTTCATCCAGCATATCGTC
Organism: Hibiscus syriacus; assembly: GCF_006381635.1. Lineage (NCBI taxonomy): Eukaryota > Viridiplantae > Streptophyta > Magnoliopsida > Malvales > Malvaceae > Hibiscus > Hibiscus syriacus. Next base: position 949,784 of record NW_024063342.1, on the reverse strand, counting down.
TAGCCTTGGAATTGGGTGTCGGTATTTGATAGTGATCTGATTAACTGCTCTGCAATCTACACACATTCTCCATGAACCATCCTTCTTTGGCACAAGCAAAACGGGAACAGCGCATGGACTTAGGCTTTCTCGAATGTACCCCTTTTCCATTAACTCACCAACCTGTTTTTGAAGTTCCTTTGTTTCCTCCGGATTACTTCTATAGGCTGGTTTGTTTGGGATAGTTGCACCGGGAATGAAATCGATTTGATGTTCAATTCCTCGAAGGGGTGGAAGTCCTCTTGGTATATCTTCTGGAAACATGGCTTTAAATTCCTGTAAAAGAGAAACAATAGAAGAAGGCAAACCTTCTTGGAGATTAGTTAAAAGTAGACTTTCCTTGTACATTAGTACAATGAAAGCCTTATGTGACAACAAGTGTTTCCGAATCTCCTTTCTTCCAGCATAGATGTTCAATGCTTTAGTCGTCTCTTTTTCATTGTTTTTGAATGAATCCATGCTTTTCTTCAAATGAATCTGATCTTCATTCACTTGACTAGGAGATAGTGGCGTCAACGTGAATTTCTTATCATTATGAATGATAGTGTATCTGTTGGTAAACCCATCATGGATTGCTCTTCGGTCAAATTGCCATGGTCTTCCCAAAAGTATATGTCCAGCATCCATTGGTACAACATCACATAGAACTTCATCTTGATATTTACCAATTGAAAATGGAATGACAACTTGCTTTGTGATTCTTACTTCTCCACCGTCATTTAGCCATTGAAGTTTATATGGATTTGGATGCTTAAAAGTCTTCAGGCCAAGTTTTTCCACCATAAGAGTGCTTGCAACGTTCGTACAACTTCCTCCATCGATGATCATGAAACAAACTTTGTTGTTTACATGACAACGAGTATGAAAAATGTTTTCTCTTTGGTCATCTTCTATGATTTGAGTGCTTAAAGCCTTTTTGATGACAAAAACTTGTCTCAAATCTGAATGAAAATCAAACAATTCTTGTGACATGGTTAGTAAAATAAAAGATTAAATTAAAACCTTACCAGCACACTCACAAAAACCTCTCTTGATCACTCCAAAGAAAATTTCAGATTGCACTCCACTCACTCTCGTGTTTGCACTCGGGGATATGATCCTTGGCTTTTTCTGATCCCCCTTCTGATCTCACCCTCTCGTTTGCCTCTTACCGCTCAATTCTCTCTTGTGGGTCCTTTTAAAGAACTAACTCAAGATTGAGCAAGTTTCTTTAGTTTGTGCGACGGTTTAGAAATGGTTAAGGTATAGGATAAAGGATAGGCTAGAAAAAGTTAAGAAAGATGATAAGGTAATGGAATAAGAAAAGATGAAAAAAAAGGAAATGAAATAGTAAATAAGTGAAGATGACTTACAACTCAAGTTGCAACACTTACTATCTTCCTTCACAAGAAACAACAAGGATACCTCCTTCAAGTTTGATGTTGGGCAGATTGTATGGTGCTTCTCTTTGAGTGTACTTTGCAACTTGCTTCACTTTTCTTTTGCTTTTGAATTTCTTCTTTTCTTTTCTTTCTTTTGCACTCCAAATTTGTTGTAGGAGTCTTTTCTTTTCTCTTTTGTTTTCTTCTTTCTTGTTGCTTTTTGTTGTAGCACTTTTAATGTCAATCCACCAAAGCTCTGATTACCGCTTGATGTGAGGCTAACCAGGCTTCTTCAATGATGGAGAAGTTGGCAACCTTGTTGTTTCCCGATCTAGGAGAGACACCAAATGCTACACCTTGGATTGAAAGTAATATGCACAAAAAGAAGAAGAATTGATTAAGTAATATGATAATTAAGAAATGAAAAGTAAGGATTTGAAATGGATAGAATAGTTATCAAAGATGGGCTGCGGAAGTGTTGAATAAATCTCCTTCAAGTGATGTTGACTTCGGCCTCCAATGGTGGTGATGAAGTATGCCTTGTTGATGAATGAAGGATGATTTAATGGTGATGAAATGGTAATGGAATATGGTAATGATATAGGCGTGATAATGGTGATGGACTATGGTGATGATATAGGCGTGATAATGGTGATGGACAGATTGTATCTTATAAAACTAAGAAGGAACCAATGCTATAAAGGAGCAAAGACCCATTTCTTATAAGTTCTATAAGGGATGGTATGAAAGGACTTTGACCCTCTAGTTATAAGAACTAGGAACCAGAAGTATCAAGGGATAGGAATGACGCCACAAGCTTTAGAAAGGCTTGCTTAATCGATATAGTTCTAAAAAGAACTTGAAGAGAGAATAATCTCACAAAAGGATTTTAATTATCAAAGGGTTAAGTTTACAAATGAATGCCAAAGCCTATTTATAGTTTTGTAAAGGCTTGGCCGAATAAATAGATGCCTTTTCGGCAAAGTACATGTCTTAAAACGAAAATAAATGATGCTTGGATGAGGGGAGATGTCTTTGGCCGAATGGTTCCCATAACTCTTCATCTTGGCGCCAATTTGAAGCATGATGATGTTTAGGCCGAATAGAGAGAAGCCTTTTCATCTTGGCGCCTAATTCATTCACATGCAAAGCACATGGGTGGCTGGTCATGTGTCACTCACATGGTTGGTGTTGAATGCTTAAGGCGTGGACTCTTCCATGGTGTGTAGATGAACAGCAACTTAGGCGTGACTTGGCATCAAACATGTGTCTAGGTGACTTGGCATCAATGGGGCAGCAACTAATTATGAAAGGTCACATTTGTGTGAAACAACCTTTCATCATTTGAGCTACTTCCCATGAGTTTGAGCTGAAGATGAGCTGGCCATAGATGAATTGCATGAAGATGAGTCATAGGACAGCTCCTTGTGAAAGGTCACTTCTCGGATTGGCAACTCTTCGCGAAAAGGTACGAATTCACAAAATTTGACCTAGACCATATTTGTAGTGCTCTGTGTGGTGAAGATGATGGTGCAACTCTCCAGCTGAAATGAAGTCTCTAGCTAGCTCAAAAGTCCAGCTCAAGTGAGCTATGAGCTCGAGGGTCAGCTGACAACTTTTCACCATTTGTTCTTCATGATCTCCCAAGTCATCCTATGTAAGGTTTCCTAGCTCATTGACTTCAATTCTAGCTTTAAATCAGCTCCTATGATGTGGCCGAACATGTACCTACAAAAGAAAGCATTTATAAGCTAAGTAATATAAGATATAAATATGTGGTTCATAGATTATATTATATGTCAACATAAAACATGTTATTATATAATATATAGTTTGGGGATGCATTCTTAAATGATTCAAAATTTTTAATGCATTTAGTTGTAAGAGCTTCCCTGAATAGTTTGGCTCTTGATCGAGTTATTGGTCCTTGTGGCATTACTTCCATATCCTTTGAAGGTAGCGTTGGTGAACTCACATCAGATGTGGTGACAGCATTAGTGCACAACCTCTATGTACTCACATATCTTTAGTTCTCACATGAGTATCATGGGCTATTAAATAGATAATATTAATAAAGTGATAGGATAATATGTTTGTTCCCTTGTGGAATTTCATGTGTGGTATTGATTGTACAAATGGTAACTTATAAGACTATATGATGAAAGGAATCAATGATAGTGATAAAATAAGAAAGAAATGAAGATGATAATATAATTGATTGGGTGTACGTGTTTTATGATAAATATATATATATGGTTTACATGACATGGTATGTGTATGTGCAATTGGTTATGGTATATGTTATATGATATGGACATAAGAGATCATAGGAACATGAGATAAGATATATGAATGATAATGACATATATGTATGCATATATTCGTTACATGTAAAAGTATGAGTGGTATGAAATGATAGTAAGAATTGTTTAGGTATGATTATTAGTTACCGTTTACCTTATATGTTTATATGCCTCACTAAGTCTTTGACTTAGCGTGTAAGTGATTTACACGTAGGTTTCGAGAAGAGGAAAGAGCAATTTGGAGCAAGAAAGGTCAGTTCTCCTTACTAAAGGTCAGATCAGAAAAGATGTGAATAATATGTATTTTAGTATATAAAGTTCTAGTTGGCATGTTTTCCAAAAGAATCTATTGTTTAAGCTATGAACCGTTTTATAAATGTTTCGAATAGTTATATGGAAATAATAAGTGAAAGATACATGCTCTGATTGGTTTTGTAATAATGAAAATGTCTTTTATGTAAACGAGTCCTTTATATGTTATAAAAGTTTTAAATTACTCACTATTTTATACGAATAAATGTTTGAAAAGTCAATGTAACACTTCGGACTCGTATCCGGGTCGGATACGGGTTGGGGGTGTTACAATATAATTACAAGATTTAAATCAAATATGCTCTGATTGGTTTGTAAAACAATTTGATTGTATTTATTATTGTAAAATATCCATTTTCTCAATTGATGACTTTAAGATTGTTGTGAATTTATAAAGAACAAAGTTTTGAAAAGTCAATGTGACACCTCGGACTCAGATCCGGATCGGATACAGGTTGGAGGTGTTACATTTAATGGTATCAGAGCTAAGGTTTAGCCGATTCTAGGTTCAAACCGAAGATAAAACAGTTTTAAAATATGTACATGCCAACGTAGAGTGAAAATATCTGATCTGATAGTGTAAGGAATATGCTGTCTTGCTAATAAGATAAGATTAGTATAAGATAGTCATGATAATGGTTAAAGTGGATCAAGAGGTGATAAACCTGATGGTGGTAGTAATTTACCTGCCCTGGCCAGGCATGATGAAGAGCAGACACCTCAGGAAGTGCCTCGTAAGATCAAAATTTGATTTTAGAAAGTTGAAATCATATCAGAATGGTGATAGAAGATCTTCACTGTTTGGAATCAGAAAAGTGATGTAGAGTATTTTTGTTATTTCGTGGATAAGATAGAATATGATGAACAAGTGTCACTATAAGAAAGTTAAAAGATCAAAGGATATGTTTAGAATTTGTAGAAGAGCTCAAGATGTATCAGTGACAAGTTTATAAGATCAATGAAACCAGAGTTACGACTTTGCAACGAAGGAATAATATTGTGTATAAGCAAGAGTGTAGATATGATAAGGATTTGCATTTAATATAGAAAGAATTAGCGTTTGCTAACAAGATTATGTGATGAAAAATGTATTGGAGTTATAAGATTTTAAGATATCGTTAGGACAAGTTAACCAGATATGAAATGGATATGAATATAGTTGTGTATCTCGATTATGTAAATGTGATATAGTGAAAGAGGCAAGGATTCGTATGTTTAAGGGAAGCTACAGAGTAATAGAAAAGTTTAAGAATGAGTATATTGATGATCAGTTTATAAGATAAAGGAAGTTATAACGTTTAAGTTTGGAACAAGGGAGTAGTACTGTGTATGAGTAAGAGTATGAGTTTAAAAAGTTGAGTAAGATATCACTGAGGAATATGTGATAAAGATCGGTAATCAGAGATGAGTATAATTGATAGGAAAAAGAATATGTGAACATAAAAGGAAATATACGATTTGTGTATAAGGAGATTTTGATTTTGAATGAATAAAGAAATAATGGAATAAAGAATGAAAAGGACTGAGTTTAAATGATCAGATATGATAAAGGTTATATGGGAGTGTAGATGATAAGTTTGATATAGAAGTAAGAAAAGTGTGCAAGGTGATATGAAAAAATTGTTTGATTCTGTAAAATGTATGTTTAATCAAATTTGAAGAAGAGTTAAGGTTGTGTTTTGGTCAAATGATGATGGAATAAGAGTTTGGGTTATTGTTATAAGGTAATTAGAGATTAATAAAGAAATAGATTGATTTATGATATGAAGTGATGAGAATGGAAGTTACTGTCTACATCATAAATGACATATTATGGATTTTCAACTGTCAAAAGTAAGTGTATAATCAAAGAAGAAGAAAAAAGATCGAAATGGATTGAGTTATTTGGAAATTAAAGGCAAATCATTAGTTGCAATTGCGCAAGGGATAAAGTGGAGAAAAAACATGAGAACATTAGCAGATATGTTCTTATCAATGGGTATATTGAAAATTCGAGGACGAATTTTATTAAAAGAATAGGAGATTTGTAATATCATGAAATCCGGGTCAGTGACTAAAATGAAAATGTTTGAAATTTAGGGATCAATTAAGGAAATATTGAAAAGTTTAAGGATTTAAATAGGAATATTTTCGTAGTGGATTAAAGGGTAAATATGAAAGGATTACAAGGGTAGTATGGTAAATTAGCTTTGAGGATATTTTATATCCCTTATTTAGGGAGATAACACGTGGGTTGGAGAGTTATCTGGAACTCTTCTTTTTTCTTCTTTCTTTCTTTCTTTTTTTTCTCGTGTGTTCATGCTCAAGCCTCAAAGATATCAATCAAAAGCAAGTCCAGATCAGTCGATAAGTATTGGGCATCGGAAAAAAGATAAGAGAATGGTATTGACTAGTGAGGCCGGTGAGTGCATACTATTGGAATATATGTATTTCTACATGGGAATTAGACTTCTGATAAGTCTGTTCCCGATATTTTGAATATATGATAGTATGAGTCGAAGCATGATTAGGATTGTGTACTATGTTAATGTGACATGCTTGTATTACATGTTATGTGATGTGCTGTAACATCCCAAACTATGAGTTAGTGACTAAATTTTAAAATTTTAGAATTTGGTGATTAAAGTGGGATATTTGAATAGTTCAATGATTTATTCGGAAATATTTCCTAAAGGTTTTAGTAATTATTAAAGGAATCAAAGGGCAAAATGGTCATTTAACATAAAATATATTTTTCCCTCTTATAAGATAAGGGAACCACGTGGGGAAAGGAGAAATTTCTCCAGAGTATTCTTCTTCCTTCTCCCAGCCGTGGACTCCAACTTGCAAAGGTAAGATTTCTTAATAGTTAATTATTAGCTGAAATTTAAGTTGGGTTTCGATCATTATATGATAATTAAGCTTAAGGAAATCTTAATTTGTTCTAAAACAACAAGATGAAGAAGTTATAAGAGACTAAAGAAAATGAGTTTTTAAATGAATTTATGGAAAATAGTTGATAAGTTGAATTTGAAGTTAAATTTGACTTGTCATAAATATAATTAAGGAATATAAAGCATTAGAATTGAATTTGGAACATACTGAAAATTTAGTTTAATTCTTGAATTTCATGTGGTGGATAGGATTTTGAAGTTAATGATGTATTGAATGAGTATTAATGAGTTCAAGTATGAGTAGATAATTTAAGTATATGTAATGGGATGAAATAGGAAGTGTTTGAGCATAAATGAGGTGAATTTCGTGCTCAAAATGTAATTTATGGGCAAAGGGTATCGGTACCCTATGAAGGGGTATCGATACCTTCTCTTGAACGAAAAATTACAGAATGCCAGTATGGTATCGATACCCTATAGGGGTTATCGATACCTCTCTGAAGATAAAAATTTCCAGAATGTTATCAGGGTATCTATACCATAGACAGGGTATCTATACCTCAGTTAGGGATGTACCGATACCTATTTTATACAAGAAATGAAATTAGTCTTTCTTTTAGTTTAAGAAATGGGAGATAAGAATATATCAATTAGAATACTTATATGTATCAATGTATGATTAGGTAGACATCGAACGTAAGCAAATCCTGGAATGATCAACGAATTAGGATTGAATCAAAGCAAGGCTAAGGTGAGTACAATTTAATTGTACTTATGTTATTGAACATACATTGGCTTGCGATGAGCCAGTGATGGAGTTACTATGGTAAGAAGTGACTCCTAAAATGTTATATGATTGATGAAATTCTTATATGTGCATGAGTATATGAAAATAGGTATATGTTACTATATGTGACATGATCTACATGATTACTTGAATAAATGTATGTGTGATATATATATATATATATATGAACATAAGTAAATAAGACATGGCATATGTGTTTACATAAGAACATGAGAAATAAAATAAGCTATGTGACAAGGATATAGAGAATGAAATGAATGACATGAAATGTATGTATGTTTGAATATATGAGGTGAATGATATAATAAGAAGCTATGTGATAAGAAGATATGGGTTTATGTGATATAAAAGTGTATATGTGAAATGACATGATAGGTGATAAAATCGTGAGCCTATATGAATATATGATATGAATGTGATATATGTGATGTATGTGAAGTATATGAGAACAAGAGATGATAATAATCTACATGTCATATGAACATAAGAAAAGTTTTATAAGTTAAATGGCATATGATTATGAAATCATATGAAAAGTGAAATGTGCATGTGAATGCGTGAAATGCTATAAATGATAATGCCCATGTTAAGTGATATGAGAGCTAGTGGTATAGTTGGCATGCCAAGAGTAGAGGGTTTACCTATGTTCTTCGGGATATATTGATAGTTTACCTATGTTCTAAGGAACATATGGACAATTTACCTAGGTTCTTCGGGACCTATGGACAGTTGTCGAGGTTTTTTATGACCTCTGGATAGGTCATTCGGGATATTTATGCGAGCTGTGGTGACAACATAGTGGTGCACAACCTCAATGTACTCACATACCTTAAGTTTTCAAAAGTATACATGGGCTAATACATGGTCTTTAAAGAGAATAAATAAATCAATTGATATGATACTATGTATGCTCTGTTGTGAAATGATATATGTGTTCCAAGGTAAGTATAGAAATGTTCAATATATATATTTATATGATAAAAAAGAATATAGTAATAGTAATATAAGTACTGATAAGCATATTAATGGGCTTACAAAAGTGTTTTCATTATCATATATTATTATGTTGTTATCATGTATACTGAAATCATATGTGAAACGATTGAATTCGTATATTTCATATTTATATTATGAGAAATACATCATTATTATGTTTATGCCTCACTAAGTCTATGACTTAGCGTGTAAGTGATTTACACGTAGGTACTGAGAAGCTGGATGATCAAAGCTAAGTTCAAAGTAACAACATATCTCTGCTCGAAGATCAGATCAGAAGTAAATTACACAGTACGTGTCATTTTGTGATAAATAGGTTGGCATGTAAACAAGGTCTTTAAATTAAGTATATGTGCTCTGATCGAGTTTTGGAATGTTTTAAACGTATATATGTAAATGGTAAATGTATAGCGATGAACATTTTAAATTTTAAGAGTTTATGAATGTTTTACGGAAGTACTGTAGCAGTACTGTAGCAGGGCACTATTCATATCGTATAGTACTGTTTATAAATACGTTTTTGTCTCAGAATTTTATAACGAACATAATTAGATAATATATTATCGTATTTTCTTAATATAAGCTCAAATATTATGTTATTTGGTAAAATATTGTTTTCAAAAGTCAATGTGACATCTCGGACTCGTATTCGGGTCAGGTACGGGTTGGGGTGTTACATGTGCATTTATGTGTTATATGATAATGATCTATAAAACAATATAAGAATATTATCTGAGTTACTTAATAATAAGTCATAAGATTGCATGCATATGTAATATAAGTTATAAGAGGAGAAAACATGTATATATATATATATATATATGAGAAGATATAAGAACAAGAAACAAGTCAAGTGATAAAGGAATATGAAATTGTATGAAACATGTCATAAGCTATACGATTAAATGATAAATGATATGAGCACATGTATATGTGATTATGAATTACAGGAATATGAGAAAAGGTATATGTGACATGTGAATTATATGGAAGTGAAATACGTGACTATGTGATCATATGAAATGTGATAAGAAGCTATGTACCTATGCGATAAGAATATGTGAAATGATATAAAGATAATGCCCATGTTATTTTTTATGAGATCTAGAGATATAGTTGGCATGCTAAGAGTCGAGGGATTATCAGTGGTCCTTCGGGACATAGTGGCCCTACGGGACAAATTCTACGCGCCCCTAGTGGGAATTTTACGAACTGTAGTGACAACAAAGTGCACAACCTCTATGTACTCACGTATCTTTAGCTCTCAGAAATGTACATGGGCTAAACAATGATATAACAATAAATATATTACATGTGAAAAATATGCTTTTGTGATATATGATAATATGTGTATTACATAAGTCATATGATGATTTGTGTAATGTTTGGTTACACGAGTCATATGTTGGTTAAAAATGTTAGGTACAAGAGGATATGATTAACACATACAAAAGATAATTATATTGATAGTGAAATAAGGTAAATGATGGAAATGATGAATGATGTGTATATGTGTACAGTTGATTATATGTGATGTTATATTGTCTTGTGTGATAGCAAGATATGATATGTACATGCATGGCTAAGTAGTTAGAGTTACTTTTATACATTAATGCCTCACTAAGTCATCGACTTAGCGTGTGAATGTTTCACACGTAGGTTTGTAAAGCTAGAAGAGAAGTAAAGAGGAGCAAGATAGGTCAGCATCTTCCTTACGAATGACAGATCAGAAACATATTAAATATATGTGTTTGTTTTATAGAATTTAGTTGGCATGTAATTACAAGATTTAAATCGAATATGCTCTGATCGGTTTGTAAAAAAAATTGATTGTATTTATTAATGTGAAGTATCCATTTTCTCAATTGATGACTTTAAGATTATTTTTTTTGATAACGTAGGACCTCCCAAGGCCAGACTGAAGAACCCAACCCTACAAGGCAACCTTCGGAGGGGCTCAAAGAATCCACCACTCTGTCCCCCCGCTGACTTTAAGATTTTTGTGGATTTATAAATAACAAAGTTTTGAAAAGTCAATGTGGCACCTCACACTCGGATCCGGATCGGATACGGGTTGGAGGTGTTACAATTTATATGTTCACGAACATATTCATTTAATGTTCATGAACAAGTTCGTTTATATGTTCACGAATATGTTTATTTAATGTTTACAAACACGTTCGTTTAGCTTTGTTTATTGTTCATTCAAGTTTTAGTTTTACCTTTTCAAGCTATGAAAAATGGTAAAATTATACCATTATTGTTTAAGCTCTTTGAATTTCACAGTTTAAATTCAATTTTTATCATATGTTCAATTTAGTCACTACCATCACCAATATTTAAAATGTAACAAGAAAGAAAAGGAAAACTGGATAAATAAGATTGTCATGAACATAAATAAACGAGCTCGTAAACAAGTTTATATACGAACTTGTTCATGAACATAAACAAACTGAAAACAACTCTATTCGTGTCCGTTTGTTTGTTAAATGAACATAAATTTTTTTGTTCATACTCATTTATTTAACTTAACAAATGAACGTTTTATAAACTATTCATGAACAATTCACTGAATACTTTGTTCATTTATGAACAATTCACTGAATGCTTTGTTCATTTAATCCTTAATTGAATCATCATGAAAAATTCTACTCAATTGGATTTTGATAAACTAAAGTATAAAGAATTGAATTGAATTAATAAAATAATTAATTGTTACTTTCTTTAAAATATTATATTATTTTTATTTTTTTTAATATAATAATAATGATTTATATAATTTTATGCCAAATATAGTTATCTAACTATTGTTTATGATGAGTAAGCATATTTGACCTATTAGTTAAGTTGTTCATTTTTGTTCTATCGTATTTTAAATTATAGGTTTTAGACTCGTTAAGAATACTTTCATTTATTTTCTTAGAGTTTCCTCTTCCTTTTTCTCTTAAGTGGAATTGAGATTAAATTTAGAATTTGTCAAAAAAAATAATGATGAACTTATTTATTTCGATAGTGCAAAAAATTAAATTAATAAAATTTGTAAATACAAATAATTAAAATTATAAAATTATTTTAAATTATAAAAAAATAAATAAAACACAAAAATTTTGATGACTAAAAATATAAGACAAATTACACATTTAGTACCTAAAACTATCAGTTTTGACTCGTTTTAGTATCTAAACTTTTATTTTTTTTAAATCATACCTAAAGTTTAGTTTTTATTTTATTTTTGTACTCCGCCGTTAAAAAATTAACGCGTTTAGTACATAAACTATCAATTTTGGATCATTTTAGTACTTAAACTTTCAATGTACTAAAATGAAATAAAAACTAAAGTTTTTAACAACAAGTACTAAAATGATACAAAAAATAAACTTTAAGTATGATTTTGAAAAAAATAAAAGTTTATGTGCTAAAATAGATCAAAACTAATAATTTAAGTACCAAACGCATAATTTGTCCAAAAATATAATACTATACCACTATAGGGGTATTCAAATCCTAGTACATGTTTTCGGGTACTCGAGTATTCTGTAGTTGATTGGCCGACCCGTTTCCCGACCCGGATGTTAAGGCTTTAAGGGTACCTGGTTCCTAACATAAAATTTTTCACGTCCACTGCTACTAAACTGCCAGTAGAATCTAAGGTGGCGTTTGGTTCGCTAGAATATTTATGAGGGAATTGGAATCTATCAGGAATTAGAATCCAATTTCATATTTTGTTTGGCTCTCAGACGTGTCAGATGAATTTGATTTCAGTAATGTAAAATGATAGAATTACCCTTCTTGTTTTTTTTTTGCTTTATTTTAGTTTGTTTTACAACTTACATGTAGTAATATATTATAAAAAATTAAAAAATATTAAAATTTCATTTTATTGATTGATTATTCATTTCAATAAATTATAAAAATCATGCTAATAAACATCATAAGTTAAAATCATCGCAATCAAAATATGTTAATAAGTTACCAAAAGATAGAACAATATTTCGATACATTCCAATCGGAGTATGTTAATTAGTTACCAAAAAATATACCAAAAACTATTTTTATTCAATATATGAATTAGAAACCCGACCCGACACGACACGAAATAATAAAAAAAAAAATTTTTATTCAATAAAAATATTGACTTAATTGCAAAAAAATTATATATAGAGGGGTATTATTGTAATTATTCCTAAATATATAATGTAAAATTATATATTTTTTTGGGTCGGGTCCAGTTTTTTTACCCTAAACCCGAACCCGACTCGACCCGACCCGAATATCACACTTAAAAAAACTCGATCTGACCCGAATATCACACTTAAAAAACCTCGACCCGACTCGACCCGAATATCACACTTAAAAAACTCGACCCGACCCGAACAAAATAAAGTTTCACCCGACCCGACCCGAATATATGAATTAGAAATCCGACTCGACCCGAAATAATAAAAAAATATTTTTATTTAATAAAAACAGTGGCTTAATTGAAAAAAATTATATACAGAGGGGTATTATTGTAATTATTTCTAAATATATAAGGTAAAATTATATATATATTCGGGTCGGGTATTTTTCACCCTAAACCCGAACTCGATCCGTCCCGACCTGAATATCACACTTTAAAAAACCGACCCGACCCGACCCGACCCGAATATATGACTTAAAAACTCGAACCGACCCGAAATAATAAAAAATATTTTTATTCAATATATGAATAAGTTACCAAAAGATTGATGAGGGTAGTATGATCAAATTTCAATTCCCTCGTGCAAACCAAACGTCACCTAAAACTCCATTGGCACTGAACGTAAAACACAAACTTCACCCAAAAAAGAAAAGGCATAGTAGTAGAAATTAAGAAAGCAAAAAAATTGTATCTTCAAATTTGCAGAAATTTACTAGAGCAATTGAAAAGTAAGAATTCCCAGAAATATCCAAGTTCAAGGAAGAGAAAGCAGCCAAGGCAAGGACCCGAGCCAGAATCAAATACAAGAACCAAATTCAAGCAAAAGATAAATCCAAGAAACAAACAAAACCAACAACTAAAAACAACCCAGAATTCCAAACTAACAACAATACTAGAATCAAATACAAGGAAAGAGAACAGCATGATCAAAGAATTGCAGTTCTTGTAGAAAATATCTTCATTTGTACAGAAACAATTTGGAAAGACAAAGGATGCAACCGGGTACCCGAAAAAATGTAATTTGTGACTCGGACCAGACCTGGAAATGTCGGTCCCGGTCGAATAACTTTTTAAATAATTATCTGATTTTTCTAGTTCGGATCGACACAACCGGGTCGAATATTTTTTAACAACACTGCCACTTTATAGCCTCATTCTAATTTTAATGAAGGAATAATTTGTTATAACAAAATTTTGACTGAGTAATTTGTTTGCAAATTTTTAAAGAATAATATGTTTATTATCGAACTAGTAATCATGTGATAATATATTATAATATAATATAATATAATATAGTGAGAGATTCATATACAGTTCTGATAAGAGTGTTCAAAGATACAACTTTGATATGGCTAGGACCGTATAAATGAGTCGAATCGAGTTCAAGTATTACCGAGTTTGATTCGGAAATTCTAAATAGGAACTTGATTCGATTTGAAAATTCGTGAGTCTAAAATTTTCAAACTAAGTATGGCCTTGAAAATTATTGAGATAAATTACAGCAGCAGGGGATAACATTCTGAATATTTTCTGAAGTCACCTGTATCGTCTGTTCCTGGAGAATATTATAAATACATAACATCAAGTTCGAGTTCATAAACTACCTACTTCGGATCAACCTTGTCTTCCTCTAAGGCCGCCTTTATAAATTTAACGACCACCTGTGACAACTCCGTTTGATGCGAGGTGAATCCATGATCGCCTCCGTCTATGATCTGAAATTGATGATTCGGTATAATCTCGCCAAACTCCGATGCATCTTCAACAGGAACCATATCATCAGCTGATCCATGGACCGTCAAGACCCTGTACATAAACAACGGATACTAGTATTGACGTTCATTAACAAAAACGTCGAAAGCGAGCCCAATATATCGATAGGCGAAGAAAAGATGATCTCAAGTGAACAATCTAGATTCGAGTCTTACCGACATTCTTGATCGATGTTACGGCAAGGTTCACGCATGTCCATTGTTATGTGATCCATTAAAACTTCCTCAGTCACACGGAATTCAAAACCTCCTAGAGATGAACTAGTGATTAGCTTGACACAGAATCATATGCATTAAGGAAGTTGAATAAACAAATTACCTTGCTTGACATCAATGTATCCATCCTTCTTAATCTTTTCCATGAAGTCTTCTCCGAAGCGTTCCGCCAGGCCTCTCTTCATGTCGCAGCGTCCGGCAACGTTTACAACTATACGGATATCTCGATACTTTGAAGCATAAAGAAGCGCCACATCTCCCCCTGCATTCCATTGTTTCAGTGACATAATGGTTGAGCATAAAGATTGACAAGCTTAACTTGCACCGAGATGTTAGCTCGGTTATGGTTTCCGTGCATGCATCGATGATCAAAACATTATCAGGTAAAGTTACTGCTAAGATCTAACAAAATATGACCTGAAAACTTCTCTGTTCAGAATGCAATTGAAGATATAGTCTTCATGAACTTGGTTTCTCCTAGGAAATACATACCCACCTTTACTATGCCCAAGAATTGCGCTTACAACGCGATTTCCGCTGGAAAAGTGTCGAACGACGGCATGTAAATCATCCACTTCTCGGTAATAGCTACCGTATTCGAATGAACCTTCACTTTCTCTGAAGATATCGTGAAACAAGTTAAATTCTAACTATGAAACAAAGTGAACAACAACCAAGCATACTAGGTAAGAACTAAGAACTACACCATATAATGCACATTGATTTCTATCATTGATATTAAACTCTTCATTTTCTTTGCAGTACAGTGTCTGACGCTTGTACACATGACACAGTTGGGGTATGGAGGCATATACGAATTGATATTCATATCCAACACTCGCATTAAAGTCCGGGTTCTACTCACCCGTTTCCGGAAAAATCGAAACGAAAGACACTGATTCCTTCTTTCTCTAAAGCAGCAGCAAGGTTTACCATGATCCTGTAATCCTGAAGTGGAACTAACCCAAGTGAGCTTGCCTTCAATGGCACTTGCAGTCAATGCATTCGCTACTGAAAGCATGCTAAAAGCGATCAAATGACCCAAATTTATAACATAATATTAAATTACGACCACAATGCAACGTAACGACCACGTCATAATAGTTTTCAGGATTAGACTAGGTTTCCAAATACTAACCTTGCAAGATCTGAAACCATGACATAAGACTACAATCTCTTTAGACTCGGTTTCATGCAATAACCCCACCAGTTTTTCTCCATGTTTATTCGGAATTATCACTCTCTGCTGCTCGATCACTGAAAAAATTGAAAAAGAAAGAAAGAAAAGAAATCACTTTCTTCTTCTTTCGAAGTTCTTTACATTAAAAAATAAAGTGGAATCAAAACTTAAAACTAGAAAATAAAACTATTAATTTAGGACCTGGGATTTGTGCAGAATGAGATTGAGCCATCCCCGAGGTTGCGGAGTTTGCTTTGGAGATGCGTCGATTGGTGTATGATATGAGCCGGATTCGAACTTGTGGAGAAGGAGACTTAGGATCACTAAATATATCTGAAGAGCAACAAGTCAACTGTAGCAGGTAGCAGGTAGCAGGTAGCAGGTCAATTAGCACGTCGGGAAATTAATCAAAAAAAACTCAAATTTTTTAATGAAATGAATACAAATAAAAATTTAAGGGTTAATACCGTCTATAAAATAAGTAATTAATCGAAGAAAGCTCAAATTTTAGGGTCAGTACGAAAAAATTTAGGGTGGACACCATTAGTATAATACGTAATTAATCGAAAAAAATTCGGATTTCAAGATGCATACGTGTTCATAATACGTGGCTCCGCCACTGGTGAGGGGTACGAGCCTTCATCTAATATTGATCTGTGTAAATGTTTGTTAAAGACGCTATATAAATCATCAGGTTTTAACTTTGTATTAAAATCATTATATTTACCTAATGCAATTTCCATACTCATGCATTCATCTAATATTGATTCAAACTTCATAAATGGAGTATCATAATTCATGAAAAGTAATTAAACTAGTCACAATTTAAATATAAATAAATTATTAGGGTTAATAGAGTGGTACAGCAAATGGAGATCATGCTTTTATAAGTACAATGATCCAGCAGAAGTTTCAGTGCATTCGATCTTGGTTGGTTTGAAGCAACATTATAGCCTGCTTATCACCCACAGCAGCAGGGGCTTACATTGCCGGACTATTCCCACCGTCCCCGGTATCGGATTCGTTGTCTAAAGCCGACTTTATAAATCTAATACAACGGATGCCAGCTCGGTCTGATGTGAGGTGTATACATGATCTGCTCCGTCTATAATGTGCAATTGGTGATTAGGTATGATCTTGGCGAACTCAAATGCATCATTAACGGAATTTATTTAATCATGAGAATCATGGACCGTCAAAACTCTGTATGTAACAACGATGAATAACAACATAAATAACGAATACATCTAAAGGTAGTTCAATGAATTAGAGAAGAAACAATGATCTCAAACGAACTGTAGATTCGAGTCATACCGACATTCTTTATCGATCTTAAGACAAGCTTCACGAATGTCAATTCTCAAGTAATCCATCAAATCTTCTTCGGTCACACAGTATTCAACACCTACTAGATCGAAACAAGATTAGAGCAACCTCAACATGTTATGACAGAAGAAAACGAGCCGGGAAGCTAGATAAACAAATTCTCTCTCTTTAAATTGATGTATCCATCCTCCTTGATTTTTTCCATATAGTCTTCTCCGAAGAGTTCTGCAAGGCCTCTCTTCAAGTCGTAGCGGCCGGAAACGTTTACGACTATACCGATACCTCGATACTTGGAAGCGTAAAGAAGCACCACATCTCCCCCTGCATTACATTATCTCAGTGTGGTCTAATACTTGTAGGGTAGTTTTCGGTCGAACATTTATCAGCCGTTCATGTAGGAAACACTTGGGGGATAGTATACTTGCCTTTAGTATGGCCGAGAATCGCGCATACGACGCGACTCGCGCAGGAAAAGTGTTGAATTACAGAATGCATATCGTCAGCTTCTCGGTAAAGGTCACTAAAATGAAACGAACCTTCACTTTCTCTGAGAAAAAGGGAAACTAGTTAATTAATTACTGTCAACAAAAGCCGACTCAGAAAATCTCTACACATCTTTCAAGTACTCGTACACATAACCAGGGATGGACTTTGGGGACAGTTATCCCCTGAATATTTAAAATTATTATAAATTAATTTTTTTTTATGTATTTTCAATTGAAAATCTGTTTCGTCCTCTAGAATTTTAGTTCGTTCCTTAGAATTTTGGTCATCTTCTTAACTTTAAGTTCGCCCCTAACATAAAATCTTACGTCCGTCCCTACAATATATGTCAGTCGCAATGCAGTCTGGTCTGAGTAACATTAGATGTCAATTCTACTCACCCGTTAGCGGAAAAATCAAACGGAACGTACTGATTCCTTCTTTCTCGAAAGCAGCAGCAATGTTCACCAAAATACTGTCATCCTTAAGTGGAATTAACCCAAGTGAGCTTTCACCAGCAAGATAACAGAGATACAAAGAAGAAGAAATACCAACCTTGTTGCATGCGGCACCATGGCATAAGACTGCAATCTCTTTATACCCTGCTTCATGCAATAATCCCACCAGTTTTTCTCCGTGCTTGTTCGTAATTATCACTCTCCGCTGCTTAGTCACTAAATTTTCAAAAAAAAAATGTCATTTTTGTTTCTCTTCTTTGCACTAAGAAGAAAATAAAATCGTAGTGGAGTTCAAAGAAGAAAACCTGGGTTTTGTGCGTTTTGTGCAGGATGAGAGTCAGCCATTGCCAAGGCCGTAAAGCAGTGATAGCCATTTATTATTGGCTTAATTATAAAAATGTCCAAACTATAGCGATTTTACTAAATAAAAGTTCGAACGTTTTTTTAAGAGAAAATAACCTCAGTGATCGAAAAATACCTTATAATATACGATTTTAACCAATTTTTTTTAGATTTACTCAAATGACCAACAAAATCGCAACGCGAACTCTATTTTTTCAACTCAGTTTCCAAATTCGCAATGCGAATATCTAGATTCGCAACGCGATTTTAAAAAATGTGTTGCGATAGTTAAAATGTGTTGCGAGAGTTTGAAAAACGTGTTGTTGCGATAGTGAAAAAGTGTTGCGATAGTGAAAAATCCAAAATAAGTTTACATTTTAACTATTCCAAATTCACGTGGAGTTTGAAACAATAAAGAATGTGTTGCGATAGTGTAAAAGATTCCCAAGCCATTTGTAAGATCTTAGTTTGAAACAATAAAGAATGTGTTGCGATAGTGTAAAAGATTCCCAAATGTTTGCATTGCTCAATCCCACATAGTATTGGAAACACTATTGGGAATGAGTATTTAAGGATTTGATTTCCCACTTCCTTGTTGAGTGGAAGAGAACAAGGGGGACTCTCGCGCACCGCCGCCGCTGCCGTCTCGTCTCGGGTCGTGGTCGTGGTAATACGTGTCTTCGACACGTCCGCGCTGATACTATCTTTTTAGAGAAAATTCTTAAGAAACAAATGCAATACCACCAGTCGTTGCGATTTTCCAAAATCGCAACGCGAACTTCGACTATCGCAACGAATTTGTAAATCATGTTTTGGTAATTTTAAAAATTTTATTAAATTAAAAACATTATACATAAAAAAACTCCATTTTTTTGAAAACTTTTAAAAAAACTTCAAAACTTTGGAAATTCCAATTTCAAACCCATGCCAGCTATCACCGTTTGAAGTCAATCGAACCTCCACCCTACAATAAATCAAACCAACCATAAATGTCACGTCTCTGACGAAGGAAACGGCAAAATCATGACCTAAAATCATGTCTACGACAAACTTAAACCCTCAAATTACACCCAGATGATATAATGATTTGCTTAGAGACAAGAGAGATGACAATCGACTAGAAAGATGACAAGGGCATAGATAATGACGGCCTGACTAACAAGAGAGGTTAAGATTAGGGATAGAGGTTTTAGGGATTTGAGATTTTTTTTGGAATTTTAGAAAAAATAGAGTTCTTTTATAAATATAATATTTTTTATTTTTTAAAAAATTCAAAAATTATCAGAGCGTGATATATGTCACTTAACAAATTTATTAACGGTTGTTACACCTCGAACACCTAAAATGATAACGTTTATAAAGTTATGTACATGAATGATTCAAAAAAAATTAAACACTTATTTAGAAAAAAATGTATAATTTAAATATTTATTTTATAATTAAGCCTTTATTATTCCATCTACTCTTTCTCGTGCTAGAACCCAAATCCCCTGCCCCATAGCAGTGTCCACTTGGAAGGAATAGCGAGTGCCACGTGTTCCTTTTTTTTTCCTGCGATAATAATACTAGTTGTGTACAACATACATTACATATTGAATGGATATAAGCATATAGATGATTGCTATGAGAATTCTACCCGTGGTTCAGAAATTGATAAGGATCTAAGATCAGGATGTACACTATTTTTGAAATTTAAATCCTTTAATACACATTATTTTATGTTACAGAAAGTAAACTTTAATTTATAAATTAAAAAAAATTAAATTTATAAAATTTTAAGAAATCAAAAATAAATTTTCAACCAAAACAACTAATTATTTTTAAAATAAATAATTATTTTAAATTTTCAAGGAGGACATCTGTCTCGGTCTAAAGTCCATCCCTATTTAACCTAAAGCTTGACTGGAAAAACAAACTTCATAACCTTATGAGCAGAGATAGATGCAAAATTTTATTTTAGGAGGTGAATTTAAAATTGTAAAATTTTAAGTAACCAAAAATATATTTTTAATAAAAAATACATAAAAAAATATATAAAATTTATAGTTATTTTAATTTTTCAGGGGTAATTGCCACCAGTCCCTTAGTCCATCCCTACCTATGAGGCTTATATGGTGGATTCGAGGGACGAATACAAAATTAACCCAAATGCCTCTCAGGAAATGCATGCATCATATATAGTTAGATATTGGAAAAATATCTGTTAAGAAACATTGTTTCGGGACATGTTTTAGTTAAGGGAGCAGTTAGAGACATAATCAAAGTCTAAAGTTGGAAGATAAGAAACTAAAATTTCAAAATCATTTTCATTTTTCAATCATATGCCCTGTGTTTACATGTGCATCTCTTAAATGTTGACAATGAAATAATATTAAAGGGAAATTACTTATTTGGTATATCATTTATTCCCTTATTTCTATTTTCGTCACCCAACTATTTTTTTAAAATCATATTTAACATTAAGTTTTGGTTTTATTTTGATATGGCTTATAGTTAAATTTGAGAGTCGACCTAGCGAAAATTATGACTCGACACGATATAATAACATTTTTAGTCTATAAATTATATCAAATTGATCCCAATTTGAATAATTTGATAAATCATCAATATTTAAAAATTATCATTAAATTAATAATTAATTATTAATTATTTTAAATTAAAATAAGAACCAAATTGATAAAATTTTAACATATTGAAGATTATTGAATGATTCTAATTATGACGAACTTGATAAAATTTATAAGTTTTAAGACTAAAAGTGTTATTATATCATATAACTTTGGGAAACCAAAAAGAAACAAAACGTAAAGTTACAAATAATTTTGAAAAAAAATAATCAAGTGACTAAAACAAAAATATGGGAATAAGTGGGATACCAAATAGATATTTTACCCTACTAATAATAGAAAATAAAAGAAGATGCTGAAAATGAGAAAGGGAGAAAACTACTCTTGACGTCCTTGGAAGACCGTTATCCCTTAAATGCAAAAATCAACGCATTTACACGCATTAATGTTTTTCCTATTGTTATATGTATAGTTAAATTAAATTATAATTAAATCATATATAACTTATAGACGAAGTAGTAAAATGTTTTTATGGATATGATTATTAGTCTCAAATTTATTTTTAAGTATTTTTAATTATTTTTAAAAAATTAAATATAGATGTAAAAAAGAACAAAAATATATTGTAATAATAAGGGACGGAACAAATATTCTAGTTCATGGAGCAAATTATAATTAATAATAGGGATAAAATCAAAATAAATTAAAACTTAAAGGTCTAAATAGATGCTTATCTTTATATATTTTTAATAATAAAAAAATGAGAGCAGTGACTCCTGAAACTACACATAGTGGCAAAAGTACCCAGATAATGTTATAGAGAGTGTTTAATTCCCAAGTTAACGTGTTCATCCGATTAATTCCCTAACTGTGGTGTTTTCTACAGTAGATTTGGGATCTCTCGGCGTCTTCAGGGTTGAATTAGATTTTTTTGGCGTATTGCTTGGGATCTCCTGGCGTCTTCAGTCGTCTTGTTTGGGATCTCCCGGTGTCTTGAGGGTGTTGGATTGTTTATGGGGATCTCTAGGCGTCTTTAAGTTTTCAAAGAAAAAAATTGGTCTTTTTACACAAATATCACCTTAACATAAATTAATTACTTGTTAGGCACTGTTTAAGAATATTTTACGGATCTAGCAAAATTTTAAGAATACTATTCTATAAAAATTTTATAAATTTTATATAAGTTTACTCAGTATATAATTCACCTAAAATATCAGTGGCACACCACTTAATGATGTTTCCATTGTAGCTCATTCTCTCTTCTTTTTATAATAATATTTAACACCAAAAAGTATCGGTAAAAAATATACTAGAACTTTAGTATAATGTATGAAAAAATATATAAGTTTTTAGTTTTGTACAACTTAATATTAAATTTCAATTTAATTTAATATTTATAAATAATTAAATCGTTATTGCTGCGCTATTATTTTATGGGTGTCTAGGAAAAAAAATATCTCAAAATTATATACAACTTAAATTTAAATTAAATAAAAAATAGTTAACATATATTTACATATAATATATCGAGAAATGTATTTTACACAT
Organism: Hibiscus syriacus; assembly: GCF_006381635.1. Classification (NCBI taxonomy): domain Eukaryota; kingdom Viridiplantae; phylum Streptophyta; class Magnoliopsida; order Malvales; family Malvaceae; genus Hibiscus; species Hibiscus syriacus. Next base: position 927,020 of record NW_024063342.1, on the reverse strand, counting down.
TTAATGAAAAGGAAAGTATATTTTATCATGAATCCCGTACGTTGTAAGATCGAAGTTTATAAGTCCATCCTAAAAGATGTATATGTCTTGTGTTATATTTTAAAATAATATTTTTTTAAAATATTTTATAATTAAATAAATTTATAAAATATCAAAACTTTTCATATTATTTAAAATTGTATTCTTAAAATTTTGCTAGATCCGTAAAATATTCTTAAACAGTGTCTAACAAGTAATTAATTTATGTTAAGGTGATATTTGTGTAAAAAGGCCAAATTTTTTCCTTAATAACTTAAAGACGCCCGGAGATTCCCATAAACAATACAACACCCTCAAGACGCCGGGAGATCCCAAACAAAACGCCTGAAGACGTCGGGAGATCCCAAGCAAGACGCCAAAAAAATCTAATTCAACCCAGAAGACGCCAAGAGATCCCAAATCTACTGTAGAAAACACCTCAATTGAAAAATTAATCGGATGAACATGTTAGTTTGGGAATTAAACACTCTCTGTAGCGTTATCTGAGCACTTTTGCCCATAGTTCTATCACTAATAATAATATTAATTTATTATTTAAATAAAAATATTTTAATATTTTATTAATTAAAATGATGTTAAACTAACTAATAATAATGGATAGACATGTGCAAGGTTAGGTTGCATCATGTCTTTGGTGACCTGATTCGATAGAAATACAATTTTCACCTAAAATTCGAGGTTTAAGGTGACATCATCCTACCATAAAATCCAACTTTTTTTTGAGATAAAACACATTCGACGCGATGCAAAATACACATATATAATTCTTAATTTATTCAATTAAATAGTGTCCAAATTGGAAAAATAATATAAAAGGAATGCTATTGTAATTATAATTATGTTTAAATATATAAGATATATTTATATAATTTTTTCTAATTAGTTGATGCAGTTATTTTTCACTCTAAATCAAAATTTAATTCGATATGAATTTACATTTTAAAAAATACAACTTGACCCAACTTAATTCTAGTTTTTTAAATCAGACTAATAAAATTAAATTAAATCGAAACTCATCGAATTTGAATTTGAATCCCGTGTCACCGCCACTTGTAATTTACCAAATCGATCTACCTTATTAGGCATGCATGTGGCTGATAGCTAAAACCCTTTATTTCCATTTTAATAAATTGATGGATCCTCATAGTGGCTGAAATTGGTCAAATTCTTAGCAAGACTATCGGGTCTACCAAATCTAAGACCTCGAACGTTGCTGCAATTTTAATTTCCGATATATAAACTAATTTTCAGATAAAATTTTAACTTATTTTTACTAAATTGTTCAACCTATTTTGACATAACAAATTTCAGGATTAAATATTTTTGGACTTAATTGAATTTATTTAAAGTTTCTAAAAATAAATCAAAGTTCATAAAACTTGAATTTGAACACAAAACTGATTTTCTGGGTAAGCAGTATCAATACTGTTCTTACAATATCGGTATCGCATGAACAATATAGATATTATTCTTGCAGTATCGATACCAAAGAGAAGAAGAGTATTGATACTCTCATGGTAGTACCGATAATGCCTTGTGTTTTCAAATGTGTTCAGATTCCATTATGCAAAAATAGCATCGATACTCATTCAGCCCAACGATAAAAAAACGACTAGTTTATTAAAGGCAGTACTGATACTCATCACATGGGCAGTTTTATTTTGTAAAAAATTAATCTCAAACGGCTAGAAACGGCACAAACACATTCCAACATATAAAAACAAGTTGAGGAAACTTAAAGTAGGCTACACAACACTTATCAAAGCATTGATTATCAAGAGAAAAACCTTTTCACTCTTTATCTTTCTTTTCTCTTGTACATAATGTTTTAGTGAGCTTAAATTGTAATCTCCTACCTTTTAGAGGTTTTCTTATTTACATTTCTTTACTCTTTTTGTAAAAAGGGTTTTGGTTATATCATAGCCATTGATAATATATGAATTTGTAAAGATTACTCTTGAGCTAGAAAAAGAAAGAACAAATTAGTGAATCTGTTAGAAATCCTTAGTATGGAGCTAAGGTAATGGATATAGATTTGGTTTAAAAGTCGAACTACTCTAAATCGTTGTGCAAATTTCCTATCATTTCTCTCAATAATCCCTAAATTTTTTATTTGGCCAATTCACCCCCTCTTGGCACATTTTCGGTTGATCGGTAGAGCTACGAAAATTCAAACAATTGGTATCAAAGCAGGTCACAAATAGACTGTTTAACAACCTTGTAAAGATCCTTGAAGCTCTCTATCAATTTCTCGATGCAACCCAAAAGATGACTTCCACATCCGATGGATACTACCTTGAGGACTCTCACATAATCCATGGCATCCTTACTTCAATAGAGCAAATTATTCCTACTTAAAGAATAGGATGATGTTGTTCATCCAAGCCACTAACCTCGCGGTTTGGGATGCCATCATCGACGGTTCTCTCACTCCTCCAAGGAATCAATTAGAATGGACAAGTGATGATAGGAAGCTTGCCCAACTCAATGCCAAAGCCATGCACATCCTCTTTTGTGCCCTTGGCCTGGATGAATATAGTAGAGTATTCTCATGCTCTAATGCAAGGGGATTTGTGACAAGTAGGAGGTGACCCATGAAGGAACAAGCCAAGTGAAGAAGTCCAAGATTGTCATCTTCACTCTCAACTACGAGAAATTCAAGATGAAGCCCGATAAAGACATAAATATGATGCATGATCGGTTCACTTTAATCATCAACGAGTTGAAGAACATTGGGAAGGTTTATCCCAATGAAGAAATAATGAGAAATATATTTTCCTTATTGCTTACATCATGGGAAGATAAAATAATCGCCATTAAAGAAGTCAAGGATTTGGAGTTATACATCTTCAATGAGTTCATCGATTCTTTACTCACTCATGAGGGGAAACTCCAAAAGAAGAATGAAGAAAAAGGAAAGAAAAACAAGAAAAAAATAAGGTGGTGGGAATCGCCTTCAAACCCATCAATGAGAGTAATCAAGAATCAAGTGAAGAGGAGGATAAAGATGAAGAGATGACCAAGATCTTCAAAAGATTCACAAGATTCATGTAATCCAAAAGAAAAGAAGTGAAGCATGAATTGAGCAAGAAGAAGATTCCCCCGGGGGGATTTGAATGCCAAAGAACGAGACATGTCAAATATGATTATCCCCTCTTAAAGAAGAAGACATTTGTAGCAACTTGGAGTAATGAAGCCAACTCCAATGATGAAGATGAAATAACCAATATATGCCTCATGACCATCAAAGAAGATTCAATGGTAATTTCTAACTCTTGTGATTTAAATTCTTATTCATTTAAAGAGTTACAAGATGCCTATGATGAGTTGTATTTGAAATTTGAGACAATGAATTCCAAATATAATAAATTAATTTCAAAATTTAAAGTTGACAATGATTTGATTTTGAAAGCAAATTTTGATTTTGAAAACCAAAATGGAATTTTTAAAAATGATTTTAAGCTTTCAAAAATCAAAATCAATGATTTAGAAAAAGGAAATTTTGATTTGAAAGTTAAGCTCGAAAGCTTAACAAAAGAAAATGAATTAATTTCTCAAAACAATTCATGATGTTTAAAAATGGCAAAATGCTCACATTGTCATTTCCATGGTCACATAGAACATACTTGTCCTTTAAAACTTAGAAAACCTTTTAAAATTAGACAAGTATGGGTTCTTAAGGGAACAAGATACTTTTGCACTAACATTCAAGGATCCAAAGCAATTCGGATACCAAAATCCAAATAAATGTCTCTTGTTGGTATATGGGAGCAATGATGACAAAAGTGAAGATATTCAAATACTCTAGCCACACAAGATAAGGAATGGGTAACCTCTTGATAGAGAAGTGGCAGCGGATCATTGAACTTTGCTCTTGTTGAGGAATCAAACCTAGAAAGCTATAGACTTGATAAAGAAAACGAGGGGATAATATGAATTAATGTGAACGATGACTAGAGTTTTGAATTAGGTTTAGATGTTGGAATTAAGACAATGAAACAAAGGTTAAGACAATGAAAAATAAATGTGACAAAAAAGAAGAAGAAACAAAGACAATGAATGAATAAGGGTAATAGAATTGAATTAAAGACAAAACATGTAACAAAGAATAAAACTTATCTCCATTTAATGTTGGTGGCCAAGGGGTTTTGGATGCTGGATCTTGATGGATGAATTCTCGTTGGAAAGATAAGAATTCAAGAATCATTATGGTGAAAATAGAATTAAGATCGGATGGTCAAATTAATGGGAAAATTGATTTGAAACTTTACCCTTGGTATGTATGATGATAACGCAAACCCTAGAATGGGTATGGCGGTGGCGTGATGATGATGTAGGGAAGAAAATGATGATGAATGATGGAAATAGATGGATAAGTGTCCTATCGAACCCTCCTAATCCCAATGAAAAGGAAAACTCGATAATACGACTCTAATAAGCCCTCCTAATTGCAATGAATAAGCAAACCAAAGTGTGAAGATCTCTCTCAAGAACTCGAAATAACTAAAAGAAAAAAAGCTTTGAAGGCACAAGGCTATCAATTATTGCAAAAATGAACTCTCGTTGTATTGTATATAAGAAAAGAATTTTTTATTACAGTGATGGAATGAGCCTCCTTTATATAAGGTTGAAGGAGTCCTTGTTATAACATGAATGAATAATAAAATAACAATAAAATAATAAAAAAAAGCCATCCTAAATCCTTTTGATGTAGGTGACATGAATGAGGGCCCTTGATGAGACTTTAATCAGTCGGTGTAAATGAAAGTAGGCATGATTAGGCTCTTGAAACTTGATGGAGGTTCAGATCATCCTTCTGGAAGGTGTGTGGGCAACATAGTGGAAAAGAGAGTCTTGATAGGTGCTTATGCTTATGATAAGTAAGAGGTAAGAGTTTGATAAGTTATCAATTGTTATGATATGTGGCTGGCGTGATAAGTAAGGAGGAGGGTGATAAGCTATCAAGGGTTACATTCAATGACTTATTTACCTTTATCATAATAAAATGAAGAAAATAATAATAAAATCCTAAGATAATGAGTTATCTTAGGCTTTATCAATTTAGCACTATGTAACTTTACAAGTTATGGGCCTTAAGGGGGGATTAAACTCATTTTGAGGCATATCTTATTGGGTCTTGCAGTTAAGCCCGAAAGTAATTTGAGTTGTTGTGGTCCAAGTTGAAGTTAGGGGAATGATGAGTGAGTTTTCTTCCTTGAATTCTTCAAACTCCATGTGGGCATGTAGGCCTTTGCTGACGAAGGCCTAGACTGCAGTCTAAAGTTAATCTTTGAGTAGCTTTGTATGTCCTCTTATGGTATGGCCCAGTGGCAAGGTGAACCCATCCTTTGGCCGTGTGGTGCATGTATCATCTCCCCCGTCCTTAAAAAGATTCATCCACGAATCTAAAATATCAATGAGAGACAAGTCAACAACATTAAAAGATACACTCACATCGTACTCACCTGGAAGATCAATGTGATATGCATTGTCAATAATTCTTTCGAGTACTTGGAATGGGCTATCACCTTGTAGATCAAGTTTGGTTTTCCTTTGTTTTTGGAAACCTTTCTTTTCGTATGTGTACCCAAACACTACAAGAATAAAGGTTTTTACTGACAAATTGATAGTGATTATAATTAATTTTGTCACAAAACAAATATTAAGCTTTTTGTGACAAAATATTTGTAGGGCACTATTAATAAAAATAATTGTAATGTATTTTTATTTCGTCACTATTATAGTAATAACTATAATGATTACATTTTTCTCACAATAAAATTCTCACTATTAGTATTTAATTGAGACATAAATTTCACTATCACAAAAATTTCAAACTATTAGAATACGCAAATTGGCGCCAATCATTTTCTTGGCAATAAGTGATATGACAATGATGACATATAAAGTGATCACTAGTATTTGATATTTGTTATGACAATAAAGTTTCTTGTCACTTAAAATTTTACTTTTTTTTTTGATAAATATTGACATCAATAAAAATTAAAATTATTGTTAAGATAAACTAGTTTGCCAAAAGGTAAACTTTATTATTACTTTATTTTTTAAATTTAAAAATTTCACCACAAGAGTTAATACATTGTCAAATATTTTTATTTTATTTTTTAAATATAATTTAAGGACACTTAGTATTATTTTAGGTTTAAATCTAAATATTTTTTTATATTTTAAAATTAACCTAATGATTTTTATATTAATCTTCCACAAACATATTTTATATGAGAAATCATAAAAAATTAATTAAATTATTATAATAATATTTAATATTATATATATTAAAATAAATAGAATTAATTCCAACAATATTTTAACATAAATATTATTTTTTATTAACAAAAGATATTTATTTCTTGGCATAGTGTAAACTCTTTCCTTGAAGGTCCCAAGTTATCTTAAAAGCCATGTATTAGTCTAGCGAATGAGGCACTCTATCCCTTAAGCAAATACTACAATCCAAGTTCCTAAAGAAGATGAATACAACTAAAAATGTAATATCTACTATAATTGATTTCATAATAATTTTTTTAATTAATCAATTTTATTACATAGTTGTGATAAATATTTGCCACTAATAAGATTAATATTAGTGTCTAAATTTTCATCAATGTTATTATTCTTTTTGTGTCAAAAAACGGAGTCAAAAAATATACTTTCAGTATTAAACAAATTTATCACAATTTTTATTGATAATAGTTTCAAACATTTGGTCACTAAAAATACTTAGTGTGATAATATCGATGGTTACAAAATATATTTTTAGTGTCAAACAAATTCATCACAATTTATAATTGATAATTGTGTCGAATAGATGGTCACAAAATGAATAATTATGACAATTTTTAAAATATAAGCCACTGATATAATAGTGACGAGTTATTAGTGACGATAAAATTTTATCGCTATTCATTTGTGTCTAAATTTAATGCTTTAAGTGACCATTTGTATTGTAACTAAATGTGCATTTTCTTGTAGTGAAACCCAGTCACTTGGTTCAAATATGATGTGTCGTCTGCCTTTGTTTACTATGCGGGTCACTGCTTCATAAGTTTTTTCCATTATTTGTCTTGCTATGGCGTGAAGATCCTTGACAAAGGCTATTTTTTGTTCGTCACCCAAGTTAGTAATCTAATCTAAGGAAAAATGAATGAGATCTAAAGTAGTTAGTGGATTAAATCCATAAACTATATTAAATGGAGAATAACATATCATGTAGTGAATTGATTTGTTGTAAGCAAATTCAACAAAAGTAAATATTCTTACCAGTTTGTTACCTCAGTTCTAACCTACCACAGTTCTAAGCAAAGAACTAAGAATCTGGTTTATTACCTCAGTTTGTTCGTCGGTTTGAGGATAAAAAGTAAAAGAGTATAGAAGTTTTGTGCATATCTTACCCAATAATACATTCCAAAAGTGGCTTATGAACTTTGTGTCTCGATTGGACACAATTGTGCGAGGTATGCCATGGAGTCGCAATATCTCTCGGATGAACAAATCGGTGATATGTGTTGCATCATCGGTTTTATGACATGAAATGAAGCATGTTATCTTTAAAAACCTATCAACAACCACAAATATACTACTTACCCTTTCTTGGTTCGAGATAAGCCCAAAATAAAGTTTGTAGATAAATTAATCCAAGGCAAAGAAAAAATTGGTAGAGTAGTGTATAAATTGATAGGATTTACCTTTGATTTTTCTTGTTTGCATGTGATGCACGAAGCACATACCTTTTCTACTGTTTCCCTCATGTGCGGCCAGAAGAAGTGTTCTTATACCATGTCAATTGTTTTGTTAACACTGAAGTGTCCCATTAGTCCTCCAGAATTGGATTCATACATTAAAAATTCTCCTAATGATCCTTGAGGTATGCACAACAGTTTATTTAGAAAAGAAATCTATCGATAAGATAAAACTTGTTAAAAGCTCCTTTTGACCAGTGGTTGTAAATCTCATAAAAATCTGATTTAGAAGAATAAAGTTCTTTAATATGTTCAAAACTCATAATAATAGCCTGCATTTGAGTGATGAGTATGTACCTTCGGCATAATACATCAGCTACAATGTTATATTTCCCTTATTTATACTTAATCACCTAAGGAAAATATTTTATAAATTCAACCCATCAAGCACATGATTTTCTTAACGTAACTTGACCATTTAACCACTTTAATGATTCATGGTTTGTATGTATGACAAACGCTTTAGAAAGAAGATAATGTTGTCACAGTTCAAGTGCACGAACAAGTGCAAGGAGTTCTTTATCATAGGTGGAGTAGTTAAGTTGTGTCACTTTTAATTTCTCGCTAAAGTAAGTGATGGGTTTCTTTTCCTGCATGAGTACTGCATTTATGCATATTCATAAAGCATCATATTCTAGCTCAAAAGTGTTAGAAAAATTGGGAAGACAATGAATGGGTGACGAACATAACTTACCTTTGAGTAATTCGAATACCACTTGCTATTGTGGACTCCATTTGAATTACACTGATTTCTTGATTATTTCCATCAAATGTGCAGTAATGGTGGAGAAATCTTTGATGAAATGTCAATAAAAACTTGTTAAACTATGGAAAGATCGTACCTCATAAATAGAAGATGGTGTGGGCCAATCTTAGATTGCCTTGATATTTTCTTCATTTACATTGATTCCTTGTGCACTGATTATAAATCCTAAAAAAAGAAGCTTATCACTACAAAACACACACTTGTTTATGTTAGCAAATAAATGTTCTCGTCATAGTACCTTGAAGACAGAATGAACATGCCTGTCATTAGATTCAAGAGAAAATGAGTACATAAGGATATAATCAAAATAAACAACAACATACTCACCTATAAAATCTTTCAGAACACGGTTCATTAATCGTATAAATATGCTCGATGCATTAGTAAGGCCAAAGAGCATGACAAGCCATTCGTAGAGTCTGAACTTCACCTTGAAAATCGTTTTCCACTCGTCACATTCTTTTATTCAGATTTGGTGGTAATCACTTTTCAAGTCTATCTATGTGAAGATGTATGATCCATAAAGTTCATCTAACATATCATCAATGTATGAAATGGGGTGCATGTATTTGATTGTTATTCGGTTGATCGGTCTGTAATCTACATACATTCAGAATGTGTCATCTTTCTTTAACACAAGAACCACTGGAACAACACAAGGATTAAGGATTTTACGGATGTGATCTTTTTGTAACAATACTTCCACTTGTCATTCCAATTCTTTGGTTTCTTCTAAATTACATCAATATACAAGTGTATTTGGAATCAATGAGTCCAAAAAAAGTCGATTTGGTGTTCTATTCGGTTAAGAAATATGTGAAATCTTGTAAAAGAGAAACAAAAACACTAGGCAAATCTATGAGGTTAGTAGAAATAAAAAATATTTTGTCTTTAAAACTATAAACCCTAAACTCAATTGGGCCCTAAGAGTCACATTGGGCTACCGAGACAACCATGCTTTTTGAAACCTGTTCATTTTCATTTCAAACATGCTGATGGTATCATAAATAAAACATAAATAATTGTTATAAAAAATTTATAAAACGGAGCTCCAAGATACATAATTTAAAACAAAATAATACATCTTGAGGTTTATAACTCAAATACATAAGTAAGGTTCTATGAATACACATGTCCACTAAAGCTACAATACAATAATCTGATGGAGATGCTGGAAGTCCTACTGCGATGGTGCTCTATGAACTGCTTAAGCTACAAACCTGCTAACGAAAAACACCCGAAGGCTGAGCTTACAAAGTCAAGCAGTATAATCGCTAATCTAGAGCAGCATCATGAATTCTATAAATATAAGCATGCTAAAGACATGGTATTAAGCATCAGGTACATGCATGATACTAATCAAGTTTTAACTACTTTTGGTTCAACAATTCTATCTCTTAGTGCAAGTTCCGCGATTCCCTTACTCTCTACTAAAGGCATTGCCATGAGTAAATGTATACTAAGTCTCTAACCTTAGTATCATGCTCCTAACAACTATGTGATGCTACATGCATTCATTTCATAGACATATTGGTACGTGAAGTCATAGGTATGTAAACGTATAACAAACAAACATGAGGTAGGTCTAGTGGTGTGGTCAGAGAAATTTTCTACATCTCAGGATAACACATTATCCTATCTTGAATACTCGAGAGTCTCAAGGTAAGATCCAAAATTTCACGTACACTGAAAACTTATATCCCTAGACTATATGTAGGCTCTCGAGCATTAGGCGTGTTCCAAAATTTTACGTGCATCATATGTTTATGCCCGACCAACTTACTCTGTCGAGTCTGGAGAAATCTGCATCTAGTTGGCAACTGAAGTGTCTAAGGTACTATGAATACTATATCCATATATTTCATCATGAAGGATAATCGTCATACTACTAAAGTAACTCGGGTGTCTAGGCTGTTTTCCGAGTGTCACACAAAGGCTAGTTTTATGAAATCTTATCTTATAAGGTTTGTATGATATGGTCATAGATATTATTATCGTTACTCTACTATCTCGTCTTAAACATTATACAAGTATTTATTAATATATTGTGGTTATTTATTAAGTTTCTATATTTCGATCGTTCGTTACTTAAGGGCATTTTAGATATTCTATGTCTTTATTGAAGTTTTTTCTCGGTCTTAATATGTTTTTCCCAATCGTCCTTGAATTAGAGGGACACCAATACATTCATCATCCATGATTATTCTAGCAGTATTTGTCATACCATTTGTTGGTACATCCTCTATAATGGTATTTTATTCTTATATACTTGATACGTGCTTGGTTGAAGAAACATAATCGTATTATGTCAGCTATGGTTACTCCGATTGTAACTCGCTTCCACGAGTGTTTTGGGCCCTTTGGCCTCCCAATTGTCCTTGAATTAGAGGGACACCAATACATTCATCATCCATGATTATTCTAGCAGTATTCGTCATACCGTTTGTTAGTACATCCTCTATAATGATATTTTATTTTTATATACTTGCTACGTGCTTGGCTGAAGAAACATAATCGTATTATGTCAGCTATGGTTACTCCGGTTGTAACTCGCTTCCACGAGTGTTTTGGGCCCTTTGGCCATTTAGATCTCTCTCATACTAAGTTCTACCATTAGATATCATTTTTCACTCTTACGGGCCTTAAAGAGGTCAAATCTAACTTTTCAAGGTGAGTAGTATTGATACTCTACTTGCAGTATCGATACTCTAGGGTCAAGTATCGATACCCCTATGAGTATCAGTACCAAAAATGTATGTTTTTCAAAAATTAGGTCCAGTATCGATACTCTCCCCAATAATATCGATACTCATTGTTATAAACCTTAATTTTACCCCAATTCAATCAATATTGATACTCGAACCCAAAAATGGCTTGTTTAGCCTCAAGAATCACCCAAAAATCATCTTAAATGTCTTAGTTTGGTTCCTAATCATGTGCTAAAGCTTTAGGGGGTTATTTATGGTCTTAAAGTTTCATAAAACACATTCTTTACACATAAAACATGATTTAATCATGAATTTAAAGATAAATCCAAAATGCTCAAATATCCAAATCTTAACAAATTATTTGTATTTATGAAAGCCTTAACATTCTAAAGGATTAAAAATACACTACCTTGATGTTTAAATCCTAAAATGAAGCTCCTTGCTTAGCCACACTCATTTCCTTTTTGATTTGGATGAAAACCCTTTCTTTTTCTTTAACTTTGAGCTATGGAACTTGGAAAGGGAGAAAAAGAGGAAAATGAGAAAGAATAAATAAAAAGAAGAAGAAGATGAAAGAGATAAAAGTCTTCATCTTTTTAAAAAGTTGAAACTGCACTTTTGGTCACCCCATACATTTCCACTATTTAAAAATATCTTTTTATGGCTAATTTGGGCCTAATTCTAACCTCGTTAATTCCAACAACTTAAATTATGAAATCTAGGGGGTCCATATGCCTATCGAGAAAACCCAAAACTTCTAGCCCAAAATATGGGGTATTATAGAATGGATTAGGATGAAAGTTTTTTTTGTGGGAAAATGTTTCTCTCAGGTCTTTCGAACTCGCATAAATGTTTTGTGACACTTTTTTTCTCACAAGAGGATTCGCTCACCTCCTGCGGGTTTTTTTTTTGCTTTTATGGGTTGTGACCTTTTTAATTTTTGCCTATTTCTTTAAGTTACCAACCTCCTCACAAATTCTCTTTTGATCTTGCAAAATATCTTTTAGATTCATCTGCTGGCGATTGTATAATTTACCATTAATGTTCAGAGAGTACTTGTTTGCTTTACCGTAGTAAATGACACCATTGTCATATTTCCATGGTCGTCCTGAAAGAATGTGAGCTACTTGCATCAGAAGTACATCGCACCACACGTTGTCACAATATTTACCCATCTTCGGATTAACTAGACATTTTTTCGTGACTTTCATCTCGTTATTCTCGTCAAGCCATTGTAAACAATATGGCTTTAGATGTCGTTTACAGGGCGAGCTAAGTTATCCAAAATAACTATTGATCACATTAACACAATTTTCATTGTCAATGATCAAGGGGTATGTTTTATCTTTTATCTGACATCTCATAGGAAATATTTTTTTTGTATCTGAGTCATCAACTGCTTGTATACATAGATTTTTCCTTACAACCAAGCGTAATGTGTCAAACCCATCACTATTTGACTCAAACAGTGCATCTTTTTCTAATGTTTTGGGACAATCTGTTTCTGAATTTGACCAACTAGTACCCTCCTCTCGGATTATTATATTTTTCAAATTCATATAATCACAATTGATGTGAACATAGCCTTTGCATTTAAAGCATAAGGTTTCTCTTGTTTGGGACTTTTCATCCCTCGACTTCTTATTCACTATAAAATTTTGAGTAGAAGATGAAGTGGAATTAGAGGAATTACTTTGGTAAGAAGATGAAGTACCTTGGTAATTTTATCTGATTCGGAATCTTCGTTGAAGTTGTGTTTTGATTGCGATCACCTTCTTTAGAGTTTCTTCAAGGTGTTCATAGCTATGTAGATCAAGGAGGTCAACTATGTTAGAATTAAACCCAATGAAAAATCTTGAAATAGTATATTCTTCGTCTTCAGTGATGTTTGTAGGATTCATTAAGGATTGTATTTCTTTGTAGTAGTTTTCAACTGAATTTCTTTCTTGTCGAAGTCGATGAAGTCGTTGTTTTACGTTATAGATGTAGTATATCGGTAAAAAATAGTGCCTTATAACTCGTTTAAGGTCCATCCATAATGTGATATATGTGATCATGTATTCTTGTATATCCTTTTGTGTTTGTATCCACCATGTGAGAGCGTAGCCTTGGAATTCCATGGCAATTAGTGGTACTTGTTCTTTCACCAGGCATTCATGGTAGGAAAACATAAGGCCAACTTTGCTCTCCCAGCCTATGAAGTAGTTTGGATTATAATCTTCTTTGAATGGTGGAATTGTGATTTTGGTTTTACAAAAAGTTTCAGCATTTGAAGTCTAGGTTGTCCACGTCTAAAATGCATGAAATTAACAAGTAGATTCACTTCCGCTTGTCTAGGCTGATAATTGGCATGTGGTTGCTCCTCTTGTTGTCTTATGAACAAGTTAAGTTCTTTGATTCATAATCAAATTTCGGCAAGTAGGGTTGACTGATTATTCATGGCAGTCAATAAGGTTTCCAATGACGTGGTGAATGCTTCTTCTTTAGCCATCCTGAAATCACAACACTTAAAATAAAAAAAATTAAAGTGGAAAATAAAAGGAAAATAAAAACAAGAAACCTCACAAGTCACTCCAAGAAAAGCAACACAACAAGAGGCAAGAAAGCTGATCTTGTACTCTTTAAAACTCTCTTCTCCAAGAAGTCTTTCAATGTTCGTATCGGAATTTGATAACTAACAAAAGAGGAAAAGAAACTTGGAAGTTCTAAGAGGTCAAAGAAAGGTATGCCTCCAAGCGAACAAGAGTACAAAAAAGAATAAATATGCACATTCTTTTAATCCTACTAACACAAGGAAAATAATATGTTAGATGATGGAGAAGAACAAAGAAAAGGTAAAAAAAAATGAACCTAATGCAATGAGAATCAAAGAAAAAGTGAAAAACTCAAACCCCAAAGACCTTGTTGAGTTAATAGATTGACGGAATCGGCCAAGAGGGGGGTGAATTGACAATTAAAATTTTATGGAAGCTTTTGTAGAAAATTAAAAGTAATTGCACAGCGATTTAGAGTGGTTCGACTTTCTCAATCAAAGTCTACGTCCACTACCTTAGCTATCCAAACTAAGGATTTTCCAACAAATTCACTAATTTGTTCTTTCTTTTGAGGCCAAAGAGATAACCTTACAACACCCTCAAGAATATACCCCAATTCTTGAGAACACTCTTTCCCAAAGAGAATATTACAAATTTCGCAAACTTACAAGAAAGACCTCACAAGGTAAGATGTTTGCACAAATCTAGAATAAAGAAAGAACACTCAAGAATAAATATAATTGAGCACAATAAGTGTTCTTGAAAGCAAAATGAATATTGAATGAATAATAGGCTTGAAATGCTCAAACTTGAGGTTTGATGCTTTCTCTTTGATTCTCCCTTGATTCTAGTTGCTTGTTGTTTCTTGTTATTGATTAATGGCTTCTAAGCTTGTTTAAATACTCCTTGAATCAATTCTGAACATTGGGGATGATTAGTGGAGATAATAGAGCCATTTTAGTGTGAAATCAATTAATAAAACAGCTTGGAGCGTGGGAGGAATCGGTTCCTTAAGTGTAAAATTCAAATATTTCGACTGTTAAATAGGGGGAATCGGTACCCCCTAGGGGGAATCGGTTCCCTCCAAGCATTCTATTTTTTTCTCGGAGCCAAACCATTCAGGGGGGAATCGGTTTCCTCTGAGCAATCTGGAATTTTTTGCTTTGAAATGGTTCGAAATATTTTGTAAAATTGTTTTGAAATTATTTTAAGACTAAAACTTAATTTTACACTTGAATAAGGATTAAAAATAACTTTTGAAAGATTTGGAGTAATATTTTGATATTCGAATAATTATATCGAATATACTTAGAAAATCATTTGGAAAATCTTAAAATTCATTTAATTTAATTTGTTATATCGAAATATCAAAATGTTTTCAACGATCTCTCCCTTTTTGATATAACAAAACATTTTAGTAATTTTAAGATTTTGAAATCAAAAACGACGTTTTTGAATTACTCCCCCTTACTTTAACACTTCTCCCCTTTAAAACATTTAACACTTCTCCCCCTTTTTGTTAACTCAAAAAGACATTTTAAAAGAATTTAAACAAGGTTTTAAAAGGTAATTAGCCAATTGATTATAAATATAGCTTAAGCTGCTAAGAACACAATCAAGAGAAACGTTAGCCATTAGTTTCATAATCAATATTCATAAACAATGTGATACGGCAAAATTGGTCATATATCTAACATGATGAAAATGATGCAATAATGAATAAGTTTAACCAAACCAAATATATAGAAATATAAGTTCAAACATCCATAATCCATCAAATAAGTTCAAATATCCAACAACAAAAGTAAAACAATCCAAAAACATTCAAAATGTTTAAACAATAAGCTTTAAGTTCAAAGTACTAAAGCAAAACACAGAATCAAGCATCCGTAGGAGGATCGGGAGGAGGAAAATGAGCTCGCATAGTAGCCATCTCATGTGAGAGTGCATCAATGCGTTCATTCATAGAAGAGTTGTTTGTGCGTATCTCCCAGAGAATTTCCAATTGTTGAGCTCCCATTATGGATAAATGGGACTCTATAGAAGTAAAGCGTGAATCTATGGTAGCATATCGGAAATCGAATGTCTCCATAAAAGATTTAAAATATGGAGGCATTGATCCGTTTGTTGTGCTTGCTCCTCGGGCTGCTCAGGCTCATCTTCGGCTTCATCGATATCTCGCATTAATTGTTCAAGATCAGGATTGTCATCAGCTGCCGGTGGAGCTTGTGAAGAACTAGCTCCCGGAGTATGCTCAGTGCTTCGAACCCATTCACCAGTTTTCTTATCCTTAATCCATCTCGATCTCGTTAAGGAAATGAGATTGATTTGTTTCTTTAGCGGCTATAGAAAAGAGATTACTAAGAATACAACCGTAAACTAGAGAAGAACAAAGTTTCTTATTTGGAACTTGGTTTACGGTTTCAACAATTTCAGCAAAAATAATCTCAGGAAGATTTATTTTAAGATTTTTTTGGAAACAATGTAACCACCAAAGATCTAAAGCACGAAGAGTAGAGTAACGACCTCGGGATGGTCGAAACCACCAAGTGATCATTAGATGAAGAAAACAGTCATGAAGATCTAAGACACTCGCACTATCCCTTCTTTTATAACGAGAACCTAAAATTTGTTTTTCATTAGATAAATCATCATTATCTAATCCTAATGCATTAGCAATGTAAGCTGAATCAAGATGAAAGTATTGTCCTAGAAGATAAGAACGAACTGCTATTGTTTTGGTTTCAGCTTTAGTTTTAATACACACGGCATTAGAATAAAAGATACGAACAAGTTGATGAAAAACTTGAGGTTCAAGGTTACAAAGTTTATCAAATTTCCACTCTCATAGGAGAGGGAGATATCTAAAATTGATATCAATCATAGCCTGAAGAGATGGGATACGTTCTTCCCTAATTTTGTAAGAGTCAAAATATTGATAATACAAAAACGATGATTTCTAGGACCAGGTTGATTGAAACACGAGTTTTGGATAGTCAAATTTGGATCAATGGGATTAGGATTAGGAATTGGAGGGATAGGTGGAGGATTTGGAGGTGGGTTGGATTGACGGTTTGAGCGACTAGATGATGACCTAGCACGTTTAGGATTGGACATGGTTTAGGAAATCGGAACAGAATAGATAACCTACAATTTAGAAAACACATGTATGCAATTCAATCAATCCCAAAACTCAATTGAGTTCTCAATATTTTAAGGTTCCAAAAAAAATCCTAATGGGCAAAGTTATGAAAAACTATTGAAAATAATGTTTGAAAAACCATAGTATGTATAGTTTACATGTAAATAACATAACTAAATAAAAAATTAATTAAAAATTTTCATTTTTTTTATTTTGAAAATTCAAAAATTAATAGAAAATTTGCGAGACTTTGATGAAATTAGTTGTAAAAATTTAGTTTCTAAACACTAATAATCAATGCTCGATCATTATTTCTATCTAGAACTAATTAAAACTAGTCCTATGTTCAAAATCAATAAAATATAGAGTTTAGAAAAATTTACCTTGAAATATGAGATTGAGTGGATTTTGATGTTGTTTTCATGATTTTAATGATGCTAGCATGTTTAGGATTTGAAAAATGATGAAATTCCGACTAGAAATAGATGTTATGAAGCAAAAAGGAGATAAGGAGAGAGATAATGAGAGAGAGAAGAAGAGCACGATGATAATGGAAGAAGATAAAGAGGGTTTGAGAAAAATAAGGTGTTCTGCCTGTAAAATCCAGAACCCCAGGGGGTATCGATTCCCCTACAGGGGGAATCGGTTCCCATTCAAAGGGGGAATCGGTTCCCTTATGGGGGTATCGATTCCCTCTGCCAAATATTTAAAAAATCTGTATTTTAAACATCCAATAGTGCTAAATTAATTAATCCTAGTGGTATTAGCAACTCATATTTCGAAAATTAACTATGTTCAAACAATCAAATTTGTCATTAAACATCATTTGAACAAACAATTAATTTTCACTAATAATCATAAACTCCCCCTAACTAATAACAAGAATACAATCAAAAATATTATTTTAAGCATTTTTCATTTATTCTTAAAAGTGATAAAAATTATTTTTAAACACTAAGTGAAGATAGGTCAGTTAAACCTAATTCTCTCATAAGTGTCAAAAATCTTTCCTTATCTAAGGGTTTTGTAAAAATATCCGCTAATTGGTGCAAAGTATCAACAAATTCTAGAACTACATCTTCCTTAGCGACATGGTCTCTAATGAAGTGATGTCTAATTTCAATGTGCTTAGTTCTAGAGTGTTGGATGTGATTTTTAGTGAGACAAATATCACTAGTATTGTCAAACTTAATAGGAATAGTACCTACTTCAATTTCATAATCAAAAAGTTGTTGTTTCATCCATAAAACTTGTGCACAACAACTACCGGCTGAAATGTATTCCGCTTCAGTGGTAGATAATGCAACACAATCTTGTTTCTTTGAAAACCAAGAAATCAACATATTTCCAAGGAATTGGCAAGTACCGGAGGTGCTTTTCCTATCTAATTTACATCATCCATAATCTGCATAAAAAAGCATGCAATCTAAAGCTAGAGTCTCTAGGATACCAAAGTCCTAAACTATGAGTGTCCTTAAGGTATCTAAAGATTCTCTTAACAGCTAGTAAATGTGATTCCTTAGGGCATGATTGAAATCTAGCACATAGGCAGACACTAAACATAATGTACGGTCTACTTACAGTTAGATAAAGTAAAGATCCAATCATTGACCTATATAATTTAACATCTACACATTTACCTCCTTCATCTAAGTCAAGCTTTGTTGAAGAGCTCATTGGAGTGTCATGAGATTTGCCATTTTCCAGTCCAAACTTCTTGAGCATATCTTTGACGTACTTAGCTTGATTGATGAAGATGACATCTTTTCTTTGCTTGATTTGGAGTCCCAAGAAAAATGAGAGCTCACCCATCATGCTCATCTAGAATTCACTTTGCATTAGCTAAGAAAATTCTTGGCAAAGAACATCATTAGTAGAACCAAATATTATATCATCAACATAAATTTGAACTACTAATAAATCTTTACCTTTATGCTTTAAAAATAATGTAGTGTCAACCTTCCCTTTTGAAAAACCTTTTTCAATTAAAAAATTTGACAATCTTTCATACCAAGCTCTAGGAGCTTGTTTTAAACCATAAAGTGCTTTTGTCAATTTAAGAACATGACCCGGAAATTTTGAATCTTCAAAACCTGGATGTTGTTCCACATACACTTTTTCTTTTATAAAACCATTTAAAAATGCACTTTTAACGTCCATTTGATATAATTTAAATTCATGAAAACATGCAAATGCTAATAACATTCTAATTGCTTCCATCCTAGCTACGGGAGCGTATGTTTCATCATAGTCTATGCCCTCTTCTTGAGTATACCCTTGAGCAACAAGTCTAGCCTTGTTTCTCACTATATTACCACTCTCATCAAGCTTATTCCTAAATACCCATCTAGTACCTACAGTAGATTTATTACTAGGCCTTTCAACTAATGTCCATAATTTACTTCTCTCAAATTGATTTAACTCTTCTTGCATAGCCATAATCCAATGTTCATCATTTAATGCTTATTTAATATTCTTAGGCTCTATGCATGAGATAAATGCAACAAAATTACAAATATTTCTAAGAGAAGATCGAGTAGTTACCCCTTTGGATGGATCACCTATAATCTCACCATCCTTGACATAGTTGTACTCTCTTGGATAAGATACTTCCCTTTCTTCAATGGTTGGATTCTCGAGAGGATCATGAGTTTCCTCATCTTTAGTTTCTTCATTTGATAATGATTCTCCAACGTCATGTCTAACGTCATTTGTATTTATAATTCCTACATCATCATTAACACAAGAATCCTTCCTTGGAAGGAGATTATCATTGAAAACAACATGTATAGACTCTTCTACAGCTAAAGTTCTTTTATTAAATACTCGATAAGCTTTAGAATTTAAGGAATAACCCAGAAAAATTCCTTCATCACTTTTAGCATCAAATTTGCCAAGGTTTTCTTTACCGTTGTTTAAAAGAAAACATTTACATCCAAAAGGATGAAAATAGCTAATGTTAGGCTTTTTATTTTTGAAAATTTCATATGGAGTTTTCTTTAAAATTGGCCTAATCATGACTCGATTTACAACATAACAAGCGGTACCTTCATGAGTGACTTGAAGTTTGTCCCATATTTCTTTGGCAGTTGTACAAGATGAAACTCTTCCATATTCATCTGGTCCAAGAGCACAAAATATGATATGGATGGCTTTGGAGTTGAGCTGGAACATTCTTGTCTCTCCTTCACTCCACAATCTTGGATGAGTGAGAGGCTTGATGTATCCTTCTTCTACTGCATTCCATGCTCCCATGTCACTTGCTTGAATGAAGTACATCATCCTATTTTTACAATAGGCATAGTTAGCCCTATTGAAGAAAGGAGGCTTGTTGACGGGCATCGAATCGAGACCGAAGTCGATGTTTGAAGCAGAGGCCGTTGATGACTTTGATTATCGATGTAACTCTTCCCGAATCGACTCAAGAGGCGAT
This sequence comes from Hibiscus syriacus, assembly GCF_006381635.1. Taxonomy (NCBI): domain Eukaryota; kingdom Viridiplantae; phylum Streptophyta; class Magnoliopsida; order Malvales; family Malvaceae; genus Hibiscus; species Hibiscus syriacus. Next base: position 906,638 of record NW_024063342.1, on the reverse strand, counting down.
TAAACCTTCAAATGAGTTAGACTCTGATGCCAATTGTTGAGTTAATCGATTGACGGAATCGGCCAAGAGGGGGGTAAATTGGCAATTAAAATTTTGTGGAAGCTTTTGTAGAAAATTGAAAGTAATTGCACAACGATTTAGAGTGGTTTGACTTTCTCAATCAAAGTCTACGTCCACTACCTTAGCTATCCACACTAAGGATTTTCCAACAAATTCACTAATTTGTTCTTTCTTTTGAGGCCAAAGAGATAACCTTACAACACCCTTAAGAATATACCCCAATTCTTGAGAACAATCTTTCCCAAAGAGAAGATTACAAATTTCTCAAACTTACAAGAAAAACCTCACAAGGTAAGATGTTTGCACAATTCTAGAATAAAGAAAGAACACTCAAGAATAAATATAATTGAGCACGATAAATGTTCTTGAAAGTAAAATGAATATTGAATAAAAAATAGGCTTGAAATGCTCAAACTTGAGGTTTGATGCTTTCTCTTTGATTCTCCCTTGATTCTAGTTGCTTGTTGTTTCTTGTTATTGATCAATGGCTTCTAAGCTTGTTTAAATACTTCTTGAATCAATTCTGAACGTTGGGGATGATTAGTGGAGATAATAGAGTCATTTTAGTGTGCAATCAATTAATAAAACAACTTGGAGCGTGGGGGGAATCAGTTCCCCTCATAGGGAATCGGTTCCCTAAGTGTAAAATTCAAATATTTCGACTGTTAAACAGGGGGGAATCGGTACCCCTGGGGGGAATCGGTTCCCTCTGAGCATTCTATTTTTTTTCTCGGAGCCTAACCATTCAGGGGGAATCGGTACCCCCTTGGGGGGGGGAATCGGTTCCCTCTGAGCAATCTGGAATTTTTGGCTTTGAAATGGTTCGAAATATTTTGTAAAATTGTTTTGAAAGTATTTTAAGACTAAAACTTAATTTTACACTTGAGTAAGGATTAAAAATGACTTTAGAAAGATTTGGAGTAATATTTTGATATTCGAATAATTATATCGAATATACTTAGAAAATCATTTGGAAAATCTTAAAATTCATTTAACTTAATTTGTTATATCGAAATATCAAAATGTTTTCAACAGACCTAAAATACTAGATCAAATTGAGCAGTATTTTTGAGGGGGTTGTCGATCTCCTGAAATTCTGAAACTTTTTGTGAACACTTATCAATGAGTGTAGTTGCAATCTAGAAATTGTTAACACAAAATTCTTTCTAGAAAATTCTGGAAGAAAAATCCATCAATGAGAAGAATCAAATCAGTCGAACAAACTTGAATATTGGATATGAAGGGTCTAATGAAGTCTGATTGGGCTAAATTTTGGATTGTGGAATCATCTTTGGATGAAATATGTCCATGTATAAAAAAATTAGCTCTAAATTCCTTCGTTTGTGATTTGTGGATTTTTTTTTTATTTTTTAATAAAAAAAACTAACAAGAAAGAATTGAAACTAAATTGAACTTTTTTGAAAAGAACCTGAAAACGATGAACTTGTGTGAACTAACTCCGTTGGGGTACTTCGACGGGTGATACTTGAAGAAAAAATAAATTTACTATAATTCTTCCCAAGAATAATACTAAATATGATACCAATTGATAGAGAAGTGGCAACGAATGATTGAACGTTGTTCTTGTTGAGAAATCAAATCTAGAAAGCTCTAGGCTTGATGGAGAAAATGATGGGATAAGATGGATTGATGTGGGTGGTGGGTAGAGTTTTGAATTGGGTTTAGATGTTGGAATTAAGACAATAAAACAAAGATTAAGACAATGGAAAATAAGGGCAATAAAGTAGATGAAGAAACAAAGATAAGGAATAAACGGGGGTAATAGAATTGAACAAAAAACAAAACATGTAATAAAGAATCAAACTTATCTCCCTTTAAGCTAGATGAACAACGGGCTTTGGATGTTGATTTTGATGGATGAATGCTCATTGGAAAGATAATGATTCAAGGATCATGATGGTGAAAACATAATTAAGATCAGATGGTTAGATTGATGGGAAAATTGATTTGAAATTTACCCTCGATAGGTATGATAATAACGCAAACCCTAGAATAGGTATGCTGGTGGCATGATGATGATGCATGGAAGAAGATGATGATGATGAATGATGGAAATAGATGGATAAGTGTTCTATCAAACCCTTCTAGTCATAATGAAAAGGCAAACTCAGTAATACGACTCTAACCAACCCTCCTAATTGTAATGAATAGACAAACTAGAGTGTGAAGATCTATCTCTTAAGAACTTGAAAGAACTATAAAAAAATAATCTTCGAAGGCACAAGACTATTAGCTCTTGCAAAAATGAACTCTCGTTGTATTGAATATAAGAAAAGAATTGGTGATTACAATGATGAAAGGAGCCTCATATATATATATATAAGGTTTGAGGAGTCTTTTTTGTAACATAAATGAAGAATAAAATAACAATAATATTAAAAAAAACTATCCTAAATCCTTGTGATGTGAGCGACATGAATGAGGACCCTTGATAAGGCTTTGATCCGATGGTGTAGATAAAAGTAGGCGTGATGAGATTCTTGAAACTTGATGGAAGGTTCATATTATCCCTTTAGAAGTTGTATGGGCGACATAGTGCGAAAGGGAGTCTTGATAGACATCCATGTTTATGATAAGGAAGGGGAAAGAATTTGATAAGTTATTAATGGCATGTGATATGTTGCTGACGTGATAAGCATGGGGGAGGGTGATAAGCTATCAGGGTTATATTCAATGACCTATTTACCCTTATCCTAATAAAATGAAGTAAATAATATTAAAATCCTAAAATAATGATTTATCCCAAGATTTATAAATTTTGCACTGGGTACTTTACAAGTTATGGGCTTAAGGGGGTTTAAACTCATTTCTAGGCATATCTTCTTGGGTCTTGTAGTTAGGCCCAGAAGTAACTTAATTTGTTGTGATCCAAATTGATGTGGGAGGAAGGATGATTGAGTTTTCTTCCTTGAATTCTTTAAGATCCATGTGGGCATGTAGGCCTTTACTGAAGAACGCATGGACTGCAGTCTAGAGTTAATCTTTATGTAGTTTGGCTCGTCCTCTTGTGATTGGGCCTAGTGGTAAGGTGAGCCCATCCTTTGGGCATGTAATGCATGTATCACCTCTAAACTTAAATTTTTTGATTTTGTATATTGGTTGCCTATTTTGTTTTATTCATGCATGAGTTTTTGAACATAAATGATTATATGTTGTTTTTTCAATTTCATGTATGTTAAAATGTGTTATCGTGGACATTTTAAAGATTTAATGATTTTTAATTTTTGTTTATCATAATGATTTTTGGTCAAATATGTTTTTAATGTTTTGTTTTTACAAACTTTTATTTTTTACCTCAAATTTAAATATTTATAAATTTTTTTATTGCAAATGATTTCTCCCTAACAATTGATATAAATTTTTCAAATGCATAACATTTTTTTAGATAGCTTTATGAATATAAACTTTAATGTCTCATGTTAATATTGTAAAAAGTAGTATAGACTTGGATTTATTGAATTTTATGTGTTACTAACATGTTTGTTCATTTTTGTTGAAATTCAATAATTTTTAAGTGTCAAGCTTTTAGAGCCAAATTCTTTTTTGTAATGCATTTGTTGAGGGGGAGCTTTGAATTTTCAAATGATTTTTATGTTAAAATTTCTACTTACTCTCCATTGTTATTTTTGAACCCAAATGTTTGAATTATTTTTTATATAACAAAAGGGGAGAAATATAGATCTGAAAAATTCAATTTCAAAAATGGAAAAGGGGGAGATTCAATATTTTCCAAAATATTTCTCTTTTTCATTAAATATTTTATTAAGGGGGAGTTTTCCAAAAGATTATTTTTCAAAGGCTTTGTTAATTAAAAGGGAGAAGATTCTTGAACCTATTTTGATATAACAAATTTAAGGGCAAAATATTTTGGACCTAATTGAATTTATTTAATTTTTTTAAAAATAATTCAAATTCCATAAAACTTGAATTTAAACACAAAACTGATTTTCTGGGTAAGCAGTATTGATATCGTTCTTATATTATCGATACAGCATGAACAATATCGATATTATTCTTTCAATATCGATACCAAAGAGAATAAGAGTATCAATACTCTCATGACAATACCAATATCGCCTTGTGTTTTCAAATGTGTTCAGATTCCAGTATGCAAAAATGGTATCGATACCCAAAGGAGTATCAATACTGTTGTATAGCAGTATCGATACCATACCATCAGTATCAATACTCAATCAACCCAATAGTAAAAAACAACTAGTTTATTACAGGCAATACCGATACTCATCACCCAAGTACCGATACTCCCTGGTCTAGGCAATTTTATTTTACAGAAAATTAGTCTCCAACGGCTAGAAACTGTCACAAACATATTCTAACATATAAAAACATGTTGAAAACTTGAAGAAGGCTACACAACACCTATCCAAGCATTGATTATCAAGAGAAAAGTTTTTTCACTCTTTATCTTTCTTTTCTCTTATACATAGTGTTTTAGTGAACTTAAATTGTAAGCTCCTACTTTTTAGAGATTTTCTCGTTTACATTTCTTTATCCTGATGTAGAAGGGGTTTTGGTTCTATCATAGCTATTGAAAAGACAGAGATTTGTAAATGTTACTCTTGAGCCTAGGAAAAAGAAGAACAAATTAGTAAATTTGTCAGATATCCTTAGTGTGGAGCTAAGGTAATGGATTTAGACTTGGTTTAGAAGTCGAACCACTCTAATTCGTTATGCAAATTTCCTATCAGTTCTCTCCATAATCACTAAATTTTTTATTTGGTCAGTTCACCCTATCTTGGCACATTTTCGGTTGATCGATAGAGCTACGAAAATCCCAACATAAATGATTTTGAGGTAAATTACGCTTTTAGTATCTAAACTTTCAGTTTTTGTTCATTTAATATCTAAACTTTTTAATTTTTTCAAAATCATGCCTAACATTTAGTTCATATTTCATTTCAGTATTAGTTATTATTTCATTTCAGTACACATGTCTTAAAAACTTAATGCTTTTAGTACCAAAACTATCAATTTTGATATATTTTAGTACCTAAACTTTAAAAAAATTCAAAATTAACGTTAAGTTTTTAACAAATGTACAAAAATAGAACAAAAACTAAATTTTAGATATGATTTTGAAAAAAAAAATTAAACATTTAGATACTAAAATGAATCAAAATTAATAGTTTAGATACTAAACAAGTAATTTACCCATGATTTTAGTTAGTTCTTGATATACAATAAGCAACGAAAAAAACTTATTTTTAGATGAAAAATGGTTTTTAGATATATTTCTAACTCAAACGTAAAAGCTTGAATATTTCTCAACAATAAATTAATTTTAATTATTTAATTGATATTTTTTTAAGTTTAAATGCACTATTGCCCCCTGAACTATATTATTTGTCTAAAGTTGCCCCCAAAATCTTTTTCAAGACGTTTTATCTCCTTAACTTTTAATCGTTAACCCGTTTACCCCATACCGTTAGCTCCGATAAAAATAAAATTTGATAACCAATCAAAATATGCCACATCATCTTTTTATTTTATTTTATTTGAATACATGCAAATCAATTTAAAAATAAAACATATAATGTGCCAAAGTTGCCCTTCTTTTCTCCACCTTCGCAGTCAACACCACCCTCCCTTTCTTCACCTTCTTTTGCCCACCTCCTTGCACCATAACTCAGAGTGGCGAGGTATTAAAAAAAATTAAACTTTAGGTATGATATTAAAAAACTAAAAAGTTTAGATATTAAAATGGATTGAAATTGATAGTTTAAGTATTAAATACTTAATTTATACCTTTTTGTTTTATATACTTTAATTTACTCCATTATTATGTTAGAGTATGCATCCACTCCCTTGACTCTTTTCAAACAAATTTATAAACCTTTTCTGAAATTTCTGAAATTTGAAGGTTGACCGATTACTTTTCTTAATCTTCCCTTGGCTGCGTTTCACCCCACAGTTCTCTTTATGTCTTTTCCTTAATTTTCTGAATTTTGTATGTACCAATTTCTTAATATTCCAAATGAAAATGGCCCCTCCTGCATACTTTTCCAATCTCTCATCGACCAGACAATTCTTCCCTCTCTTTCGCTATCGGTACAACAACAACACGCCATTTTTTTAAAGCAATTCACCTCCGAGAGTTCATATACTTTCTTTCTTCTTTTTATTAATTGTATGCTACTTTTCAAACCCTGGGGGGTCTCTTGGCTTCATTTTGACCATTTTCCCATGGCCTTAAATGAAGAGTTCATTCAACTGATATCGATATGAAAGAGGATCCAAAAGGGACTGATTGTTAGCTATGGATGCTGTGTTCCAGCTCGATGATGTATCAAGAGCTGAGTATCTGCAGTTACTCATGCACTCAACTGGCTGCACATACATTTGCCTTTGGTCTTACTCGGTTCAAGCAAAGTACCTTCATTTACCCTACGCTTTGCCTATATTTCTTTAGTTTTCATGATTTGGGGTTTAGGGTTTCTTTGTTGTAGCAGCTGTTTGATTGGTTTTGATGGATGTTATGCTCAAGAAAACACTCAGCCAGCTGCTTTGGGTCTCTTCGTTCAATACCGGCAATCGGTATTCCCTCTTGAAAGTGATCGGTATGGCTGAAATTTTCTCTTTTTGTTTTACCAGATTTGTTCTACTTATTAAAGTATGTGTTGTTTGCATTACAGTAGCCTTGTTCCAGGTTTTGCCTTCATGCACAATTTTCCCTACATTGAACTAGGGGAACCCCGGCTTCAAAATCAAGCATCCGACCAGACACAGCAACTCTTTTATCAGGTAATTAAACATTCATCAATGGAGAAACATTGATGTTACTGAATTGTTTTTCTTTTCTGAACTATAACTACTAACCTGATATCTGTCTTTATTGCAGGAAGCAGGAATTAAGGTTTGTTGTTAGATCTCGTTTGTCCAAACTTAAACCTTAGAAGGGTTTCGTTTTGTCTGTTATGTTGTTTTGGTATATTGCAGAGGGCTGCGTTCATGGGATGCAGGACCGGGGAGATTGAGTTAGGCTCCTCCATTGTTGTTCAAGTAAGAAAGTTCATCTCTGTTTATCGAAAAACATCAATCTAAACATGTATGTATGCCCGTGTGTGTAAATATATATGTGTATGTATATATATAGTTTGTCACTGAACATAATTACATGTTCATGATAGCTAAATATGCAGACGGAGCTGAGAAGGTTTTTCCCAGAAGACTTTTCAAGGCAATTATCTCATGTAGGGAATCCAATTCCTACTGACCCGAACCCTAACCTGAACCGACCCTCTTCGTCTTCCTCGTCATTAAGGTCACTATCGACCGGTAGTTCGACACCGATCGAAACATCATTGCAACCAATGTCTTCTTCACCGTTAATCGTGTATCCATGCCAACAAGCCATGCAGGCGTTAACTCAAATGCAAAGCAACATTCAGCTTCCCATACTAGAAAGTGAAAATGCGGTCATAACCAGAGCAATACTCGCTGTTATAACCTCTTCAACATCCACTGATCCTCCCCAAGAAACTCAAAAATCTCCTTACAACATCCAACTAAACCCAAAAGCCACCGCGTTCGAACGTTATTCCCCGACGACTATGTTGGCGAGGACGAGTTCACGTGCCCAAAGTCTATTAAAACGAGCCATTTTGTTTTATAGGATGTTCACTTTCGTGAAAAGTGGTGGACAACCAATGCGAAGACGTCCCACCGGCAACCAATTGCAACGTATGATGTCGGAACGGAGAAGGCGAGAGAGGCTAAATGAACATTTCAATGCATTACACTCTCTTCTTCCTCTTGGCACCAAGGTACCGTATATATATCATTGTTCCAAAATTTACATATTGAGTATCAATAATGAATTAATATTATGCATCATGACATGTAGACAGACAAAGTATCGGTGCTCACTAGGTCTAGGGAATACTTGACTTCATTGAAAGCTCAAATTGCTGAGCTTAGTAGGCAAAACCAGTTATTACAGGCTCGGCTATTGCCTGCTGCTACAGAAGCTAGTGGTTTGTCGAATGAGACGTCAAGTGTTCTACGTATACCCGTATCCGAATCGAGTGAGAGGTTAAATGTTCGACTTATACCAGTACCCGAGTCGACGTCCGAGCAACGGATGGTCGACTTGAGAATCGGTATCAGAGGAGAATGGACGGTAGAGAATTTCTTAATGCGGCTGCTGGAATTCTTGAAGGATACAAATGTGAGCTTGACGTCCATTGAAGCCAACACCCAGATATCAGAACTAGGCTCAGTTAATCATGTCAACTTGAGACTCAGAATTGAGGTATGCAAATCAAGCTTTTTCAATGTTTTATCTGCTTGAGAAAATTTTGCATTTGAGTGATGAAATAGATATATAGCATAACCGGTAACGAAAGGGAGAAACAAAAAAACCGAACCCTAATATTTGAGAAATTATTAGATGGATCTTGCTAACCACGTCATTTGTGATCTCAACCAATAAGATTCATCAATCTCAAAGTAACTTCTAAACAACTACTCATTCTTTTTTTACATGTAAGACAAATGAGGTGAATCGAATCCATCTAATAATTTTTTTTAATATTTAGACAATTTATAGTTCATAAATTTAAGTTCTCTAAACCAAATAGAATTCTATTTTTTATTTAATTTATAAGTAATTTTTTGATAACATAAAGTTCGGAATTTTCTATTTTATATAGTGAAAATAACTTTTGAGATATAATATAAAAAAAATTTAGAAATAGAAATAAAAAATAATAAGAGCAGAAACTATAATATTTTATTTTAATTTTTTGGGCATTATTTTTATGTTAATATAAGATTGTAATTATTTTGATGTAAGTAATTCATAAAAAATAATAATATTAATATTATAAGATTATTTCATGATGGGAAATTACTAGGAAAGTATAATGAAAAAATGGTGTCAACTTAATTACTAGGAAATTATTTGTCATTTGTAGGGCAACGAGTGGGATGAAACCTCCTTCCAGGAAGCAGTGAGAAGACTAGTTGCTGACATGGCACAGTGATTTCATGTATTATTATTTTTAAATAATTATAGTAACAATTTTGATAAGGAAATATGAGTTATATATATAACTAAATCAATTACGCTTTGAATACCAGTAAATCAATTTGCACCAACCTTTCCTTAATTGAAAAGGGTCCGTAGAGAGAGAGGCGGCGCTTTTGACTAAAATTTTCTTTACACAGAAAATGCAGCTATGCCTTAATCGAGAATGTTTAAAGAAAGGCCGTTTAATATAAGATTAAAAAATATGTTATCAAAAATATTAATATTTTGGTATTTAAAATATTATTTTTTATTAGAAATATTAATATCGGATGTTATTTAAATTGTTATTTTTTTACTGAAAATTTTAATATCAAAAATATTCAGTTCATGTTGTGAAATTAATATATCTTATAAAAAAAATAATATTTTAAGTAAATGCTCTACTAAAAAATATTAAAAAAATATTAACATATTTTTTTATATATTTTTTTAGCTTTATATTAAACTGTGATACAATAAAACTACCCACCTTAATTCTTCCAGCTGGCTTACCTTTAAACCTCACAAATAATGGAGTCGGAATAATTAATTACTAAAATAACTAAAATTTTATAACGCACATTGCATGTAGCAAAATATTATTAAAACGGCAAATTAAAATATATCATTAATAAAATTATTTTTGTTATTTAAATATAAAAAGTATAATGATTTATTAATTATTTATTATTTATTAAAAATATTAATTAATTTAAAAAATTAATTTATTTAAAATTAAAATATCTAAATTTTTTATATATTTAGGCTTTTTTCCCAAATTAACCAACAACCACCATCGGTCCATCACCACCGCGGTCCCCATCGCATTTCGCTGGAAAATCATTATATAAAATTCAGGAGTCAGACCGATCGAAAATAAGTCTTGCTCCACCCAATGTCGTCCAGATCGCCGTCGCTCAGAACCGACAGTCGCGAACGATACTGCTTCCGTTTGCATCGCTAGCCTCCCGGTCATTTTCTCTTGTTTTAAACGCGTGTAGACGGTCGGAGAACCATCCACGACCGTCGTCCATACCAGCCGGACCGAATTCGACCACCACTGCTCGTTCACCTGAAATCTCGATTTGAATCTCCTGTTTGTCGGCCGTCAATTGAGTAAACCCAGATTTGAAATTTGTGTATTAATTCGTTTGATCAAATTACTTTCCAAGCCCCTTATTTTTGTTTTATTTTCGTATGGTCAAATTACAGAAATAACCCCCCATATTTCCCCTGATTATATTATGGACTGGACTAAATTACTTGAAAGCCCCCATACTTCTATTTTAATTTAAATGGCTAAATTTTATTCAAACTCCTATACTTTCCTATGTTTATATTTCAGACATATAAGTTTTAATTCCTTAATAATTCTGACTCATTTTGATTTTGATAATTAATTTCGAATTTATTTTTTAATTTTAATTAACAATAACACTAATATTTTATTTTTTTCATTCATTTTTATTAGTATTCATTTTATATCATTTGATATTAATTGTTATCATTAATCTTGTTAATTTGATGTTTAATTTTAACTTGATATTAATTGTGATTATTTGAATTGTGATAATATTAATTTTGATGCTTAATTTAACTTGGTATCCATTTTTATCATTGCTTTTGATTTAGAATTGATTTTGATCAAATAAATTTTAACTTTGGTTTTATTAACTATTTGAACTAGTTAATGATCACAATTAATATCAATTTAAAATTTAAAATTAAAATTAATACTAATAAAAATTAATGGTTAGTCCAAAATTTTTAGATTCAAATAATCACAATTAATATCAAGTTAAAATTAAGCATCAAGTTGTCAATATTAATGATAACAATTAATATCAATTGATATGAAATGAATACTAATAAAAATGAGTGAAAAAAATAAAATATTAATATTATTTTTTATTAAAATTAATTAATAAAATTGAAATTAATTATCAAAATCAAAATAAGTCAAAATTATTAAGGAATTAAAACTTACAAGTATGAAATGTAAACATGGGAAAGTATAGTGGTTTGCATAAAATTTGACCAATTTAAATTAAAATAAAAGTAGGAGGGACTTTCAAGTAATTTAGCCCCGAATATAATAACAAGAGAAAATAACTTTAGTGACCGAAAATGCCTTATAATATATGATTTTAACCAACTTTTTTTGGATTTGCGAAAATGAGCAACAAATTCGCAACGCAGACTCCAATTTCGCAACGCGAATTTCCCAGATTCGCAACTCAGTTTTGAAATTTGCAACTCGAATTTCTTTTCTGCAACGCGGTTTTCCAAATTCGCAACTCAGTTTCTGCAATTGCAACGCGAATTTCTTTCTCGTAATGAGATTTTCCAAATTCGCAACGCGATTTCCAAATTCGCAACACGGAATTTCAAATTCGCAACTTGATTTCTGAATTCGCAACGCGAATTTCTTTTTCGCAACACAAGTTTCCTTTTCGCAACAAGATTTTCTAATTCGCAACTCGAATTTTGTTTTCGCAACTCGATTTTCGAATTTGCAACACGAATTTTAATTTCGCAACAGCTTTTATTTTCGTAACATAAATGTTTTGGTATATAAACTACGCAGCAGTAGCAACTCATAACCTAAATCCCTAAATCGCAACTCATCCCATCTCCATCTCTCAATCTCTCCGGCGACATCCGTTCCTATATCCAACGACATCCTTCCCCGTCTCTAATTTTTTTTTTACATAATTTTATTTCTATATAATTTTTCTCCAATGATTTCTCTCCCAAATTATCAACTATCAACTTAATAAATGTATGTTTTTCTCTAAGTTAGTGATGATATCTAGTTTATAGCTCGTTTGTTTAGTAAATTAATTTACAATTTGTAGAATGAAATCATCTAATGTTGATCATGTTTGGATAGATTTGTGTTTTGGAGGGTCATGGGAGAATGTTAATGGTGTTTTACAATATATGCCTTTACCCATGAATCTTCAACTAAAACTGTCATTAAAAAAGTTAACTTATGAAACTCTAATGTTACGTGTTATAAAGAAATTGAATTTAGAGCCTCTAAGTGGATTTAGGCTATCTTATCAGAGAAAAAATAAAATTTATTTGTTAACCGACAATGAAGATGTTGAACGATTCATTGATTACATTAGTGTTTCACAAGATGATGTTACATTGTATGTTGTTGAACCTAGAAGTAGTGAAGTTGAGTCAGTAGGGGGTAGTAATCAACTAAGTGCTTCAACCCCAATTTATGGTGCTCACAATGTACAACGTTGTTATCAACCTCAAAATTTAATGGTTCCACCACAATTTCATCACCAAGAAAATTTTGTTTCACCACATTTCTAATGCCAAACACAATATCAAACACAATCTCAAAACCCACAACCTTTCCCTAATCCAAATCTCAATCAACTTTTAGCACCAAATTTTGATTTTCGTATTGACCAGTTAGACAATGATGAGCCAACAAGAAAAATTGTGAGTACTAGTTAGTATTCGAAATTTGATCTTGGTCAATACCCGGACTTTTATCTTGGTCAATACTCGGATTTTGATGATGTTTCAAAAGAAGAAACAGACCCTGCGTGTAATGATTTTAATATTGGTCAATACCCAAATTTTGATGATGAAACAGCCGCTGCTGAGGAAGATGTTGTTGATGATAATGAGTAGTTACGACTGTGAATGGACATGTTGAACATCCATTATGTAATTCATATAACCCTGAAGAAGAAAAAGAAGAAGAATAAGTCCCCGAAGAAAAGAAAAAGAAGAAAATGCCACGGGAGTATAACTGGAATATGCCAGAATTACTTCAGATACTGGAAGAAGAGTTGGTAAAGATAGCAGTTGATTGTTACACAAAAGTTATTCGCATCAAGAAAAATGATTGTTTTGATACAAAGGAAGACTTGGAGATAGCTTTGTATACGAAATGTGTGGAAGATGGCTATCAACTAAAGTTCACAAATCAAGCAAAAATCGTTTCGAAACAAAGTGTATGATTGATAAAAACTGTACGTGGCGTATGATTGCAAAAGAGGATAAAAGATTGCAAAATATTTCAAGTTAGGACTTTTATTGACAAACATACATGTTCAAGAACCCAAGTTTTTCCTCACCATAGACAGGCAAACAAAAAGGTGTTGGGTGGTTGTAACATCCTCCATGTCGGGTGAGTGATTGATTTGCAAAGTTTCAACATTTGGGGATTAAAGTAGAATGATTATATAGTTTAAAAATAAAGGTTAGTAAATATGAAATGAAGGTAGGGACCAAATGGTCATTGGTAAGGAAAATTTAATTAAAATAAAATGTTATGGGGTATATATGATACCCACGTGTGATTTTAGGTTCCAGAACCTCCCATTTCTTCTTCATTCTTCCTTACTTTCTCCTCTTACTCCTCCAACCGTGGGCTTGCAATTATAGGTAAGAAACTGAACTTGGTAGTTTCTTGGATTGTTAAGATTGGAAATGAAAGTTGGTATGTTATATAAGATAAAGGAAACCTTATATGACATTAAAACAACAAGATAAGTGATTTAGAGAATGATTTGGAAAATGAGTTTTTAGATGAAATATTGATAGGAATGAGTTTTGATGTTTGAATCAGATTTTTTTGACTTGTCAATAAGCTAATTAAGAAGTATGAAGTAATAGAATTGAAATTAGAACAAGTTGAAATTGGAGTAAGATTCTTCAATTCTATATGGATGAGGAGTTTTCTTAGTTTTAGAGGTATTGAATGGTTAATAATTAGTTTAAGTAAGTGTATGAGAGCTAAGAGTGTTAAAGGGATTGAAATAAGTATGTTTGAGCTGAAATTAGATGATTTCCGGGCTCAAAATAGGATTTCTGGGTTGGGGGAATCGGTACCCATTCAAGGGGAACCGATACCCCTTCAACGAAATGAATTTCCAGAATGCAAGAGGGGAATCGATACCCCCAGGGGGGGAACCGATACCCCCTCATCGTATATGAAATTCCAGATTGCTTGAGGGGAATCGATACCCAAGGGGGGGGAACCGATTCCCCCATGAGAAAAAGAAGAAGAAAGAAAAGAAAGCAAGACTAAGCTATAAATTCTTTAAATTAGTAAGCTATTAAAGCTTAATTGCAAGACATAGACATCTGATGATCATCTTAAAAATTATGTTTATGTAGATACCGAGCCTACTCGAGTTCGGAACAATCTACAAGTAGGATCGATCGAGGAAAGGCAAAGAAGTATAGGTGAGTGCATATGCATAGCATGAATATAGTAGTATATTCAGTTCTAGACTTGTGATAAGTCTAGATTCCATATTTTGACCTATGATTACATTCCATATTATGATACATGACATGAATTTGTATTAAATGTATTACATGACATGAATTCATATTATATGTATTACATGACATGATTATGCAGAAAAGTTATATGTACTATGTGATAAAGGTATGTAAATGATATGCCTATGTGTTAAAGGTATGGAAATACTATGTCTACGCGATATGAACTACGGAAATGTATAAGCCCATGTTAGGTAGATGAGAACTATAGGTATAGTTGGCATGCCAAGGGTAGAGGGTATACTCGGTTCTTTAGGACATATGTATATCCTTTGGAACCTGTGTGAAGTCTTGAAAGACACATACTTGATCCATAGTATATGTATATGATTCTTAAGGAATTCTACGTGGTCCTTATGGACATAATTCTACGGGCACTTCGGTGCAATTCTACGGGCACTTCGGTGCAATTCTACGGGCACTTCGGTGCAATTCTACGGGCACTTCGGTGCATTTATACGAGCTGTGGTGACAGCATAGTGCACAACCTCACATTACTCAAATACCTTAGGTTCTCAATATGCTATCATGGGCCAATAAACTTATCAATACTGAATAATGAATGTTACAGTCATACGCTTACAGGTATGGATATTGATGAAGTATACTACATTGATTAGTTACATGTTTGCATCTCATCTCATATGATCCTGACATTTTCATTACATTACATTGCCTTATTATTGTTGCCTCACTAAGTCGATGACTTAGCGTGTGAGTGTTTCACACGTAGGATCCGAGGAAAATAGAAGAGACAGGTGAAGCAGCTTGACAGTATTACTCCTGCAACCATCAGATCAGAAGCAACTTATCAGTAGGTTATTTTGTTATGTAAATAGCAGTTGGCATGTAATTAAAGAGTTAAGTTGTGTATGCTCTGAATATTTTTTGTAAACTTATATTACAGTATGTATATTATTGTATTTTCTTAATACAAGTCCCAATATTTTACTATTATTTATTAAGAGTTGTGTTTTAAAGTCAATGTAGTATCTCTGACTCATATCCGGGTCGGGTATGGGTTGGGGGTGTTACAGTGGTTTTCTGATTGAGTTAATGTTTTTGAATGGCAGGGTATATCGGGAACATGAAATTATGATTTACATGAATGCTCGGTTCAAGATTAGTATCTCATATTCTCAAGCTTGGAGAGCCAAATGTTATGCCTTGGAATTGTTGAGGGGGTCGCCAGAAGCATCGTTTGTCCAACTGCCGGCTTATTGTCACAATTTAAAGTTGAAAAATCATGGGTCGGTAACTCATATCAAAACAGATAGAGATGGACGTTTTGAGTTGTTGTTTATCGCCATTAGTGTTGCGGTTAGTAAATCAATATAATTTTGTTGACTCATTTTTGTTAGTTACATGCATTTCACATTTAAATGATTATATTTCTTGTGTATATTATTTTGTAGATTCGTTCGTTTATTACTTGCATGCGCCCAGTTATTATAGTTGACGAAGCACATTTGAAAGGTCGATACCTTGGAGTAAACTTATTAGCAATAGCCATGGATGCTAATAATGGGATACTGCCAATAGCTTACGGGGTTGGCAAATCTGAAACCTTTGATTCATGGACATGGTTTATGGGGCATCTTAGGGATTACATAGGTCCTATTAGCAATCTGACAATTATATCCGATAGGGCAAACTCAATTGACAACGCTATTAGAAGGTGTTTCCCAGATGCTTTTCATGGACTTTGTGGTGTTCATTTGTACATAAATCTAAAATCAAGGTCTGCTGGTACAAAAAATCACAAATGGACATACTGGAAGGCTGTAAAAGCTTATCGTGAAGTGGATTTTAATAAGCATATAAATTGTTTAAGACGTGTTTTGCCTCAATGTGCTCAAACACTAGAAGATGTCGGGTTTGAAAGATGGTCAAGAGTACATCAACTTGGAGCAAGATATGGTTTCATGACGTCTAATAGTGCAGAATCAATCAACGCTCTAAGTCATCATTCTCAGAAATTACCCATTACTATGTTAATGGAGTTTTTTCGAGCCTCTATTCAACAGTGGTACTACAAGAAAAGAAACCATGCAGGTATTATTTCTTTAAATTCATAACTTATCATATTTAATAGATTTTACTAAGTATTATTTATTTAAATTTACAGGAACATTGGAACGTCGTGTTACACCATGAACTGAAAAAAAGATAACGAAACGTGTTGTTAAGTCAACGTCATGGAGAGTTGAACCATGTTCAAGCACTTTGTTTAAAGTATTGGATAATAACTTAAATGGGATTGTTGATCTAAATGCAAAGACGTGTAGTGTATGAAATGGAAAACATCTGGTTATCCGTGTGGCCATGTTATAAAAGTTGCTCTTCATCTAAACCAAGGTGATTCAAGCGCATACGTTATGGATTGCTACACTACAGAAGTATATCGACAGACTTATGTCGAGATTGTCTACCCTATTCCACATCCTTCTGAGTGGGACATACCAGATGACTTACAAACAGTTTTGCCACCAGTCATGGACAGAAGGCTACCTGGCCGACCAAAAAATCACGATCGTATACCGTCTAAGGGTGAAGAAAAAAGGATATCGACATATAGTCAGTGCAAGGAAAGTGATCATACAAGGTTGACCTGTGGATCACCAGTGCCATCACAATCATCTTTTCCTCTACCAAAATATGGATCCTCATCAAAATCCAAAGCTCATATGGTGCCAAGCAAAAGGAAATCAAAATCGTAATCAAAATCAAAATCTCAATCACAACCGGTTTCACCTTTTGGGACTATTAACTAGGGTGATTTTTAAATGCAAACGTTGTATTATGTGTATTTTATGTGTGAATGCATACATTTTCAGTTAGACATGCATTAGTAACTTGAGTTTGAACATTGCTATGATCTGTTTAGTTGTTATCACTTATCAGATTGTTGTCTGTTATCTTTTTGAAATTGTTTTCGTTGAATTCGCAACACGAAAGTCAAATTCGCGTTGCGATTTTTGCGTTGCGATTGATGCGAAAGTCAAATTCGCAACGCAAAAATCACAACGCAAATTTGACTTTCGCGTTGAGAATTTTACTTTCGCGTTGCGAAAGTGTACCTTCAACAGGTCT
Organism: Hibiscus syriacus; assembly: GCF_006381635.1. Classification (NCBI taxonomy): domain Eukaryota; kingdom Viridiplantae; phylum Streptophyta; class Magnoliopsida; order Malvales; family Malvaceae; genus Hibiscus; species Hibiscus syriacus. The sequence continues at coordinate 889,108 of NW_024063342.1, read as the reverse complement.
TTTTTGCCTTCAATATAATGCAGATTGAAATTAAACAACAAATCAATTAAACAAAAAAAATTCTTATTTACACTTGACAACACATTGAAACATCAATTAGCCCCATATAGTACATCCAAATGATCCTAACAATAGGGAGCTTACATCCAAATACATCAATTCACGCAGCACACTTGAAGGATTAACCTGCAGAAACGTTATGGCCATGAGATTTTCTACACATCTAAAACCAACAAATATGAGCTAAAATTATTGAATTCTAGGTACTTAACCAAACATTTTCAAACCAACAAAGAGTATATATGTTAACAACACTTGCTCAAACTTACCAATAACAAATGGTTGTTTATGCACACTTTCAGCACATAGATACAGGTAAGCAACGTCTCGTATATATCTCTCTAGCCATAAAATACTGAAACCACAACCTTACTGCACCTCTATCTCTATCTGTGGGAGGTAGAAACTGTTTACCTCCTGTCGTCATACATTCCAAGCACATGCATACAAGAGGACCACAATCCCCTCTGGCTCCTGTCGTTTGTTGTGGCGCTGTCTCGTCTCTCATCATTGTAACTTTTAACTTATTTGGCTTCTTGTTTCCTGAATTAGTTAATAATCAATCGCATCCAAGTATTTAGCCAAATGATCTCTCCATCCCCTACAAATAATATCTTTCAAATCAGACAATGATATGTAATTCAACATGTTGTCATATACTATCGTCTTCAGGGATAGGAGCTGAAGCTCGACGAGAATCCAATGACGATATTCCATAACAGGGATAAACACCTTTAAATATGCAAAAATAATTACTAACCTTATCGATCTCCCACCACGCAGGATAAAGGTGGGCTTTTCCATTAATTTCCTTATAATCAAAAGACGTGTGACACCTATGCATCAATATGTTGTTTTATAATATATATATATATATATTAGTGAATTTACTAAATTTTAAAAAAAAATAATAAAAAATAATATAAGAAGAATATAAGACTTACCCCCATTCGAAATAGCCATTCTCTTCAACCCCTAATAAAACACCCCACCAAGACCGCTCAAGACCCCTAATATAAGACTTTTTTTGGATTTTCCAAAATGACCAACTAAATCGCAATGCGATCGATAATTCGCAACGCGATTCTGACTATCGCATTGCGATTTTCCAAATTCGCGTTGCGATTTTCCTAATTCGAAATGCGAATACGTAAATCGTAATGCGAATCTGACTATCGCAATGCGATTTACATAGCGCCATTCGTATCCAACGCGTATTTTTTTTTTCAAATTCCAAACACGAATATATTAATATATCGGAACACTGAACCGTCCACGGTATATCCCGTAATCGTAACTCATAACCTAAAACCCTAAATCACAACTCAGTCTCATCTCCATCTCTCACTCTCTAAGGAGACATCCGTCCCCATCTCTGACGAAATCAGTCCCCATCTCCGACGATATCAGTCTCCATCTCCGGCGAAATCACGGTCAGAAATGGAAAATCAACCAAATCAACCCGAGGGTTAGTTTTTTTAATTATTTTTATTTGAAATTTTTGCATTATTATTAGGTTTTCATATTGAAATGATGATAAGTTTACTGGTGTTTTCAATAATAGATTAACCATTTCACTAGATTGCTTATTAAATCATTTGATTAAAATTCGCGTTGCGATAGTCATTTCGTGTTGTGATTTCATTCGCATTGCGATTCTTGCGTTGCGATAGTCAAATTCACGTTGCAATAGTCATTTTCGTGTTGCGATAGTCATTTTTGTGTTGCGATTTTCATTTTCGTGTTGCGATTTTAAGTTTCAGAAACTATTCTTCTTCTGCAAATTGAAACTTGAATGAATTGCATTACTTCAACCAAAAAACAAAGACAAATACTAGATTCACAGTATTGCAAATTTAAGTTTGAAGAATAAACTACTACTCTTTATGTTTATTGTTCTTGTTATATCTTCACAGTGTAGTTTTTGGTATATCTAACTTGGTATGTTTATTGTTTTTGCAGAACTTTTATTCGGCTCAATTGACCTTAAGAAATAAAGTAAGCCTGGCCAAAACAATTGCGTCGAAGCTTTCACCTGCACAAAGAAAAATATTTGAGGATACTTACTTTGGGCCATGGCTGAAAGTACAACATCCGGGTGGAGATGCTATGTTGACCCATCTGTTTCTTCAAACCATGACTAGCAATCTACCAGAGACTATACAACGTCGTGATGAAGAGATATGGTTTGATTTTCCACCGGCGTATACGTGTTTTGGGCGGGAGGAGTTTTGCTTAATCACCGGTCTACGCTTCGGACACGATGATGTAGATCGGTACACTAGACATACCCGCCTATCATGGTTTCCCAGGTTTTTCCTAAGCTGTCGAATTTACACGTGGAAGACTTGACGAGATTATGAATAAGAAATGTTTTACTCGGATGGATGACGTCGATGTTGTCCGAGTATGCCTTCTAATACTTTTGCAAGCCGGCTTTTTAGGCAGAGAGGCCCGACAACCTATTCCTAATGATCTAATTAAATTGGTAGAGGACCTAAATGCATGGAACCTATTTCCGTTATGGAAAGCTACATGGAATAAGTTGTCGTCTGCCTTTGATGATCGGAAAAGTTTGCGTGGCGATGGTTCCAAATACACTTTGTCAGGCTTTATTTGGCCTTTAAGGTAATAATTTTTATATAATGTTTCCAAAATTATAATTAATTCTTTAACAATTACTATGTTTGTTATTATATTGTTTGTGATTTGGATATTTGAGGCCTTTCCCGCCATGCAGACATATGCATTAAAAACCTTCTAATGATATTCCTAGGGCTATTTCCTGGAAGAGGAAACGGTCCTTGCAGCAATGGGAAGATTTACTACCGTATACTACAATAAATAATTTAAGTTAACACAAATACTACCATATGTTTATAAACAAGTTATTACTAGTACACGTTTAACTTTGTTTGAGCTTTATATTGTTAGGAGGCCAACACTCCATTACAGAGGCTGACACCCACGGAAGCTGAGCTTGTCACTGATTGGTGGCAAGCTAGTAAGCGTGTTTTTTGATGGCACGGATGATAAGCAGCCACCACTTCAAGAGCCATCACCTTACCCAGAGCCATCACCTGATCGACTCGAATATACACCTCCACAATGAGAGTCATCACCTATTCTGTCACATCATCGAGCCTCTTCTCCACCATCACCTCATGATAGGCGACCGGTAAAGATGCCACGACTTTTATCTCCCTGTTCTCCACCTCCACCTCTACCTCCACGGGATGAGTTAGGGGAGTTACGTAATGAGGTCAATGCCTTGAGTGAGGAGCTCGATACTTTACGCGATGACAATGGTGCATGGCGTGTTGAGGTGTCTACTTTACGTGGTGAGGTAGCAGCTCTACGTGAGATTGTAGTATCGTTGTAGAACGAGGTTCATACTATACGCAACGAGGTAAGTTTAATATTTTTCATATTTAACTTGATGATAAATTTACTCGTAATTTCACTTAGATTGCTTAGTAAATTCATTCGGTTGTTGCCAATACTGTTTAACTGTTTATTCTTTAACCCTGTGAAGTTAGTATTTGTTTTTGGTTGTCTTTTGGTTGAAGTAATGCAATCCATTCAAGTTTCAATTTGCAGAAGAAGAATAGTTTACTATCGCAATGCGAAAATGACTATCGCAACGAGAAAATTGCAACAACAAAATCGCAACGCGAAAATGACTATCGCAATGCGAAAATGACTATCGCAATGCGAATTTGACTATCGCAATGCGAATTTGACTATCGCAATGAAAGAATCGCAATGCGAAATGAAAATCGCATTGCGATTCTCTCGTTGCGATAGTCAAATTCGCATTGCGATAGTCATTTTCGCATTACGATAGTCATTTTCGCGTTGCGATAGTCATTTTCGCGCATTGCGATTCTCTCGTTGCGATAGTCAAATTTGCATTGCGATAGTCATTTCCGCGTTGCAATAGTCATTTCCGTGTTGTGATAGTCATTTTCGCGTTGCGATTTTAAGTTTGAGATTCTATTCTTCTTCTGCAAATTGAAACTTGAATGAATTGCATTACTTCAACCAAAAGACAAATACTAACTTCACAGTGTTGAAAATTTAAGTTTCAAGAATAAACTACTACTCTTTATGTTGTCATTGAACCTGCACTAAACCTATATGTTATCCTTTTAAATGTTTATATAAGTGCTTACTTCTGGAATGTTATCTGATGCATTTTGTGAACAACGATATAATAATGACTTGGGAGAATACCGTGCAAGTTTGAAATATATTTGTCTTTGTTTTCACTGTTTAATATCATGTCTGTTTATTTACTGATTTATGTATTAATTTATTTTTAGAGGCCCGCTAAGGTGGATGCTCTACGTCAGGTTTTTCTTGCAAGACGGAGTTCACGCATCAGACGGCGTGCACGTGCCATTACGTCTCCGTTCACCCCAATAGTGCGAAGAATCTGTAAGAAAAAGCCCGACTCACCTGTCATCGTTCAAGAGGCCTCCCCTATCGTTCAAGAGGCCCCTATCATCCCTCAAGAGTCCCCTCTCACCATTCAAGAGGCCACTGTCATTGTTGAAGAGGTCCCTCCCAACATTCTAGAGCCCGATTCACACGACGTAATATATCTAATTATTGAGAAGCCCCCTTACGTGCCGGACATGATAGATGACTGTTGGCTTTCGTATAAGTTACCGGCCAGTACCATTCCGGTAGATGAAGTGGAGAGGAAACAACTACCGGAAACAATTCTGGATAATACCCTTTGGGCTAAGACCGCAGTTGATTTTTATCTACATGAGCGGAGCCAAGGGTGTTACGCTGACATATACAAACTCAACGATGATATGCATTTGTTGATTGAACGGTCTTGGTGGGGTGTATTATTAGGGGTTGAAGACAACGGCTATTTCGATGGGGGGTAAGTCTTATATTTCTTTTTATATTTCAGTTTGATTAATTTTTTTTAAAATTTATGTAATTCACTAATATATGTCTTTTTTTGTAAAACAGCATATTGATGCATGGGTGACACGTCTTCTAATTGTAAGGAAATTGAAGAAAAATATAAAAAAAAATGCGATATACAATTATGCCGACGTCTTTCCACGAAGTTCACTTGAAGAATCAACGACATGAATCATATGTGTTGGCTAATGGACAAGCTAAACTTTATCCTGCATGGTGGGAGGTCGATAAGGTTAGTATTTATTTGTTTAAATATTTTAAAGGTGTTCATAAATAAGTGCACAATTTGAATTATTACATTTCGATGCAGATGTTTATCCCTGTTTTGGAACGTACTCGTTGGCTTCTCGTTGAGCTTCAGCTCCCATCCCTAAATACAATAGTATATGACAGCATGATAAATTACATATCATTGTATGATTTGAGAGATATTATTAAGGGATGGAGCTCTCATTTGGCTAAATTCTTGGATGCAATTAATTATTGGACTAATTCTGGAAACAAGAAGCCAAAGAAGTTCAATGTTACAGTTATCAGAGACGAGACCGCACCACAACAAACGAAGGAAGCCAGAGGGGATTGTGGTCCTCTCGTATGCATGTGCTTGGAGCGTTTGACGACAGGAAGTACACAGTTTCTACCTCCTACCGATAGAGATAGAGGTGCAGTAGGCTTGTGGTTTCGGCATTTTATGGCTAGAGCGATATATGCGAGACGCTGCCTACCTGCATCTGCGTTATGAAAGTGTCCATAAACAATCTGTAAGTCAAATGCAAGTGTTGTTAAACATATATACTCTTTTTTGTTTGAAAATGTTTGGTTAAGTAGCTAGAATTCAATAATTTGTTGTTTGTAGGTTTTAGATGTGTAGAAAGTGTTGTTGATTCAATGTTTGGTTTCTGCAGGTTAATCCTGAAGTGAGCTGCCTGAAATGGATGTATGGTGCAAAAGTTGATTCAATAATTGATGAAGAAATAATTCTTATTATTATTTTTTGATTGTTTAATTGATTTGTAAAAGATGATTTGTAAATGTTGATTTGTTTAATTGATGTGTATATAGTTATTATTTGTGCTTGTTTAATTGATTGAAATGTAATAGTTGATTTGTTGATTTCAATCTGCATTATGTTGAATACAAAACAGACTATCGCAATGCGGAAATGACTATAGCAACGAGAGAATCGCAATGCGAAATGAAAATCGCAACGAGAGAATCGCAATGCGAAAATGAAAATCGCAACGCGAAACTAGTTTCGCGTTGCGATTTTCATTTCACATTGCGATTTTCATTTTCACATTGCGATTCTCTCGTTGCGATTTTCATTTCGCATTGCGATTCTCTCGTTGCGATAGTCATTTCCGCATTGCGATAGCCATTTCCTTATTGCGATAGTCATTTCTGTGTTGCGATAGTCATATTCGCGTTGCGATAGTCAAATGAATGTCTAATAAGTGATAACAACTGAACATATCATAGCAATGTTCAAACTCAAGTTACTAATACATGCCTAACTGAAAATGTTAAAAGTTCACACATAATATACACATAATACAACGTTTGCATTTAAAAATCACCTAAGTTAAAAGTCCCAAAAGGTGAAGCCGGGTGTGATTGGGATTTTGATGAGGATCCATATTTTGGTAGAGGAAAAGATGATTGTGATGGCACTGGTGATCCACATGTCAACCTTGTATGACCACTTTCCTTGCACCGACTACATGTCGATCTCTTCTTCTCTTCACCCTTAGACGGTATACGATCGTGACTTTTTGGTCGGCCAGGTAGCCTTCTGTCCATGGCTGGTGGCAAAACTGTTTGTAAGTCATCTGGTATGTCCCACTCAGAAGGATGTGGAATAGGGTAGACAATCTCGACATAAGTATGTCGATATACTTCTGTAGTGTAGCAATCCAAAGAGTATGCGCTTGAATCATCTTGGATGAAGAGCAACTTTTATAACATGACCACATGGATAACCAGATGTTTGCCATTTCATACAACTACACGTCTTTGGTAGATCGACAAGCCCATTTAAGTTATTATCCAGTACTTCAAACAAAGTGTTTGAACATGGTTCAACTCTCCATGACGTTGACTTAACAACACGTTTCGTTATCTTTTTTTCAGTCCATGGTGTAACACGATGTTCCAATGTTCCTGTAAATTTAAATAAATAATACTTAGTAAAATATATGATAAGTTACGAATTTAAAGAAATAATACCTGCATGGTTTCTTTTCTTGTAGTACCACTGTTGAATAGAGGCTCGAAAAAACTCCATTAACATAGTAATGGGTAATTTCTGAGAATGATGACTTAGAGCGTTGATTGATTCTGCACTATTAGACGTCATGAAACCATATCTTGCTCCAAGTTGATGTACTATTGATCATCTTTCAAACCTGACATCTTCTAGTGTTTGAGCACACTGAGGCAAAACAAGTCTTAAACAGTTTATATGCTTATTAAAATCCACTTCCTGATAAGCTTTTACAGCGTTCCAGTATGTCCATTTGTGATTTTTTATACCAGCAGACCTTGATTTTAGATTTCTATACAAATGAACACCACAAAGTCCATGAAAAGCATCTGGGAAACACCTTCTAACAGCATTGTCAATTGAGTTTGCCCTATCGGATATGATTGTCAGATTGCTAATAGGACCTATGCAATCCCTAAGATGCCCCATAAACCATGTCCATGAATCAGAGGTTTTAGATTTGCCAACCCCGTAAGCTATTGGCAGTATCCCATTGTTAGCATCCATGGCTACTGCTAATAAGTTTACTCCAAGGTATCGACCTTTTAAATGTGCTCCGTCAACTATAATAACTGGGCGCATGCAAGTAATAAACGAACGAATCTGCAAAATCATATACACAAGAAATATAATCATTTAAATGTGAAATACATGTAACTAACAAAAATGAGTCAAAAAAAATTATATTGATTTACTAACCGCAGCACCAATGGCGATAAACAGCAACTCAAAGCGTCCATCTCTATCTGTTTTGATATGAGTTACCGACCCAGGATTTTTCAGCTTTAAATTGTGACAATAAGCCGGAAGTTGGGCAAACGATGCTTCTGGCGACCCCCTCAACAATTCCAAGGCATAACATTTGGCTCTCCAAGCTTGAGAATATGATATACTAATCTTGAACCGAGCATTCCTGTCAGTCATAATTTCATGTCCCCGATATACCCTGCCATTCAAAAACATTAACTCATCCAGAAAACCACCCAACACCTTTTTGTTTGCCTGTCTATGGTGAGGAAAAATTTGGGTTCTTGAACATGTATGTTTATCAATAAAAGTCCTAACTTGAAACATTTCACAATATTTTATCCTCTTTGCAATCATACACCACGTACAGTTTTTGTCAATCATACACCTTATTTCGAAACGATCTTTGCTTGATTTGTTAACTTTTAGTTGATAGCCATCTTCCACACACATTTCGTATACAAAGCTATCTTCAAGTATTCCTTTGTATCAAAACAATCATCTTTCTTGATACGAATAATTTTTGTGTAACAATCAACTGCTATCTTTACCAACTCTTCTTCCGGTATCTGAAGTAATTCTGGCATATTCCAGTTATACTCCCGTGGCATTTTCTTCGGGGACTTTTCTTTGGGGATTTCTTCTTCTTCTTTTTCTTTTTCAGGGTTATATGAATTACAGAATAGATGTTCAACATATTCATTTACAGTCGTAACTTCCTCCTCATTATCATCAACAACATCTTCCTCGGCAACGGATGTTTCATCATCAAAATTCGAGTATTGACCAATATCAAAATCATTACACGCAGGGTCTGTTTCTTTTTCTGAAAAATCATCAAAATCCGAGTATTGACCAAGATCAAATTTCGAATACTGACTAGTACTCACAATTTTTTCTGTTGGCTCATCATCGTCTAACTGGTCAATACGAAAACCGAAATTTGGTGCTGAAAGTTGATTGGGATTTGGATTAGGGAAAGGTTGTGGGTTTTGAGATTGTGTTTGGTATTGGAAATGTGGTGAAACAATATTTGCTTGGTGATGAAATTGTGGTGGAACCATTAAATTTTGAGCACCATAAACTGGGGTTGAAAAACTTAATTGCTTACTACCCGCTACTGACCCAACTTCACTACTTCTAGGTTCAACAATATACAATGTAACATCATCACTTGAAACACTAATGTAAGCAATGAATCGTTCAACATCTTCATTGTCGGTTAACAAATAAACTTTACCATTTCTCTGATAAGATAGCCTAAATCCACTTAGGGGCTAAAAATTCAATTTATTTGCAACACGTAACATTAGAGTTTCATAAGTTAACTTTTTTAATGACAGTTTTAGTTGAAGATTCATGGGTAAAGGCATATATTTTAAAACACCATGAACATTCTCCCATGACCCTCCAAAACACAAATCTATCCAAACATGATCAACATTAGATGATTTCATTATTGTAAATTAATTTACTAAACAAACGAGCTGCGAAACTAAAACCTGTTGTCGGATGGGGAAGGATGTCGTTGAATATAGGAACGGATGTCGCCAGAAAGAGTGATAGATGGAGATGGAATGAGTTGCGATTTAGGGATTTAGGTTATGAGTTGTTGCTGCTGCGTAGTTATATACCCAAAACATTTGTGTTGCGAAACTAAAACCTGTTGCAAATTCAGAAATCGAGTTGCGAATTTGAAATTCAGTATTGCGATAGTCAGAATCGCGTTGCGATAGTCAGAATCTCGTTGCGATAGTCAGATTCACGTTGCGATTTACAGATTCGCATTGCGATTTACTTATTCGCATTGCGATTTACGTATTCGCATTGCGAATTAGGAAAATCGCAACGCGAATTTGGAAAATCGTAATGCGATAGTCAAAATCGCGTTGCGAATCTGGAAACTGATTTGCGATACCGGAGATCGCGTTGCGAATTATCGATTGCATTGCGATTTAGTTGGTCATTTTGGCAAATCCAAAAAAAGTTGATTAAAATCGTATATTATAAGGCATTTTTGGTCACTGAGGTTATTTTCTCTTATTCATAATTGTGTCTAGTAGTGTGCTCATCTCGTGCTGAGGAATGGTACTGGCCGGTAACTGATACGAAAGCCAACTCTGATCCATCATACCGGGCACGAGAGGGGGTTTATCAATATGTCGACATAGTATGCCATGTGAATCGAGCTCTTGAACGGTGGGAGGGGCCTCTTGAACGATGACAGGTGAATCGGGCTTCTTCTTACGCAGTCTTATAACTATTGGGGTGAAAGGAGATGTAATGGCACGTCCATAACATCTGATGCGTGAACCCCGTTGTGCAAGAAAAACCCGACATAAAGTATCTACCTTATCGGGCCGCTAAAAATAAATAAATAAATAATGCCGAAAAAGGTTATTTGCATTTTTAGTATTAAACAAACTTACCTCATTGCGTAGAGTATGAACCTCATTCTGCAACAATAAAATAATTTCACGTAGAGCGGCTACCTCATCACATAAAGTAGATACCTCACCACGTAAAGCACCATTGTCATCGCGTAAGACATCTACCTCACCACGTAAAGACTGTACCTCATCACGCCATGCACTATTGTCGTCACGTAAAGTACCGACCTCATCACGCAAAGTACTGACCTCATCACGTAACTCCCCTAACTCATCCCGTGGAGGTGGAGAACGGGGAGATAAATATCGTGGAAGCTTCTCCGGTCGCCTATCATGAGGTGATGGTGGAGAAGAGTCTCGATGATGTGATGGAATAAGTGATGGCTCTCGATGTGGAGGTGTATAATCGACTCGATCAGGTAATGGCTCTCGGTGTAGAGGTGTATAATCGGCTCGATCAGGTGATGGCTCTCGGTGTCGAGCTGTAGAATCGGCTCGATCAGGTGATGGCACTCGAAGTGGGGGGTGTTCATCATCCGTCCCATCAAAAAAGGCCTACTAGCTTGCCACCCATCAGTGGAAAGCTCAGCCTCTGTGGGTGTCAGCCTCTATAATTGATAGTTTGCCTCCTAACAATATAAAAGCTTAAACAAAGTTAAACGTCTACTAGTAATAACTTGTTTATATATGGTAGTATTTGTGTTAACTTACATTATTCATCGTCGTATATGGTAGTAAATCTTCCCACTCCAACAGCCGGATCCTCTTCCAGGTAATAGCCATAGGAATATCATTTGAATTTTTGATGGCATATGTCTGCATGATGGGAAAAGCCTCAAATATCCAAATCTACAAACAATATAATACACAAACATTAATTTTAGTAATTGTTAAATAATTAATTATAATTTTGGAAACATTATATATAATTTTTTACCTCAAAGGCCCAAATAAAGCCTACCAAAGTATATTTGGAACCATGGCCACGCAAACTACGACGGTCCTCAAAGGCAAACGACAACTTTTTCCAAGTAGCTTTTCATAGATATGAACCCCACGGAAACATGTTCCATGCATTTAGGTCCTCTACCAATAATATTAAATCCTCATAAATAGGTTGTCTGCCCTCTTTGCCTAAAAAGCCGACATTCAAAAGTAATAAAAGGCATACTCGGACAACGTCAAGGTCATCAATCCGAGTAAAACCATCTTTAAGAAGTAATCTTTTCAAATCATCGACGTGTAAACTGGGCTTTGCCTTTTCTAGCTCAGAAAAAACTCGAAATAACCATGATGGGCGGGTGATATGACTAGTGTTCCGACCTACTTCATCGTGTCGTCCAAAACGTAGACCAATGATTAAGCAAAACTCCTCCTGCCCAAAACAAGTATGCGCCGGTGAAAAATGAAACTATATCTCTTCATCACCACGTTGTATCCTCTCGAGTAGATCATTAGTCATGGTCTGAAGAAACAAATGGGTAAACATAGCATCTCCACCTGGATGTTGTACTTTCAGCCATGGCCCGAAACAAGTATTCTCAAACAAATTTCTTTGTACAAGTGTAAGGGTCGACACAATTGTAGTGGCTAGGCTTAATTTATTCCTTAAAGTCAATGAAGCCGAAAACAATTCCTAAAAAAAATAGTAAACATATCAAGTTAGATATACCAAAAACTACAAATTATACAGTATAAACAGACATGATATTAAACAGGGAAAATATAGCCAAATAGTTTCAAACTAGCACAGTATTCACCAAAGTCATTATTCTATCATAGTTCACAAAATGCATCAGATAACATTCCAGAAGTAAGCACTTATATAAACATTTCAAAGGACAACATATATGTTTAGTGCAGGTTCAAGGACAACATAAAGAGTAGTAGTTTATTCTTGAAACTTAAATTCGCAACACTGTGAAGTTAGTATTTGTCTTTGTTTTTTGGTTGAAGTAATGCAATTCATTCAAGTTTCAATTTGCAAAAGAAGAGTAGTTTTTTAAACTTAAATTCGCAACACGAAAATGAAATTCGCAACGTGAAACTAAATTCGCGTTGCGAATTTCATTTTCGTGTTGCGAATTTCATTTTCGTGTTGCGAATTTAAGTTTCAAAAACTATTCTTCTGCAAATTGAAACTTGAATGAATTGTATTACTTCAACCAAAATACTAACTTCACAGGGTTAAAGACTAAACAGTTTAGCAGTATTGGCAGCAACTGAATGAATTTACCAAGCAATCTAAGTGAAATGGTTAATCTATATATTGAAATTACCAGTAAATTTATCATCAATTTAAATATGAAAAATCTAATAATAATACAAAAATTTCAAAATAAAAATAATTAAAAAACTAACCCTCGGTGGTTGATTTTTTATTTGTGGTCATGAATGGTTGTGAGAGGGTGGCTCTGAGAGATGGAGATAGAGGGGGGTCGCCGGATATGAGGACGGATGTCGCCGTAGAGAGTGAGAGATGGAGATGAGGCTGAGTTGTGATTTAGGGTTTTAGGTTATGAGATACGATTATACTGTTTACATTTGTGTTACGAAATTAATATTGTGTTTCGAATTTGAAAATAAAATTCGCTTTGCGAATTTGACTTCTGTGTTACGAATTTGGAAAATCGTGTTGCGAAAAGAAATTCGAGTTGCGAATTTCAAAACTGAGTTGCGAATCTGGGAAATTTGCATTGCGGATTTGGAAACTGTCTTGTGAAATTGGAGTTCGCGTTGCGAATTTGTTGGTCATTTTCGCAAATCTAAAAAAGTTGGTTAAAATCGTATATTATAAGGCATTTTCAGTCACTGAAGTTATTTTCTCTAATAACAAATATGTTCAAGTCCATAACATAATCAGGGGGAAATATGGGGGCTTTGCATGAAATTTGACCATACAAAATAAAACAAAATAAGGGGTTTGGAATGTAATTTGACATACGAAATAAAACAAAAATAAGGGGCTTGGAACATAATTTGACCATATGAAATAAAACAAAAATAAGGGGCTTGGAATGTAATTTGACCATACGAAATAAAACAAAAATAAGAGGCTTGAAACGTAATTTGACCAAACGGATTAAAACATAAATTTCAAATCTGGGTTTACTCAATTCACGGCCGATGAAGAGGAGATTCAAGCTGAGATTTCCGAGGAACGAGCAGTGGTGGCGAAGTCGGTTTGCCTGGTCGTGAATGGTTCTCCGACCGTATTCACGCATTTCAAACAAGAAAAAATGATCGAGCGAATGACGATGCAAAGGGAAACAATATCGTTCATTGACCGATGGTTCTGGGCGACGTCGATCCAGGTGATGTTGGGTGGAGCAAGATTGGTTTTCTCTTGGTATGACTCTCCGACAGCACTTAAAATTGTATAAAATGGTTTTCCGGTGAAAGACAGTGGCGGCCGGCGGTAGTGATGAACTGATGTTGGCCGTTGGTTAAATTTTAATTAATTAATATTTTTAATCAAAAATAATAATTTAATTATAATTCTATTAAAATTAAAATTAAAATTTAAAATTTAATGAATGATTAATTATAAATAAACTATTATTTTTTAATATTTACATAATAAGAATAAATTTATTAGTGATATGTTTCGGTGTGTCGCTTTAACTTGTATCTTACGATATGTGAATTGCGCTCTAAACTCATCCGTAAAATATAACACTTTTAAATATATAGTGAAATTTATGATATTTATGACAATATTTTGAAGCTCGTATATAATAAAATTCATAATATCAATATGAAGAGTTTTAAAATATTATAATAAAAATTATAGATCCTAAAATAAATTTCTTATAAAAAAATATAATACCACCGTTATTGCGCTAATTCTGCCCTAAGAGCCCCTCAGCGGATCTCATTTCTAGAAATATGAGAATCCTTTTCAAAATGAATCATTTTAAATTATGGATTTTTGAACCCTTAATCTCGACCGTAACGAGGAGTGGAATCAGAGGATTTTCAAGACTTGCCATCGTTTTATCCAACTGCAAAAACTTGCTTAGCAAAGTACTGATCCAACAGGAGAGTACTGACAACTTCTTATAGTACTAAATTACCATCCTAACGATACATATCACCGTGTCATAATATTTTCTAAACTTATATTTATAATTAAAAAATGTAGTATTTGTTTTCAAGAAATAAATCATGTCTACAACACCCACAACCTTGATAATTGTATCTTATGATGAAATTGTTTCTTATAATGTATCCCAATAAAAATTTGTAAAGTATAAAAATATAAAATTTAAGGTCTGTTTATTTTACGGAAAACAGATCTTAGAAAATAAATTTCGTAAAACAAATTGTATTTCTTAGAAAACATTTTCTGAAAATCATTTTACTATATTTGGATGATGTTGTGTAATTTATTTTCCATTGGTTAGTAAACTTTTTATAAATTCTTAGTTATAAACATCAAATAAAATAAATAATATTATTACTTATTAAAAAAATAATAATAATATTTTTAAAATATTAGAATAATTTATTTAATATTATTTTTTTCAATATTATTATTAAAATATTACATCTACACTTTTATAATTAAAAAATTATTATAATTTATATTAATTATTTATTAAAACAAAATTAATAATTTATTAATTATTAATTATAAGAATTATTTATAAAAATAATAATATTATTAAATATTAAAATAATAATATTATATTATACTTTAAGGAGTATATTTTAAATATTCAATAATATTATTTTTATAAAATTTAAAATATTACTTTTGTTAATAATTTATTATATATTATTAAAATAAAAATATTATATATATTATTAAAATTATCTATAAATATAAATTAATAATTAATATTTTATTAAAATGATATTAAAATAATATATTAATATTAAACATATAAATAATAATATTTTAAGTGTTTACGTTTTGAAGTGAAAAGTTCGTAAAATGATTTACCTAAAATCAAAACATAAGTTATTTTCTTGAAAATGTAAAAAAAAAATCAATTGACCAGAAAAATAAATTGCATTAACCATCTTTTTTTCATCAATCAAACATTAGAAAATGAGAAAAAAAAATCGGAAAACTATTTACAGAAAACAAACATACCCTTAGGGGCGTTTGGTTCGCGGAAAAGAAATTTCCAAGGGGAATAATCTTTTTCAGAATTGTATTATCACTTTTGGTTCATGAATAATCTTTTTCCAATGGTAACACTTTCAGTTAAACGGTGGGAATGTCGTTACCTCCAAATTTTTAGATATTAGACAATTCCTACCATTTTCGACGAGAATAACCCTAGATTGATGAAATCTTTTTATAACAATCCTTTTTCAATTTTTTTGTGCTTTACTCAAAATTATAAATATAATAATAATACAAAAAGAGTTTAATTTAATATAATATTAATAATTTAAGTATTTAAAATTATTTTGTATTTTTAATATTCAATATATTAAATATTTATAATTTTATGAGATAAAAAATAATGTGATTATAAAAATGTAATTATTTAAAATAATGTCTAACTTTAAGGTATTAAAATATATATCTTATATGTTAGAAAACAATATCCTTGTCCTCTTGAGATCACAATGTTATTTTTTCCATATTATATTATATTTTAAACATGCTCTTCAAGAAATCATGAGACATACTCTGCTTTGCACCTGGTCTGGACCTTTGTCACTCAAAAGCTTTTCGAACGCTCCACCTACTAATATGTGTTAGGAAACAAATTCCAAACACTGAGCTAACTAGCCCAGTGCCACACTAACAACTAAATCATACTAAATGTATATCAATAAAATGCTCAAGCTATCAATTCTTAATGTATTAGTGAGTATGCTTGTATACTCACTCTCTACTCTATGGTAGACATCATGGTGCGACTGAGGGTTCTGCATCTCATATCTCACACACCCCTTTAGTCTACCGAGGATGATGCCCGAAACTCTGCATCGGTCAACACCTTCGACTATCCACCCCTTGTGAGTGTCGAGTCTTGGGCATAGTTAGTCAGTTTAAAGTGCCTTGCGCACTACCTAAGAATATCCAAACTGATTCTACTTGTCGATACTAGTATCTTTTGCTAAAGTGACTTGAGTGTCCTAATCGTTTTTCGAGCATTAAAACAAGGTTAATTTTATGTCACCCTAATTAATTTCATTTCTAATGTAATTAAACATTATTCTTGTTCTCACTTATAGTCTTATTTGGGAGAAATATAGAGTTCTTGGAAACATCATTACATTTTAATTCCCTTGTAATTAATGCCCCTTAAATTGTCGGCTCGTATTGATACCAAGCATCTTGGTATCGGTACCAACCCTAGAGTATCGATACATTGGAAAAATTATACTGAGAAAGCGAGGGATATTATCCATACATTCATACCAATATCGATACTCCCATGTTGTAGTATCGATATTGACTAGGGTATTGATACCAAAATAGCATTCTGAAATTTGATTTATGATCTCAATATCAATACCACCCTGTGAGTATCGATATCAACCTTGTAATATTGATACTCCTCTTGAGGGTATCGATACTCCCTTTAAGCCTAGGAAATTTTACACTTATTAAAGAACAGTATCGGTACTGACTCTTATAGTACTGATATCCCTACTCGAAAATGCCCTACTTGGGCTCGAAATGGCCACTCAAACTCCTTAATTTTTCTATATTGAGGTTTCTAATTGTTATTAACATTTTATGTGAACATAAAGGGTCATAAATAAGGCTTTTAAGTATACTAAAAACATCAAATATAAAATCTACCATGAAATGTATCACTAAACTTCACAACTCAACTCTTTAGCTAGGACATATTTCTATTGACCCACAATTGGTATAAAGGAGTGTGAGTGTGTTACCTGATTTCTTTTGTTGCTAAAATCTCTCCCAAATCAATTAGGAGGCACATTTTTTCCCCTTGCTTTTTAACTTTCTCTCACCTCTTTAACTAAACAAATGTAAGACAAGGAATTACTAACTTGTCTAGGAATTGGAATAAAATTAAGAACACTTTAAAAGCGTAAATTTATTAAAAAAGCTTGAATCCTTTGATTTCCATAAACCTCCCTAAAATCCAATTTTGAAAACTATGACCAAAACATGGGATTAGAGGCTTGATTTAAAGCTTGAAGGATGAAAATTAAAGTTATTACCTTGGCTGATTCAAACTAGGTTTAAGAATTCAAAAGCTCCCACCTTTAACTCACCCTTAAGGAGGAAGAAGAAGAGATAAGAGAAGAAGAAAATGGAGGAGTGTTTGTTAAGCTTGATTCACATGAAATTCATCTAAAATAAGGGGTTTCTATAATTTAACTTAAAAATGGGTAAACCATACTTTTAGTCATTCTCCTTACAATCCACATTAACATCATCACTTATCTTTAACCATTTCGCCAATCTTAAGCCCAATACCCTTTAAATGGGTCCAAACTAGTTTAGGAGATCTATCGGACTCTACTTATGGGCCTCGGGTTGGCTTGAACTACTGACTCGGGATTCGAGGTGTTACAACTCTCCCCTCATAATAAGAAATTTTATCATCAAAATTTACCTGGATAAAAGAGATGCAGATACTGCAATTGCATATCTTCTTCTGTTTCTGTTGAGTTAATCGATCGACGAATATGGCCAAGAGGGGGTGAATTGGCAATTAAAATTTCGGTGGAAATTTTTGCAGAAAATTGAAAATATTTGCACAGCGATTTAGAGTGGTTCGACTTTCTCAGCCAAAGTCTACATCCACTACCTTAGCTATCCACATTAAGAATTTTCCACAAATTCACTAATTTGTCTTTCTTTTGAGGACAAAGAGTAACCTTACAAATCCCTCAAGAATTATACCCCAAATTCTTGAGAACACTCTCTCCCAAAGAGAACAATACAAATTTTGCAAACTTACAAGAAAATCCTCACAAGGCAAGATGTTTTCACAATTATAAAACAAAAAAAGAACACTCAAGAATAATACAATTGAGCACAATAAGTGTTCTTGAAAGCAAAAATGAATATTGAATGAAATAGGCTTGAAAATGCTAAAACTTGAGGTTTAATGCTTTCTCTTTGATTCTTGTTGATTGTTGTTTCTTGTTATTGATCAATGGCTTCTAGGCTTGTTTAAATACTCATTCAATTGATTCTGAATGTTGGGGGTGATTAGTGGAGTTAATGGAGTTGTTTAAGTGTGAAAACAATTAAGAAAACTGCTTGGAGCGTGGGGGAAATCGGTACCCCCTCATAGGGAATCGATTCCCTTAGTGTAAAATTCAAATATTTTGACCGTTGACAAGGGGGAATCAGTTCCCTCCGAGTAATCTGTTATTTCTCGGAGCCAAACTATTCAGGGGGAATCGATTCCCTCTGGACAATATGGAATTTTGGCTTATTTTTGGTTCGAAATACTTTGTGAAAATTGTTTCAAAAATGGTTTAAGTATAAAACACAATTTTAAACTTTAGTAAGGTTTGAAAATGATATTTGAAAGACTCGGAGTAATATTTTGATATTCGAATAATTATATCGAATATTCTTAGAAAATCTTTTGTAAAATCTTAAAATTCATTTATACTTAGTTTTTATATCGAAACATCAAAATGTTTTCAATAATCTCCCCTTTTTTGATAGAACAAAACATTTTAGTAATTTTAAGATTTTCTAATTGAAAATAAATTAAATTTTGAAATCAAAATCACCCCCCTTACTTTAACACTTCTCCCCCTTTTTGTTAAATAAAAAGGACTCTAAAACGTTTTTAAACAAGGTTTTGAAAAGCATAGACAATTGATTATAAGTAAATATAACTTAAGCTGCTAAGATCAAAGATCAAGAGAAGAAGTTAGCCATTAGTTTCATAATCAATATTCATAAAAAATGTGAAATGGTAAAATTGGTCATATTCATCTAATTGTAAATGATGCAATAATTAATAAATTCAACCAAACCAAATATATATAAATATAAGTTCAACCATCCACAAAACATAAATCCAAACATATAAGCATTCAAAGTCAAGCAATCCACAAATTCAAGCATTCAAAAACATCCAAAATGTTAAAACAATAAGTTCGAAGATGTATCCAAGAGAACTAAAGCACGGTAATAAATCAAGCATCCGTAGGAGCATCGTGAGGAGGAAAATGAGCGCGCATTGCGGCCATATCATGTGCGAGCGAATTAATACGTTCATTCATTGTTGCGTTGTTCGCACACATCTCCCGGATAATCTCCAATTATTGAGCTCCCATAGTGGACAAATTGGATTCTATGGAAGTAAGTCGCGAATCCATGGATGCATATCTGAAATTGAATGTCTCCATAAAAGATTGAAAATATGGAGGCATTTGATCTCTTTGTTGTGCTTGATCCTCATGCTGCTCCGGCTCATATTTGGCTTCGTCGGCTTCCGGAGGTTGCTCACTAGTACAAACCCATAGACCCGTTTCTTCATTGATCTTCCATCCAGATTTAGTTAACAAAAAGAGATTGATTTGGTTTTTGAGTGGAAAAGTGACATCAAGGCCAACCCTAAGCTCGACTAGGTTTACAGTTTCAACGATTTCGGCGAAGATAATCGTAGGTAGCTTTATCTTAAGATTATTTTGGATACAATGTAGCCAAAAGAGATATAATGCTCAAAGAGTGGTGTATCTACCTCCAGATGGTTGAAACCACCAAGAGATCATTAAATGAAGAAAACGATCATGGAGATCTAAAACACTCGCACTATCCTTTCGTTTATACTGAGAACTTACCATTTGTTTTTCATTGTCTAACCCGTCATTATCTAATTCTAATGCTCTAGCTATGTATTCTGGGTCAATATGAAAGAATCGTCCTAGAAGATAGGATCGAATTCCTATGGTTGCGGTTTTATCCCGGTTTTGAATGTAAACGGCATTAGAGTAGAATATACGAACGAGTTGGTGGTAAACTATTGGTTCAAGCTCGAAGAGTTTATCAAATTTTCACTCTTGTAGGGTAGGAAGATGTCGAAAATTGATGTCTAACATGGCTTGAAGAGATGACAATTGTTTTTCCTGAATTTTGTAGGATTCAAAATACTGAGAATACCTAAAGAGTAGGTTTTGTCTACAACCTGGTTCATTGAAGCTCGAATTAAGAATGGTCATATTTGGATATCGGGATTAGGATTAGGAATTTGTTGGATAGGAGAAGGATTTGGAGGTGAGTTAGGAGATTGGTTTGATCGACTAGAGGAAGGCCTAGAACATTTTTGAGACATGACGTATGATAATCGAAATGGAAAGAGTAACCTGTAATTTTAAAACACATGTATGCAATATAATCAATCCCAAAACTCAATTGAGTCCGTAATATTTCAAGGTTCTCTAAAACGATTCAAATGGGCAATTGGAAAACAAGTTTTAGAACAATGTTTGAAAATCAATATATGTATAGTTTTTTATGAAAACAACATAATTAAATCAAAACACAACAATTTGAAAAACAGTTTTTTTTATTTCAAAAATTTCAAATATGTTTTGAAAATTCTTGTGTTTTTTATGAAATCAGTTGTAGATTATAGTTCTAAACCAAAATATATGTAATGCCCTATCATTATTTGAACCTAGAACTAATTAAAACTTGTCCTATGTTCAAAATCAATAAAATAGTGAGTTTAGAAAAATTAACTTGAAAAATATGGATTTGTGAGAATGTGATGATTTTGCACTAGTTTGATGATTCCAACAAGCTTAGGAGTTGAAATATGATGAAATTCCGACTAGAGATCGTTGTTTTGAAGCAAAGTGGAGATTTGGGAGATAGAGAGGTTGGAACGACGTGAGAAGGATAAGAGAGGGTTTTGAGAAAATAGGGTATTCTGGTTGTGTAATATCCAAAACCCTCGAGGGGTATCGATTCCCCTACGGGGGGAATCGGTTCCCCTTCAGGGGTATCGATTCCCTCTGCACTAAAATGCTAAAAATCTGATTTTAAACACTCAAAATGCTAAATTAATTTGCTCTAGTGGTATTGGCAACTCATATATTGAAAATTAATCATGTTCAATCAATTTTATCCTTATTTGAACATAAAATTAATTTTTCACAAAGAATCATAAGCTCCCCCTAACTAATAGTAAAGAATGCAATCAAGAATTATTATTATTATGAGCATTTTTCATTTATTCTTAAAAGTGCTAAAAATAATTTAAACACTAAGTGAAGATAGGTCAGTCAAACCTAATTCTCTCCTAAGTGTCCAAAATCTTTCTTTGTCTAACGGTTTTGTAAAGATATCCGCTAATTGGTGCAAAGTATCAACAAATTCTAGAACTACATCTTCCTTAGTGACATGGTCTCTAATAAAGTGATGTCTAATTTCAATATGCTTAGTTCTAGAGTGTTGGATGGGATTTTTAGTGAGACAAATAACACTAGTATTGTCACACTTGATAGGAATGGTACCTACTTCAATTTCATAGTCAAAAAGTTGTTGTTTCATCCATAAAACTTGTGCACAACAACTACCGGCTGAAATGTATTCCGCTTCAGTGGTAGATAATGCAACACAATTTTGTTTCTTTGAAAACCAAGAAATTAGCATATTTCCAATGAATTGGCAAGTACCGGAGGTGCTTTTCCTATCTAATTTGCATCCTCCATAATCCGCATCAGAGAAGGCATGTAAGCTAAAGCTAGAGTCTCTAGGATACCAAAATCCTAAACTAATAGTGTCCTTAAGGTATCTAAAGATTCTCTTAACAGCTAGTAAATGTGATTCCTTAGGGCATGATTGAAATCTAGCACATAAGCAAACACTAAACATAATGTCCGGTCTACTTGCGGTTAGATAAAGCAAAGAGCCAATCATTGACCTATATAATTTAACATCCACACATTTACCTCCTTCATCTTTGTCAAGCTTTGTTGATGAGCTCATTGGAGTGTCATGAGGTTTCCCATTTTCCAGTCCAAACTTCTTGAGCATATCTTTGACGTACTTAGCTTGATTGATGAAGATGCCATATTTTCTTTGCTTGATTTGGAGTCCCAAGAAAAATAAGAGCTCCCCCATCATGCTCATCTCGATTTTACTTTGCATTAGCTTAGAAAATTCTTGGCAAAGAACATCATTAGTAGAACCAAATATTATATCATCAACATAAATTTGAACTACTAATAAATATTTACCTTTATGCTTCAAAAACAATGTAGTGTCAACCTTCCCTTTTGAAAAACCTTTTTCAATTAAAAAGTTTGACAATCTTTCATACCAAGCTTTAGGAGCTTGTTTTAAACCGTAAAGCGCTTTTGTCAATTTAAGAACATGATTTGGAAATTTTGAATCTTCAAAACCAAGAGGTTGTTCCACATACACTTATTCTTTTATAAAACCATTTAAAAACGCACTTTTAACATCCATTTGATATAATTTGAATTCATTGAAACATGCAAATGCTAATAATATTCTAATTGCTTCCATCATAGCTACGGAAGCGTATGTTTCATCATAGTCTATGCCCTCTTCTTGAGTATACCCTTGAGCAACAAGTTTAGCCTTGTTTCTCACTATATTACCACTTTCATCAAGCTTATTCCTAAATACCCATCTAGTACCTACAGTAGACTTATTACTAGGCCTTTCAACTAATGTTCATACTTTACTTCTCTTAAATTGATTTAACTCTTCTTGCATAGCCATAATCCAATGTTCATCATTTAATGATTCTTTAATATTCTTAGGCTCTATGCATGAGATAAATGCAACGTAATTACAAATATTTCTAAGAGAAGATCGAGTTGTTACCCCTTTAGATGGATCACCTATAATCTCACCATCCTTGACATAGTTGTATTCCCTTGGGTAAGACACTTCCCTTTCTTCAATGGTTGGATGAATTTCCTCATCTTTTGTTTCTTCCTTTGATGATGGTTCTCCAACGTCATTTCTAACGGCATTTGCTTGTATAATACCTACATCATCATCAACACAAGAATCCTTCCTCGGAAGGGGATTATCATCGAAAACAACATGTATGGGCTCTTCTACAACTAAAGTTCTTTTATTAAATACTCGATAAGCTTTAGAATTTAAGGAATAACCCAGAAAAATTTCTTCATCACTTTTAGCATCAAATTTGCCAAGATTGTCTTTACCGTTGTTTAAAACAAAACATTTACATCTAAAAGGATGAAAATAGCTAATGTTAGACTTTTATTTTTAAAAGGTTCACATGGAGTTTTCTTCAAAATAGGCATAATCATTACTCGATTAATAACATAAAAACGGTATTTGTGGCTTCCGCCCAAAAATATTTTGGCAAATTATTTTCACAAAGCATGGTTCTAGCCATTTCTTCTAAAGTTCGATTTTCCTCTCAACAACTCCATTTTGTTGAGGGATTCTAGGTGCTGAAAATTATGGCTAATACCATTAGAATTATAAAACTCAGTAAATCCAGGATTTTCAAATTCAGTTCCATGATCACTCCTAACACTAGATATATAATAACTTTTTTCATTTTGGATTACTTTTGAAAACGTAATGAATTTTTCTAATGCTTCATCTTTAGTACTTAAGAATATAACCCAAGTATATCTAGAGTAGTCATCGTATAATACAAATGCATATTGTTTTCCACCTAAGCTAGTAGTTCTAGATGGCCCAAAAAGATCTAAATGGATCAATTGTAATACTCTACTAGTGGATACGTCATTAATGGATTTAAAAGAAATTCGCTTTTGTTTTCCTTTAGCACAAGCATCACATATATTATCATTATCAAATTTTAGTTTAGGCAACCCTCGAACTAAATCTCCTTGAATTACCCGTTGCAAAACACTCATACTAGCATGTCCTAGTCTCTTATGCCATAACCAACTATCATGCTCATCCTTAGCAACTAGACATAAATTAGTCATATCTATAGAATCAAAATGCACCATGTAAATGTTTCCTATTCTATGACCAACAAGCATAATCTGATTAGATGTAATGACAATAACTTTACAACCATTAGTATCAAACATGACATTGAATCCCTTATCGTACAATTGACTAATACTCAATAGATTATGCTTTAATCCATTCACATATAAAACATTCTTAATTTGTATGGAAGAGGTATTACCTATAGTGCCTATACCTTCAATGTGACCTTTTGAGTTATCACCAAAAGTCACCTCTCCTCCATTTTTGGCGTTGAGCTCTATGAAACGACTTTTATCTCCGGTCATGTGTCTTGAGCATCCACTATCAAGGTACCATGAGTTTGAATTTGTTTCCCGTGCCTTGTAGCAATGCTCCTTTTCCTACAAACATAGATTAATTTTTTATTTTTGGTACCCAAATTCTTTTGGGTCCATATTCATTAGTTTCCAAAATCCTAGTCCCCCTAGGTATCCATTTGTGTAGTATATCCTTATCTTTAGTAGTAATGAGTTCTTTAGGAACCCATATACTTTTAACGATTTTTCCATTAGGGGTTCTTCGGGGACCTCTATGATTGTAGTTTGAGAAAATAACCTCATTGACAAAAAATGTCTTATAATATACGATTTTAACCAACTTTTTTTGGTTTTGCCAAAATGACCAACTAAATTGCAATGCGATCGATAATTCGCAACGCGATCTCCGGTATCCCAAATCAGTTTCCAGATTCGTAACGCGAACTTCGACTATCGTAACGCGAACTTGGACTATCGCAATGCGAACTTGGACTATCGCAATGAGAATATGTAAATCGCAATGCGAACTTGGACTATCGCAACGCGAACTTGGACTATCGCAATGCGAATATGTAAATCGCAATACGAACTTGGACTATCGCAATGCGAATATGTAAATCGCAATGCGATAGTCGAAGTTCGCATTGAGATAGTCCAAGTTCGTGTTGCGATAGTCCAGGTTCGCATTGCGATTTACATATTCGCATTGCGATTTATTCCAAATTCGTTGCGATAGTCCAAAATCGCAACGATTGGTGGTATTGCATTTGTTTCTTAAGAATTTTCTCTAAAAAGATAGTATTCGCGCAGACGTGTCGAAGACACGTATTACCACGACCACGACCACGATCACGACCCGACCCGAGACGAGACAAACGGCGGCGGCGGCGGCGCGCGATAGTCCCCCTTGTTCTCTATCACTCAACAAGGAAGTGGGAAAGCCAAGCCTTAAATACCATTCCCAATAGTATTTCCAATACTATGTGGGATTGAACATTACCAACACTTGTTTCCAATACAATATGATTATTCAGGAAACAATTAACAGTCATGCACCTTAAAACAACTGAATCAGCAACCAATTGCATTAGTATTATACGATTAAATATGTCATAATTAAAAGTCAATCTACAATAAATCGCGATTATTGCAATTTTAAGCAAAACATTCAAAAATAATATCACTATTTAAGGCTCAATCCCACATAGTATTGGGAACAAGTGTTGGTAATGCTCAATCCCACATAGTATTGGAAACACTATTGGGAATGGTATTTAAGGCTTGACTTTCCCACTTCCTTGTTAAGTGATATAGAACAAGGGGGACTCTCGCGCGTCGCTGCCGCCGTCGTCCGTCTCGTCTCGTCTCGGGTCGTGGTCGTGGTCGTGGTTGTGGACGTGGTAATACGTGTCTTCGACACGTCCGCGCAAATAATATCTTTTTAGAGAAAATTCTTAAGAAACAAATGCAATACCACCAGTCGTTGCGATTTTGGACTATCGCAACGAATTTGGAATAAATCGCAATGCGATAGTCGACTATCGCAACAAATTTGGACTATCGCAACGAATTTGGAATAAATCGCAAAACGCGAACTTGGACTATCGCAACGAACTTGGAATAAATCGCAACGCGAACTTGGACTATCGCAACGAATTTGGAATAAATCGCAACGCGAACTTCGACTATCGCAACGAACTTGGAATAAATCACAACGCGAACTTGGACTATCGCAATGCGAATATGTAAATCGCAATGCGATAGTCGAAGTTCGCGTTGCGACTCTGGAAACTGATTTGCGATACCGGAGATCGCGTGTCGAATTATCGATCGCATTGCGATTTAGTTGGTCATTTTGGAAAATCCAAAAAAAGTTGGTTAAAATCGTATATTATAAGGCATTTTTGGTCACTGAGGTTATTTTCTCTTGTAGTTTTTAAAACTTTTTCTAACAAAGTTGGATTTTGAATTTTCTCTTATTTCAAAACTTTTTGTTCCAACCTTATCAAAAAAAGCTTTAAGATCATCATTTTTTTATGATCATCATTGACCTTTGAAAGTAAATTATGAAAATCAGAAATTTTCTTTTCAAACTCTTCTAGTTTGATTTGCAAATTTTTTATTTTACTTTCAAGATCATTGTTGGTCTTGGATATGAGATTATTTTCATTTTTCAATTTCGAAATATCATTTTTATATTTTAAAAATAATTTCTCATAATCCGAAGTCAACCCATTATATTCCTCTAATAACTCATCATAAGATAAATCATGTAAATCAAATGAGTTAGAGGTTACCTTAGAATCTTCCCCGAATGCCATCAAGCACAAGTTTGCTACTTCTTGTTCCTCTTTATCGGAACCTTCTTCATCGCTCCATGTAGCCACGTGAGCCTTGTGCTTAATCTTTGATTGACCCTTTCTCTTCAATTATGGGCAATCATATTTGACATGCCCCATTTTTTTGCATTCATAGCAAATGATCGGGTCATTCTCTTTTAGTTCATTTTCAAAGCCTTCATTTCATTTGAATTTTCTTCCTCGGTTTGGCCTCATCAGTTTTCTGAACCGTTTGGCAAACAATGTTATCTCCTCGTCATCTTCTTCCGAATCACTCTCATCTTTTGTTGATTTGAGAGCAACTCCCACGTTCTTCTTCTTCTCCATCTCCTTCTTTGGTTCATCTCTTTTTCTCAAGGTCTTCCTCTTCTTTAAGCATCATTTCATGCATGAGGAGAGAGCCAATAAGTTTATTGAGGGTCAAGGATTTTAAGTTCTTAGTCTCGATGATTACCGTCTTCTTTGATTGCCAAGCTTTTGGAAGAGAGTAAACTAACTTCCTTACAAACTTGTCATTTGGAATGATTTCTCCATATGATTTGAGACTAATGAAAATCGTGGAGAATCTATCTGTCATAGCTTTGACATCTTCATCCGGTTTCATCCTGAAATTTTCATAGCTATGAGTTAGAAGACTAATTTTAGATTCTTTTACCTCGTTTGTGTCTTCATGAGTGACTTGTAATTTGTCCCATATCTCCTTGGCGGTTGTACAAGATGAAACTCTCCCATATTCATCCAGTCCAAGAGCACAAAAAATGATATGGATGGCTTTGGAGTTAAGCTGGAACATTCTTGTCTCTCCTTCACTCCACAATCTCGGGTGAGTGGAGGGTTTGATGTATCCATCTTCTATGACATTCCATGCTCCCATGTCACTTGCTTGAATGAAATACATCATTCTATTCTTCCAATAAGCATAATTATCTCGATTGAAGAAAGAAGGCTTGTTGACGGGCATTGAATCGAGAATGAAGTCAGAGTTTGAAGCGTCGGCCATTGATGACTTGAATATCGATGTAACTCTTCCCGAATCAACTCAAGAGGCGATTAAACCTTCAAATGAGTGAGGCTCTGATAACAATTATTGAGTTAATCGATCGACGAATATGGGCAAGAGGGGAGTGAATTGGCAATTAAAATTTCGGTGGAAGCTTTTGTAGAAAATTGAAAATATTTGCACAGCGATTTAGAGTGGTTCGACTTTCTCAACCAAAGTCTACGTCCACTACCTTGGCTATACACTAAGGATTTTCAATTTGTCTTTCTTTTGAGGACAAAGAGTAACCTTACAAATCCCTTAAGAATTATACCACAAATTCTTGAGAACACTCTCTTCCAAAGAGAACAATACAAATTTTGCAAACTTACAAGAAACTCCTCACAAGGCAAGATGTTTGCACAATTCTAGAATAAATAAAGAACACTCAAGAATAATACAATTGAGCACAATAAGTGTTCTTGAAAGCAAAACTGAATATTGAATGAAATAGGCTTGAAAATGCTCAAACTTGAGGTTTGATACTTTCTCTTTGATTCTCTCTTAATTCTTGTTGATTGTTGTTTCTTGTTATTGATCAATGGCTTCTAGGCTTGTTTAAATACTCCTTCAGTTGATTCTGAACATTGGGATGATTAGCGAAGTTAATGGAGACGTTTAAGTGTGAAAACAATTAAGAAAACTGCTTGGAGCGTGGGGGGAATCGGTACCCCCTCATAGGGAATCAATTCCCTTAGTGTAAAATTCAAATATTTCGACCGTTGACAAGGGGCAAATCGGTACCCCCTTGGGGGGGAATCGGTTCCCTCTGAGTAATCTGTTATTTCTCGGAGCCAAACCATTTAGGGGGAATCGGTACCCCCTTGGGGAGGAATCGGTTTCCCCTTGGGGAGAAATCGGTTCCCTCTGGACAATATAGACTATTGTCTTATTTTTAGTTCGAAATACTTTGTGAAAATTGTTTCAAAAATGGTTTAAGTATAAAACACAATTTTACACTTTAGTAAGGTTTAAAAATGATCGTTGAAAGACTTGGAGTGATATTTTGATATTCGAATAATTATATCGAATATTCTTAGAAAATCTTTTGTAAAATCTCAAAATTCATTTATACTTTGTTTGTTATATCGAAACATCAAAATGTTTTCAACAGTTTTCTACGTAGTTTTCTCGACCCCATGATTTTTCCACATAACTTTTACTAGAGGAATCCTTCATAGGTCATATATGGGCTCAACTCAACTTGTTCTGCCTTCAAAACATGTGAAGGGTTAGAACGATACCTTCTAAGCATTGACACGTGAAACATATTATGATTGCGTTCCAAATTTGGAGGTAAGGATAAATGATAGGTCACCGGTGTGATCCTCTCAAGCACCTCATATGAGACTATGAACTATGGAGTCAACTTTTCTTTACGCCCGAACAAGAGTACTTTCTTCCACTGGGACACCTTAAGAAATACATTGTCACCCACAACAAACTCAATATCTTTACATTTTAAATCCGCAAAATACCTTTGCCTATCTGATGCTTTCTTTAACCGATTATGATCAAATTGACATTTTCCTCAATTTCTCTGATCAAATTTGGACCTACTAACTTTGCCTCACTAAGTTCAGTCCAATAAAAAGGAGTCCTACATTTTCGCCCATACAATGCCTCAAAGGGAGCCATTTGTATGCGAATTCCACTAACGACAGGTGGTCTTCCCAAGTACCCTCAAGATCCAAAACAACACATCTAAGCATGTCCTTAAGAACCTAAATGACACGTTCGGACTTACTATCAGTCTAAGGATAAAACGCAATGCTAAAATGGAGTTGGTGCCTAAAGAGTCGTGGAGAGTTTTCCAAAACAGAGAAGTGAACCTAGGATCTTTGTCTGAAATGATCGAAGACGAAACTCCATGCAACCTGACTATCTCACAAATATAGAGCTGCTCTAACCTCTCTAGGGTAAAATCTATTCGAACTGACAAAAATGGGCCAACTTGGTTAATCAATCTACTATCACCCAAATTGAACCATGTTTATACCTTATCATCGGTAAACCAGTAAAAAATCCATAGTCACTCTATCTCACTTCCATTGCAGTAATTGAATCGGTTGAAGTAAACTAGAGGGAACCTGATATTCTGCCTTGACTTGCTAGCACACTAGACACTTTGCAACAAACTCATATACCTCTATTTTCATTTTTGGCTAATAATACAACGGACGAAGCTCTTGGTATATCTTATTGCTACTAGGGTGAACCGAAAGTAGACTGCAATGGGCCTCGTGAAGGATCATGCTACGTAAACGATCGTCATTGGGCTCATCTCGGTGGATTTGCTCCACGTGATCCCTCAAATGACTTTCTGAACTTTGCAATATCTTGACCTCACTCACCAACTCAGGCTCTACTCGAAGTTTAGCCAACAATTCTCCATCTCTAGAAAGATTTAAACACACTAATATCGTTATCAGCTTTGACATCGACTACCAACTTAACGAATCAACCACAACATTTTCTTTTCCTGGGTGGTAGTCAATCACACAATCATATCCCTTTAACAATTCAATACATATACGCTGTCTCAGGTTTAACTCTTTCTGCGTAAGCAGATACTTTAAACTCTTGTGGTCGGTTAGTGCCTTTAAATTTTGAGCGTGAAAACTACGGCTGCAAGCTCTAGATTGTGGGTAGGGTAATTCTGCTCATGTGGTTTAAGATGGCGAGATGCATAGGCTACCACTTTTTCTGCATCAACATACACCCAAGACCTTTTGGCGAGGTATCGCTAAATAGGTAAACTCATTTCTTGACTCAGGCTGGGTTAAAAGGGTCTTCAACTGCTTGAAGCTACTATGTTTCTCCTCACCCCACACAAAAGGCACTCATTTATGAAGCAATTTAGTTATTAGGGCTGCTATCATCGAAAAACCTTTTACAAATCGACGATAATAGCCGACAAAACCTAAGAAATCATGTATCTCGATTACGCTCTTCGGGGGTTCCCACTCAAGTAGCGCTTGAATCTTCTAAGGATCAACTCGGATTTCACCCGCTGTAACGACATGCCCTAAAAATGAAACCTCGGTTAACTAGAACTCACACTTCCCAAACTTGGCATAAAGTTGAAGTTCTCTGAGGGTCTGGAGAACTATGCAGAGATACTAGTTGTGCTCCTCTTCTGACCGTGAGTACACTAAAATATCATCTATGAACACCACTATGATCTGATCCAAGTACGAGTAAAAAAATATGTTCATAAAATCCATGAATATCTTTGGGGCGTTGGTAAGTCTAAATGACGTTACCAAGAACTCATAATGACAGTAACTCATCCTGAACGTTGTCTTTGCTACATCACCATCTTTAACTTTCAACTAGTAGTGCCCGAATCGTAGATCTATTTTGGAGAACATACATACACCCTTTAACTGATCGAGGTCATCGATCCTAGGAAGGGGATAACAATTCTTGTTGGTTAACTTGTTAAATTGATGGTAATCGATACACAACCTCATCGATCCATCTTTTTTCTTAACAAAGAGAACCGTCACTCCCCAATGAGAAATACTTGGTCGTATGAAACCTTTATCCATTAATTCTTGAATCTAAACCTTTAACTCTTTTAATTTTGTCAGTGCCATGCAGTAGGGAGCAATGGACATTGAATCGGAACCTAGCATTACCTCTATATCGAACTCTAACTCTCGGTCCAATGGTAACCTGACAACTATTCCAGAAAAATATCTGGAAATTCTCTGACCATTCAGATGTCCTCTAACCTAAGAATTACAACTCTAGTTTCGATTACATGGGCCAAAAAGGCTTCGCAACCCTTCTCTAACATCCTTTGCACCTTAATAACTGGCATAATCCTTGAACCCTTGGGCTTCTCTCCAAACATAACTATCATAGTCCCATCATCTTTTCTATTTTAAGCCATCAAAGCTTTCAACTTAAACTTGCATCGAGCTCCGACAACCAATCCATACCCAAAATCAAGTGAAACTCTTTAAAAGGTAACTTTAAGATATCGACCAAAAGATTTCACCCTGAATTTCTAATGGGCATCTACGATATACCTTGTCCACTAAAATATCTAATCCTAAAGGGCTCGATACTTGGACCCTTACCTCAAGATTATCGGCTGATATATCTCTCTCTTGAACTAGGTCATAACAGATATAAGAATGGATAGATCTTGGGTTGACTAAAGTAGTTACTGGAATAAAAAATAGGGTAAAGTAATTGAGATCATGTCAGCGATATTGCAATCCCCTTGAGCTCAGACTGCATACTGACGGGAGGCGACTCTAGGCTCAATGCTAGCTCCAGATTGAGTTGCAACCCTACTGGCCTAACCGAATGAAGAACACCTTCCTATCAAAGATCCTCAACCCCTCTGAACAGATGGAGCAGATTGTTGGGTTGACGCTGGAGCTACATCCTACTCCTCTGGGAAATCTCGGATAAAGTGGTCTAGGGAACCACACTGATAACAATCTTTGGTCCCCTGCTGATAAACTTTTGGGTGCCTCCTACCATAGATGGAACAAATGGGCTGAAAAGGCGCTTTCGATGATCCCCCAAAACTCGAAACGAAAATGTTAGAGAATTACCTCCTATGTTGATTGGATCTACCCCTACCCCTTCTCGATCTCTACGTCAATCTGCTAGACTGGCCTGTTGGGGCCCTCCCATAACCCTAAGAATCTCTCTCTCTCTTGGATGGCTAAGATGGTCCTAAAGACTCGACCTCTTCTCTATTCTGACTAGAAATAACACCTTCTTTTGTCGCTTTCCTTCCTATAACTCTTTCTACTACTTTCGCATGGCGAACTAACTTAGCAAAACATCGCGGTGAATCAAGAGCTAAATGAGTCTGAATATCTAGACGGAGGCCCTCCCTAAACCTCCAGCAGCGATGATACTCAGGCAAAACTAACTTGGGTGCGTAGTGACTCAGTCGAAGGAACTCTACCTCATACTCGAACACATATATGTCCCCTTGGTCAACTGAGTAAATTGATCCCTCAAAATATCCATATGAGCTTCTCTAATATTCTTTTGGCAGAACTCTTCCAAGAACCAGTCTCAGGTAGGTTGCTTAGGCTCTGACAACATTTCAACGGTCTCCCACCAGTCTATAACATCACCGTTCAACAAAGAAATGGCGTACTCTAACATACTCTTAGGGGTCAAGTGAAGCTAACGAAGGGTCTTAAGGTTCTCCCTCAACCACTGGTCGGCCACTATAAGGTCATTATCTCATGTGCCGAAGAAATCGATGCTCTAATATCTTCGGAGCCTCTTAATTGGGGATTTCTAAGGTACTACTAAGGGATGAGCTGGCGGAGTTGGCTGAACAGTGGGGTAGCAGGTGTCCTGGGGATGGCTCTAACAATACGCCTCAGGGTAGAGGTCAAATTTCTAAAGAAGGTCACCTCATCGACCCCCGCGTCACCAGACTCTCCAAACTCTGAGTCTGGGATGAACCCATCACTAGAATCACCGGCTAGGGAGACTATACTCTCATGGCTACCATCGCGACTGTGGCTTGAGCTCTCATCCATATCTAATTTCTAAGATTAAGACAAAAAAGAGGAGTTATTATTACTATTTCATATGTATAGGTACTATTAACTTCTTAAAGGCATGTATACTCATAGACTCTTTACTGAAACTGACTCGAGGAACGTTTAAACCTGACGCACCGATACCACTAAATATAACACCCTAAACCAGTATGACACACAGTCGGCTAATTAGAATGCTATACGGAATCACTAGAGTGGCTAACCCAATTTTTTTTCATTTTCTGAATTTAAAACAACCATTTTAAAAACCATCTGAATACGAAAAATCATCCATAAAATATAATTGAAATATTATATCGAGGAGCTGTCAAAATAAATATATACATCAAAATATACATACCAACTTTTCAATGTAAAGTTATGACTCAACTTTACAATAGGGTCTATAAATATACATGCCCTTCAAGAAATCCTGAGACGTACTCTGTTTTGCACCTGGTCTGGACCTCGATCACTCAAAAGCTCTTCGAATGCTCCATCTACTAATCTGCGTAAGGAAGCAAATTCCAAACGCTGAGCTAACTAGCCAGTGCCACACTAACAACTAAATCGTACTAAATGTATATCAATAAAATGCTCAAGCCATCAAGTCTAATGTATTAATGAGTATACTTGTATACTCACTCTCTACTCTATAGTAGACATCATGGTGCGGCTTAGGGTTTTGCATCTCAGAGCTCACATACCCTTTTAGTCTACCGAGGATGATGCCTGGAACTCTGCATTGGTCAACACCCTCGACTAACTCACCCCTTGCGAGTGTCGAGCTTTGATCCTAGTTAGTCAGTTTAAAGTGTCTTACGCACTACCTAAGGATATTCAGACTAATTATACTCATCGATACTAGTATCTTTTGCTAAAGTGACTTGAGTTTCCTGATTGTTTCCCGAGCATTCAAACAAGGCTAGTTTTATGTCACCTTAATTAATTTCGTTTCTAATGTGATTAGACATTATTCTTGTTCTCACTTAAGGTCTTATTTGGGAGAAATGTAGAGTTCTTGGAAACCTCATTACATCTTAATTCCCTTGTAATTAAATCCCTTAAAACCACCTGCTAGTATCGATACCCAAGGTATCGATACTCAAGGCAAAATTATACTAAGAAATCGAGGGGTAGTATCGATACTTACATACCAGTACTGATACTCCCATGTTATAGTATCAATACTGACTAGGGTATCGATACCAAAATAGCATTTTGGAATTTGATGTGTGATCCCAGTATCGATACCACCCCTTGAGTATCGATACCACCCCTTGAGTTTCGATACCAACCCTGTAGTATTGATACTCCTCTTGAGGGTATCAATACTTCCTTTAAGCTTAAGAAGTTTTACACTGATTGAAGGACAATATCAGTACTGACTCTTACAATACCGATACCCCTGCTAAAAAATGTCTTACTTGGGCTCGAAATGGCCACTCAAACTCCCCAATTTTTCTACCTTGAGGTTTCCAATTGTTATTAATGTTTTATGTGAACATAAAGGTCATAAATAAGGCTTTTGAGCATACTAAAAACATCAAATATGAAATCTACCATGAAATGTATCACTAAACTTCACAACTAAACTCTTTAGCTAGGACACATTTCTATTGACCCACAGTTGGTATAAAGGAGTGTATGTTACCTGATTTCTTTTATGCTAAAATCTTTCTCAAATCAACTAGGAGGCACCTTTTCTTTCTCCTTTGCTTTTGAACTTTCTCCCACCTCTTTAACTAAACAAAGGTAAGACAATGAACTACTAACTTGTCTAAGACTTGGAATAAAATTAAGAACACTCTAAAAACTTAAATTTACTAAAACAAACTTGAATCCTTTGATTTCCATAACCCCCTAAAACCCATTTTTGAAAATTATGACTAACTTGGGATTAGGGGCTTGATTTGAAGCTTGAGAGATGAAGATTAAAGTTCTTACCTTAGTTGATTCAAACTAGGTTTAAGGATTCAAAAGCTCCCACCTTTGACTTACCCTGGAAGAGGAAGAAAAAGACAGAAGAGAATAAGAAAATAGAAGAGTGTTTGGTAAACTTGATTCACGTGAAATCCATTTAAAATAAGGGATTTTTATCCTTTAACTTAAGAAATGGATAAACCGCACTTTTAGTCCTTCTCCTTACAATCCACATTAACATAATCACTTATCTTTAACTATTGGGAAAAACTTAAGCCCAATACCCTTTAAATGGGTCCAAACTAGTTTAAGTGATCTATTGAACTCTACTTATGAGCCTCGGGTTGACCTGAACTATTAACTCCAAGCCATCACATTTATATTCTTGCTAAACAAACCAAACAAGATAATACAACATTCTCATAATAACGCTATATTCCAATAATGTCATTCCCAAATATAATTTTACATTTCAATAATCTTACATTTCGTCGACCAAACATCCCCATAAAGTCATCTTCAAAAAAATTAAAGTACATATCTTAAAATATATATTTATTTACAAAAATAGATAGTAAATGAAAATGTGATTATTTTTTTCATAATTTAATTTTCAAAAGTTGCTTCTCAAAAGCAACGAAAAGCAGCTTTACATTATGAAACCCAATGTTTTTAAAATCAACCGGACTTTGAATCGGTGAAGGTACTGGTTCACTGGTTCAACCATGGTTCAACCAGGTTCAACCGGATTTTATATAAAATAATATATTTTTTAAATTTTACATAATATTTAAAGCAATATTAATATTATATATAACATTTTTTTAAGTTTACAATATTAAAATGTATAAAAATATCACAAGTCATAACATATATAAGTTAAAAAACATAAAATCAAGTGAAACAAAATGATTCAAATCAACTACAACATAATATTTAAGGTAAAACATATTAAATAATAAATATAATTATATAACTATAATCAAAAAATAAATTTTGGGCTGAAAAAAAGCATAACAAACGATATCGTTTGGTTTAATTTTTTTTTAAAAATAATCCAACATGGCTAAGAAGCATAGAAGAGCATCACAAAAGTCTAAAGAGAAAAAATATGAGAACAAAACAATCCCACATAGCTAAGAAACATAGAAGAGCATCCTGACTTCTATAAATATTAGAGGTAATTTGACATTCAAAATCATAGAGCCTTTTGGTGAGCATATAGCGAATTATTCTTTCGCTTCAATTGAGCTCGAATTTCAGGCTTCAATTGAGCTTCTAAATTTTTTTTTGAGTTCAAGCATTTTCGAGTTCAAGTTTCAATATTATATTTCGAGTTCGAGTTGAACTTGATAATTTTTAGCTCGTGAGTTTTTGAGTCAAGTTGAGCTTATTTTTAAAGTTTTCGAGTTCGAGTCAAGCTCAACAATACTCGAGTTCGACTCGTCTCGTTTAACAAATGACGTCGTTTGGTTTAATTTTTTTTAAAGAAAAAAGAGAACCGACAATTCACACCGATTTTCAGCCAGTTCACCCTGGTTTTGCCGGTTCTCAGCCAATCCTACCGGTTCTGTGCACAGTCGATTTTGGAAGTTAACCGGACCGGACAAACCACCGGTTCACGGTTCAACCGGTCAAACCAGCCGGTCCGATCCGATTTTAATAACATTGATGAAACCACATAAACAGCAAGTGGTAATTTTTTTTAAAATAACTAGATTTAACCTTCCTATCATATAGAAGATGCAAAGAGAAATTAAAAAATTAACTGTATTCAGACTGGCCATTAAATAATTGATATAAGTCTACCGCAACATGAACACTGAGGCAGGACATATAATCCAGAGTTTCTGGAAACATTCTTAAAAAAACAAAAATACCAACACATTTGAGATTACCATTAATAGAAACAGACCACAAAGGGTAAACGAAGGATTCGTCAAACCAATCTCTGTCCATGGCATAACATGAAAATTGTAAAAATAAATAACCATCAAAACTGCAAACCCTCCCTTGCCCCTTTTCTTCTAACTGTGATATCTTATAGAACACTCTTCGAACATCAACACTCGACATTGTCTGTGGATAGCAGCCATTATATTCTACTGCTGCTTGCATTCTGGAGGCCTCTCACCTTGCTGCCCATCCCCGTGTGCTTTTGCACCCTTCTGCAGTACACAACAAAGATGATTAGGTATAAATTTCAATAGTGGCCAAAAAGGGGATCTAAACAATATGGAATTGGTGTTACCTTCTGAGAAGAAGACTGCAGCAACATTTCGTGGAGTTTAACAAGAAACAAGAAACAAGAAATATCAGCATCACTTGATTTTCAAAGATAAATGCATCAGATGGTATATCACAGAAAAATTTGGCATCTCGTACCTTCTTTTTGGTCTTAGTTCCTTCATCAACATCCTCATCATCTTCTTCCTCGTCATCCTCTTCCTCCTCATCCTCATCCTCATCATCTTCATCAATATCATCGTCGTCATCTTTATCATCATCATCATCTATATCAAGATCATCACCCTGAATAGCTTCTCCCGTAAACCATGACACAGCATGTGGAATAATCTTATCTCGAATAGTTGACCTGCAAAAAGAATCAGATTAACATTGTTTAACATCTCATTAAAAGCACCAAGGGGAGTTCAAACTGAGAACAAGCCAATGATTAGAATAAGCTGAAAAGGTAACACACCCGATGTCATAATCTTGCTCCATTTGATTTTGCAGCTCCTCAGCCTGTTCAAGAAAGTGAAAACCATTAGAATAGCATAAGTAATTAATCAATCACCAATGCTTACACAGATACAGTGAGGTTGGGCATACAGTATCTTCATCAATCTCTTCATCATCATCGGGAACTTCAGGAGGTTTGAAGAAGTTGAAGAAACTTTCACATTCTTCAGTTTTGGTAATTGGCTTGGCATTCTTTGATCCCTTCTTAGGCTTCTTTTTAAGAAGCTTTTTGCGTCAAGCATTTTCCAGGATACCATTCAATTTCCGTCCTACATATTAGGTGAAAAAAGGTTTTAGTAAAATAAAATAAGAAACCAGATAATCTTGGTTATCAAATAATCCAATAAGACATTTAAAAAAAAGGGGTAATGGTATTTACCCAATGGCTTTCTCTAGAATAGGTTCATCCTCATCAATCATGTGATACGTCTTTGTCAAGACAGAATTCTTGAAATAAGGGTTGGTATCGAAGTAGAACTCAAGCTTGAATCCTTTAGGTTCCTCTACCCTAAACCACTTAATATCTTTGAGATATTTGAGAGCTCCCTCATCACGCTCTGTAATCTGATTCCACACAAAAGATGCAAAAATGAGCAGGTGTTTCCAACCCAAAAAGGGTACTATGACAAGAAGTATAACTGCAACTCACCTCATCGGCAAGCACTTCATTGTTCTTCGTTGCAATAAGCCAAAAATCAGGGACTCCTTTCTCTGCAAGAAGCATAATTTCTTAGATATCATCCACATAGAAAGAAAGGGCTGTTAAGGAGGGGAAAAAAGAGGGGAGGGGCAGTGAATAAGATCAAACCTTCAGCATCTTTGTCCTCTCCTTGGTCCTCCATGTCTGCTTCAGTTTTTGTTCCTTCGACTTCAGCAACACCATTCACAATATCAAATCGCTACAAAAAGATGGTTCTGTAGAAAAAGGCCAAGGAAATAAAAAAAATGGCACTCCACTTCCAACCATACACAGCTCAAATAAATAGAAACTATATTACAAAAATTATAATCCATCTAGATGTGAATGGAAAGTAGATGCAGAGCGTGAAAACGGAACTTTATTCTGTACCACAGTAAATCCAACCAAACTTTGCATAAGATTATGTTAAAAATTCAGCACATTGACACTCATGTTTATTAGCATTGAAATCCAAATCGGGTCTCAAATTCCATTAATATAAAAAAAAGTAATATCATAGTAACACTTAGCAACACGGCACAAGAACATGACAAGAAAGAACTTGCCTGGATCTCTCTAAGAACATCCACACGCTTCCTGACAATCGGTGACAAGCTCTCCATGATATCGTCCCCAGCAAGATTTTGAAGCTTATTCTGCAAAGCCAAAACGTCAAAAACTTTAAAAGAAAAGAAAAACAGGTCTAAAACTAAGCAAAGAAACCAAAAACAATTCCGTAAGCCACCGACTTTGAGAGCGTTAACGAGACCAGCTCGATCTTCCTCGTTAAGAGCTGCAACCAAAATAGAAACAAAAACAGTGAGGGAAGTGATAACAGTGAAGCGGTGGAGATAAAAGATTATGAACAGTAAGGGATTACTACCATCACCGAGCCCGGACATGTTGAAGTTAATCCCTTCGTTGTTGCTCATTGTGAAGAAATTGTTTCAAGGAGAAAGAAACAAGGTTGATTTTAGCAAGAAAAGGAGAATCTAAAACCCTAGATACGAGAAAAGGAAGAGAATAGGGGAATTTAAAGGTGAATGAGAGAGGCGTGTGTAAAATTATAATATTAATAAATTTTAAAATATTTCTACTTCTTAATTTGAAAGATAAAATATTTTTATTTAGAATGTATTAACAATATTTATATTGTAAAATTTTTATCATTACAATAGATTAGAACTTTAGTTTTATGAAAGTATTCAATTAAAATTACTTGACAAGTGATAAATTTTAACATACTTAAGTTATAAACCATTATAATATTTTCAATATTATTATAATAATTTCTTTAATTCAGTTCACGTCATTTTTTAATTGTCAGTCCAGCTCAGTTGGTAGAGCGCAAGGCTCTTAACCTTGTGGTTGTGAGATCGAGTCCCACGGTGGGTAATTCATAATTGCTGGAGGTCTTCCATGGAAGTTGCTCTCAACTTAGCATTGGGGGTCGGCTATTACCCTATCTCCCCTTACCCTATTACATACGGTAATAGGGTCAGCTAATTTTATTATAGCATTTCAAAAAATGTTTTAATAATTTTTATAAATGAATGGTTTTCATAAAATTTAGTTTGTAAAATAAGATTGTAACTTTTTTATTAAATAAAAATAAAAGTATATATATTTTTTCCTGTGAAATTTTTTATTATTTTTTTATAAAATGATAAAAGTGTACATAATATTTTTGTTTTTATTTATTGAAAAATTTATAAATGGTGAGTACAAAAAGGTAAGTTTAAAAATATACTTGTTATATTATCAACAAATAACCATATAATGTCATTGGTAGAGATCTGTTACCATAAATTGAAATACTAATATAATATGTACACCACTAATTATATTTTTATTTTGGGTAAAAATTTACTTAATTATTTTATAAATATTTGTGTTTTTATTTTAATTATTCAATTACTTTTTATTCATCTAGAGTGATTACAAAATAATATGCATTCAAAACTTTCTTTAGCTAATTGACAATGAATGTACACATATCTCATAACATAACTGATCATACCTTAGAATGATAATCTCTTTCATCACTAAAGTCAATCAAAGAGTTCAACTATTTTATTTTTTATATCATATCTAACTTTACGTTTCGTTATTGTTTTGATCACCCACTAATTTAAATATTAATTTAACAAAAATAATGATACAACTATTTTAATAATTATTTTAATTCCTAAAACTTATACGCTATAATAATTTAATTTAAATTCAAAATGATTCAATAAATCCTCAATATTTTTAAAATTCTATCAACTTGATCACTTTATATAATATATTATTTGGTAATAAATAATAACATATTTAATTACGTATTACTCCATCTATCCTATTTATATTATCCATTGTTGTCTTTTCACGTAGTTTTAAGATAAAAAAAAAATTATGTAAGAGGTGTCGTAAAAAAAATTAAAACATCAATTTTATTCTAAAAAAATTAAATTTTCTTTTATTGGGAAACTGAAAAAAAGTACAAAAGGAAATATACCGAATAAAAGTTGTTGATTTTTTTTTTTCAAAAGAACAATTTAAGTAGGCCAATTTTAAAACATAAAAATGACAAAATTTAATGGGACACATGGAGTAATAATAATAACCAATGTATTATGGAATGGTGAAAACATGAATTGAAAGAACATAATCAAATTTCATGAGAATTTATCACACAAATGAGTTGAATAAACCATTTAAATTAAAGGAAATTAAAGAACATTATGGTGAAGACTTGCATCTAAATAAAGCTATCAAACACAATGGCTACGGAAGGTGCACAAATGGCTTCCGAACTGTGATATCACATCTACAATACCCCCATAACCACACCTATTGCAGTAACCTGACCAGAAAAAAATGTTGATCACAAATTCAAAAGAAAAAACCATTAATACATCAAAAAAAAGGAGAATGGAACATACACCAGATGGGTGCAAGGAGACCGAAAATGCTGACTGAAGAGCATATTGTATCTGTGAAAGTATGGTTCCGTTCATATCGAAACGGTTCAGTACGGGGTATGCACCAACAGCTAATATCTGAAATAGCAACATATTCGATATTAACTATTGTTAGGTAGAAATAACAGATGAATAAGTCTGTCTAAGAACAATATTGTGTGTGTTAGCGCTGCCTGAGAAAGCTTGATGGTTATCAAACACTGCATCTTGTATAGTTGCACCACTGGAAATACTCGAAATGCATTCAGAAGCAGTGAGATTCCAGACTGCCAAATTTTGGCCGATGCCACAAACCTGTGTGGTTCAAATCTTGATTAAAACATGTCCACTTGGGAATGACCGATAGAAGTCAATATGGTTGAAAGGATTTGAAAGATCTTTCACTAAGGCTTTGATTGGTTGAGTGGGAAAATGGAAGGATGGAACGAGAGAGTGGAAAAGTGGGAAGAAAAAATTTGTTGAGTGTGCTTGGTAAGAAAGAAAAGTGGGGGAAAACTGAGAAAGACGATCAATTTCCGTCCTCATTTGTAAAAACAAATCACTCTAGTTTGATAGAAAAGATGAGAGACAGTGTGAGTTAGCTCAAGATATCTATTTTCCAAAGCTTAATTTTTTCAAGATATCTATTTTTCAAAAATTAATTTTCTTTCCTCAATTTTTTCAACTCTACGAAGCAATGAATTTTACATCCTTCCTACCGAGGACGCCAATGGAAAGAAAAATTTAATTTATCATCTCTCTGTTTTTCTACGTCTTTAGTTTTCCATCCTTCCAACTTTCTTTCCACTCTACTAAGCAAAGCCTAAGTGCTCCAAAGACCCCACAGTAAAAAAGTAAGCACCAGATTTCATTTGCTCAAGTATAAGAGAATAATGTAACCCGGTTTTATGGTCAAAACCTCCAGTTAAGTGGCCTTTCTTAACTTTCTGTAACGCTATATATCTTCAACGGGATTAGCATTATTCATAATTGTATGATATTTTTTACTAAAAACAATATAAAAACTTTTCACCAAGGTCTTACCAACCAGCTCTCACTTGCATCGAGGGCAATGCAACACAAGAGACGAACCCCTTCAACTTCTTTACTGTGCCAATTACTTTAGTGCACTTTCCACTTTTGCAATCTATGTAAAAACCATATAATAGTAAGGTTACAATCAGTGACAGATCCAAAAATATTTTTTAGGGTGGACAAACATATGTTAACAACATAAAATTTTTAAATGGGATGTGTATAAATAAAATTTTAGGGTGGGCACATTCTGTAAAATAAGTAACTAATCGAAGAAAACTCAGATTTCAGGGTGGGCACTTTGTTAAGATGAAGCTAGGAAAGAATAAGGCAATGTAACAGCAAACTAGCTCTCTATAGCACTTGAAAATAAGAACAGCGATGTTACCCCATATTCGTGCAGTCCCATCCTCTGATCCAGTTATAATCTGAAAAAGAACAAAGATGATAAATTAAAAAGTTTTCTCAGTAACTGAAAGTCTCAATTCTCAACCTTAGATGCATGGATGCAACAATTAGCATAGAACATATACCATCAGCACAACAGAAGCTCCTTGTATGAGTAAAATGAATAAAATGTCAACCCAAAAAGTTCAGTCTTCATGATAAAAGGAAACCCAACTGAAGCTAAAAAGTGCTAAGCTGTGGCACTAAGGATCACTACTTTGCTGTCTGAAAGCCAAATTAAATTAACAACCAAAATAAATAATCACGAAGAGAGGAAAAGTTGACCTGACTGGAAGAGGCACAAAAACTAGTACACAATGCAAATAGCCGGTGTGTCCCTTAAAAACCATTTTGATTTCACCCTTCTCCTTAAAAACCATCTTGTCTTCCACGGAAGTTGCTCTC
Source organism: Hibiscus syriacus (assembly GCF_006381635.1). NCBI lineage: Eukaryota > Viridiplantae > Streptophyta > Magnoliopsida > Malvales > Malvaceae > Hibiscus > Hibiscus syriacus. The sequence continues at coordinate 845,411 of NW_024063342.1, read as the reverse complement.
AACCTAGCGTTGGGGGCAGCCTACTACCCTACCTCCTCTTACCCCATTACATATGGGAATAGGGTCAACTAATTTTTAATGAAAAAAAAGGAAAATATTAAAAACCACCTCTCAGAGAAAACATGAATAGATTCATTTTAACAAAAACATATGACATCCCAGCAGTATGCACAAGAATCACCGGCAGCAGAAAAGATGGATCCCCCCTGTTTTAGAAGAGAGTGCAAAGAAGAAATAAAATCTTAAAACATAATTTTCCATAAATATAAGCAAATGCAGGGAAGGTATTTAAAAACTTGAGGATCAACAGCAATGGCATTATTCTCCGGAATTGGAGAGAGAGCCCCCCATGGACCTCTGACAACAGCAATTAGAATATTTGCACCAAGAGAGGGGGAGTTAAGTTGATTAGACAAGAAATTTCTATTCAGTGATCTAATTATTTTCCAAATCGAAAATGATTTTTAGACTCAAAAGCAGGGCTTCAAATCGCGGTCGCGGTAGCGTTTTCGGGTTTACCGTGATTGCGGCCGTCGCGGGCGCTATTGCGGGTGTAGCGGGTAAATCGGATGGCGGCGAAACCGCTATTTCGAGGGCGCTATCACGTTTTCGGACAGTGATTTGAAACCCTGCTCAAAAGGCAACATCTCCATTAACACAAGAGTCAAGGGAGCAAATGGTATGCACTAAAACACACAAGAGCATCTACCATAAACTGTGATTACGCACCTATCTTGGGGATTGATCAAATCAAGCACTGGCTTCATATGATTTCCTGCAAAAAATCAAAACTAAATTGGCAAATTATGACCCCAGGGGGGCATTTGAATGACAGGACAATATCAATTGGGTCTCTGCTCGTCTGAGAGTCAAAGACCAAGAGTGAAAAAACAGATGGCCAACATTTAAAGCACAAAGTACATCCCCTTCCCCATTGAATCCATGAATTATGTATTAGTCTCACATAACCATTATCTAGTTTTAAAAAAATCCAGAGTTCCAAAATCCGGTAACTTGAAAGGTAATAGGCACCTCCGATTCAGTAAATTCCTTCCACCTCCATCCTTTAATTTTACCGTCATCACCACAACTGCAAAAAGAAAAAAAAGTCCACACTCCATACTATAATTCATATTTATCAAGGGTTCACCAACCAATAGTGATGAGATCAAGTCAACCTTTGTTAAGTTAATGAACAAATGTCAAGATTCAGCTCGAGCTTAACATAAGCTCAACAACGCTAAACAAAACCATTTCCTACTTTTAATGTACACAATTAAACGCGAACAAAAAATGGAAAAAATCAATTGCATAATATTGAACTACACCTTAATAACAAGGAATCTTCGCCGTTGCCGTAGAATTTCACATCATACGCAGGTCCATCATGTCCTTCGAGGAATCCCTCCGGCTTAGCCGGTAACAATCTATCAAACATAATCACTTATACTTCTCACTCAAACTGGAAACGGTAATCAATCAATTAATTTAACACTGCACCGATATAGAAGTTATTTTACCGCTGAGCCCTAGCACTGCAGAAACCAACCGGCTGCAAACAAAGGCGAAATTCAGCTGAGAAACATTTCTACCTTTCAATTAAATTCTTTTTCCTTTCTTCATTGGATGAAAAGAAAAAAAAAGACTCACGTGTTTGGATACGCAGGAAGAAATGGAGTAAGGAGCAATCGAGCCATCGCTAGAGGCCACGACGACACATTCCGGGTTAGGGTTCAAGGAAGGAGCCCAAACGGTTCGGAATACGGTTCGGGTTTGGATCTCTCTGTCCCTTAATATTCTCTCTCTGTACGCTTCTTCGTCCCAGTTTGTAGCGTCCCCGCACATTCTCCTTTGATTCGAATCTTTATCGGGTTTGGATCGTCTGTGGAGCTCCGAGCAGCTCTGCCTTTGGTTCACTTCACTGACAATACCAGAGCCTGAAGGAGAGAGCAGGGCGAAAGGTCATAGTTAAAACTTTTAAACGGCGTCGCTTTCATGTAATAGCCTCTAAAAAGGGCCAGCAGCCCAAGATTATTTTGGGGACTAAAAGCAAAGGAAACGATGTCGTTTAGCTGATTAATTAAAAGGTCAAACTCTGTAGAAAGTCCCTGTCCTATATTTTATTAATGAATTTGATCTCTTTATTGTAATTTGATATTTTCTAATTTATACTTTCAATTTATTTAATTTAAAGTATAAATAATAAATATACAACTATTTAATTTTTGTTTTGAAAATAATATCTCTGAAATATAAAATTAGAATACATCAAATAAAATAGAAAGATCATATGACAGAATTGAATAAAACAGGGACTTCTTATAAAGTTTGACCTAACAAAAACGGAATGTTTCAGTCAGCGTCACTGCGCGAGTGTTACCATTGACCAAGATCGACGAGTTTCGGCATTTTCAAAGCCGCTGTCTTGGAGAAAACCCTAAAGATTCCCCCTTTGCCTAAATAAATCCGAGAAAAATAATAGTAATTTATCTAATTATTTGGCTTTGCAGATCTGATTTAATATTTTTCTCTTCTCGAAATCTCCTCACATTCCCTTGAATCAGAATCTGCTGAAGTTTTGTCCTTTGAAACCGAGTAAGTTGTGTATTTCTTGTAATCATTTCTACTTAATCTCGCAGATGTGTTTTCTCATTGTATTGCAATTCTTCTGTGAATGCCTTTGTTATATGACTGTATTTGATTGTAAAAGTCCCAATTGATTTACAGCTAAATGTTTTCACTATTGGCTGTGCTGTTTTTGCTCTGTTTTTAACATGAACCTTCATCAAATTTACTCTATAAAATCAGGTATATATTGAGAAAATAGCTGAGACATTCAAGCCATCTTCTGGGTATATTAGAAGTTGCTGAAATTAATTTATTCCCTGAAATGACCGAGAACAATTCACCACCTGGCTCTCCCAAAGGAAACCCAGAGCATACTTCTGAGGCTAACCCATTGCCCAAAGATGATAGCTCACTCGAAAACATAGTTCGGAGGTTTCAGGATTCCATGTCCTTATCCAAGAGACACAAGTTTTGGGAAACTCAGCCTGTTGGTCAATTTAAGGATGTTGGGGACACGAGTTTACCTGAAGGCCCGATCGAGCCGCCGACCCCATTGTCTGAAGTCAAACAGGAACCTTATAACCTTCCGAGTCAATACGAATGGACGACTTGCAATATGGATTCCGAAGAGACTTGTAACGAGGTTTATAATCTCTTGAAGAACAATTATGTGGAGGACGATGAGAATATGTTTAGGTTCAACTATTCCAAGGAGTTTCTCAGGTGGGCTTTGCGTCCTCCTGGTTATTACAAGAGCTGGCATATTGGGGTCCGTGCCAAGACGTCGAAGAAGCTTGTTGCCTTTATTACTGGTGTCCCTGCAAGAATAAGGGTGCGTGATGAAGTTGTGAAGATGGCAGAGATCAACTTCTTATGTGTTCATAAGAAGCTGAGATCAAAGAGACTGGCGCCAGTGATGATTAAGGAGGTTACTAGGAGAGTTCATTTGGAGAATATTTGGCAAGCAGCTTATACCGCCGGAGTTGTTCTTCCGACACCAATTACTACTTGCCAGTACTGGCATAGGTCGTTGAACCCTAAGAAGCTTATTGATGTTGGCTTTTCTAGACTTGGGCCTAGGATGACCATGAGCCGGACCATTAAACTCTACAAGTTACCCGATCAACCTGTCACCCCTGGATTCAGAAAAATGGAGCTTCGTGATGTCCCTGCTGTCACTAGGTTGCTTAGACAATACTTGAGCCAGTTTGTTGTTTCTCCGGACTTTGACGAGAACGACGTGGAGCACTGGCTTCTTCCTACTGAAGATGTCATCGACAGTTACGTGGTTGAGAGCCCTAAGACACATGACTTAACAGACTTCTACAGTTTCTACACTCTTTCCTCATCCATTCTTGGCAACCAGAACTATTCTATTTTGAAAGCTGCCTACTCTTACTACAATGTATCCACCAAGACTCCACTTCTTCAGCTGATGAATGATGCACTTATTGTTGCTAAAAAGAAGGATTTCGATGTTTTCAACACACCGGATGCCATGCATAACGAGTCTTTCCTCAAAGAATTAAAATTCGGTCCGGGTGATGGACAACTCCACTACTACCTATATAATTACAGGATACGAAACGCCTTGAGAACATCGGAGCTAGGTCTTGTACTCTTATAGGTTGGCATGTTTTAGCTTTGGTCCTGCAGTCATGTCTGGATTTCATCATATTTCTTGTTCCACTGCATATCCACAACCAAGTATCTGGTTTGCAGTGCATGAAAGAGCAGCCTTTATTGTATTGGCAAAGGCAATATTGTTCCATGGACACCAATAATGTTAAGATTATGCATGTGGTTTGTTTCTTAGTTTTTACATTGTTCTCACTGTTTTCAATTGCTTAATATACTTATTGTCTTTAGTCCTGTAAATGAACTGAACGTTCAGCGAACCGTTCATGAACCGTGCGGTGGGAAGTTAGTTTATGAACATGAATAAGATTTTGCGTTTGTTTAATTAAATGAATGAACATGAACGAAGTGAACATTTGATTATATGTTCGTTTATGTTCGTTTATTTATATTCGAACAGAGGGCAAGTTGAATATATTACAAATATTATTGAAGTTGTTTTGATTTCAAGAAGATTATTGAAGTTGTTTGGATTTCAAGAAGATTGTTTTGTTGAACAAATTAACTTTAAAACTTTATTATGTTCATATAGCTTATTTATGATTTATGTATGTTTTTGTCGTATTCGAACAAATTAACTCTAAAGTTACTGGTTATATTAATGAATTTTAAGTTGTTATTCATGTTGTTTATTTTTTTTACATTTGTTTGTTGTGTTCGAATAAGTTTTTTTGTGTTTGAGTTGTTCGTTTATTGTGTTCGTTTATATTCGTTCATTCGTGTTCGTTTATTTAATAAACGAACATGAACAAACTATATTCCTTAATGAACGAACATGAACAAAAGAAATTTTGTTCGTTTATGTTCGTGTTCGTTTATTTATTAAATGAACGAACATGAATATACCTCCGTTCGTGTGCGTTCGATTCGTTTACTGGCATAGATGTCTTTGTCTTTATCGTTCTGATAATAAGTATCTATAGAATCTGAATCCAGATTACTCGACTAATAGGTCTGATATTGAGTGGATACACCAATATACATCTACGCCAAAATCATTTCAACAGAATTAACAGATTTCCAAATTGCATCCACTCTTCCTTTGCTCAACTGTGAGGTTGTTGACGTTTTAAGTGTAATTTAACATTAATTTTTTTAAAAATCATACCTAACGTTTAGTTTTTGTTTCATTTTAATACATGTCATTAAAAAAACACATTTAGAACCTAAACTATCATTTTTTGTTTGTTTTAATACTTAAACTTTCAATTTTTTTTCTTCAAAACTTAATGTTAAATTTTGAACTGTGACACTAAAATGAAATAAAAGGTTGGTATTGACATGGACCGTTGTAAGTTTAATTTATCTTAAGGGTGCGTTTGGTTCAAAAATGTAAGATTACCAGTTGGAATAAAAGATTACCAGGGAATATGATTACTGGGAATGTTGTATTTTGTGTTTGGTTGGTTTAACAGGAATGTAAGATTACCGTGTTTAGTTAAATGAATAAAATATTATTAGAATGTATATTTGACCAAATTGTCCTTATTATATATTTGTTTTTTTAATAAGTTGGAAAATATTTATATATTTTCTTTAAAAAATTTAAATTCATAAAATTTATATAAATTTTTTTACAAAATTAAAAATATAAAAAGGTTTAATGAAAGGGTAAAATTTTATATTAACCCCTGAACTTCGTATAATATTTTAATTATAGTTTTTTTTTTTTGTAAATCTAAAATAGTTTAAGGATAAATTTGTAATTGAACCTTCGTAGAATTTTTATTATTCAATGACAAAATAAAGATATTTTTGAAAGAAATTTTTTTAAGGGCATTTTAGTCAAAAACGTCAGTAATCTAATAATACCTAAAGAAAGAAAGATAATGACATTCCCGGTAATATAACCAACAAAATCTACTATTAATAATATAAAATTATCGGGAATGACATTTCCGACCAACCAAACGGAGAAATATGAATTACATTCCCATAGTAATCTCACGTTCTCCAACCAAACACACCCTAAATACAATGTCAAAATGGCCCGTCGTCAACGCTACCTGCAACAAGGTTTCAGAAACGTAAAATCGCAAACTTCTAAATTTGAACGACACGACATGAGCGTGGCTACTGCCAGCAGCAGTGGTTCTCCGCCGAAGATGACGACCGTTGCGATTACCGTGAAGAGAGGAAACGGTAGCATATGAGCTGTCCTATGGGCGGTGCAGAATTTGAAAGCTGATCGTTTCGTTTTGGTCCACGTCATTCCAGAAATCACCTCTGTCCCAACTCCATATAAGTATTTGATTATACGAGTTTACTGTTCTCGTAACTCTTTTTTATTTGATCAAATGATGCTCAAATTGAATTAAACTTGTGAAAGTTGTATGGATTCGGAGATATTGAGTAATGGAATAATGGGTGATCGTAGTTTTCTAGAAAGAAAAAAAAAAGAATTCAACTCAAGGAACTTTAACTATTGTGCATGTAAATATATTAAGTTACAAAAAGAACAAAATAGTTTTCATAGTGAATAGCTATGGTGAAAAACTTTTGGTGTTACACTTTGGAATCGACCGAAGTCTCACGAAAATTTTAAATTTTAAATTTTTATATATTTTGATATTTTCTCTATGCTTTATATTAATTATCTTCTTAAAATTTTATAAGTTGTCCCGGTTACATTTATGTTGATTACTTGTATATGATTACGGCAGCAGGAGAACAAATACCCATCACAGAAATGGATGACAATGCGGTGGCAATGTATGTTCAAGAAGTGAAACTTAAGTTTGAGGAAGTGTTCATACCATATCTTCATCTATTCAAAGCTAAAAAGGTGGGTTTTCTTCTGCAAATAAAATCTAAATTATGTAGATCTTCTCTCCTGGTTTTCATTATGAACATATTTTTCTATTTTTGGTAGGTGGAAACAATCGTTCTCGAGGATGACTATCCTGCAACTGGACTTCTAAGATACATTTCTGAGTTTGGGATTGACACTTTGGTATTGGGTTCTTATGGTGCCTATTGTATAACAAGGTATGCATTGCAGCTGTTTGTTTACCGGGAAAACTCGAAATCTATGAGAATGTATGTACTGTGTTTAATGGCATCCATTTTTCTGCAAGATTTGCTTTATGAAAGTCGAAAATAAAGCTTTTGCGTGGGAAATGTTGGTGAGCTAGTTTTTCAGATGCCTGTTAGCTTTTCATTGCTATGGAATAATCTTCTGCGGTGTGTACTATAGGAAGCTGAAGGGTCCTGGGGTACCTCATACTGTCCTGAAGTGTGCTCCGAATACTTGTGATATTCGGGTTGTTTTTAGGCAAAGAATCGTCTCGAGATCAGCTAATCCCATGCGGACTAGCAGTAAGAAAAAATTGCTTCTATGTTTATCCGTGCACTGAAAGTCAGGGTTCTCTCTATCAAAATGTCACAGGGACCAGCCATAGACCACCGGTATTTACTGCAGCAGATCTAAAAGGGAGTTCCGGTGGCATTAATAAACATATATTTGATTCTGTTGCCTTCGGGAGAGCATCCGAATCGGAGTTTAACTACACATATTTACATGCATTTTCATCAATTGGATCTTCATCAAATGCTAGTACAATTAGTCCGTCTCATTCCTTGCCTCCTACAAAGAGTGAACAGGTGAGTTTTCTCGAGCATTTTGATAATTCTTCAGTTTCATGTGCCCTCTGGATGATTATTTACATAATATATGCGCATTTGAATCTGCAGGCTGAAGTGGAACAGCTGCGTCTAGAATTACAAAATACCGTCGCCTTGTACAAACAAGCTTGTAAAGAGCTTGTCGACACCCGGAACAAGGTGAGGAAACGACCACTTCATAATGTTCACTTATTTATCCTCTTGCAACAAATGCCACACATTGACATAAAGCGGTTTGCAGTTCACAAAAGAATAGATATATATGTTCTGGAATTACTGGATTTTGAACCATTGTGGCCTTTTATTCATACTATTGAATGTAGCCTTTATGCTTTGATTTGCAGGTCCAATTACTTTCTTCGAAATGCCTTGAGGAACCAAGGAGAGTGAATGCTGCTCAGGAAAGAGAAGAAACTTTTAGGAAAATTGCTGCAGAGGAGAAAGCAAAACTTTCCCAAGCAATGAAAGAGGTTGAAGAGGCGAAAAACTTGCTTTCAAAAGAAGTGTATGAAAGGCAGATGGCTGAACTGAATGCTTGTAAAGAATCGTTGGAGAAGCAGAAACTTGTCGATACACTCTTCTGTAGTGACCGAAGGTACAGAAGATACACTAAGGATGAGATTGAAGCAGTAACAGATTTCTTCTCCGAGAGTAACGTCATTGGTCAGGGAGGATATGGGAAAGTCTAAATGTAGTCTTCATGGAACTCCTGTAGCTGTTAAGGTTCTCCAACCTGATGCATTAGAACGGAAAGAGGAATTTCTGAAGGAGGTAAGTTTCGATAGCGCATAGTTTGTAGTTGCAGTCATGTTTACGAACTGATAAACAATTTCACTTAAAAAAAATTTGCAGGTTGAAGTTCTAAGCCAGCTGCACCAGCCACATATTGTTTTGCTTCTTGGAGCTTGTCCTGAGAATGGTTGGTTGGTTTATGAATACTTGGAAAATGGTAGCCTGGACGAACATATTCTCCAGAAAAAGGGAAAACCTCCTCTTCCTTGGTTTATTCGGTTTCGTATACTTTTCGAAGTAGCTTATGGGATTGCTTTTTTACACAACTCGAAGCCAGATCCTATCGTATATAGAGATTTAAACCGGCTAATATACTGTTAGATAGAAACTATGTGAGCAAAATCGGGGACTTCGGGCTTGCTAAGCTTATTTCAGATGTTGCGCCTGACAATATCACCGAGTACCGAGACTCTATTCTTGCTGGTACTCTCTACTACATGGATCCTGAGTATCAGAGAACTGGCACAGTTAGACCAAAATCAGATATATATGCTCTTGGAGTTACAATACTCCACTTACTGACAGGTCGACATCCAAATGAAATTCTACTGGCAGTTGAAAATGCCATTTAAAATTGCTCCTTAGCTGAGATTCTAGACCAGTCAATTACAGATTGGCCACTAGCTGAGACAGAAGAATTAGCTCAGATAGCATTGAAGTGTACAAAGCTTAGATGCAGGGACAGGCCTGATCATGACACCGGGGTTCTTTCAATTCTCAAGAGACTCGTCGATGTTGCAGATGCAAGTTTAAAATTGGAAAAGAACAATGCATATGCTTCGAGCCACTACTCCTGTTCAATCCTTCAGGTTGAGAACTGTTAGCAGAACTGATTCATGGCTTAAGCACAATCCTGTATGGTTGCATTCTCAATAATTTTTCTTTTCTTTTTTCCTTTTTGGTAATAAAGAAAGTGATGGACGACTCTCACGTTGCTGCTGATGGTTTTACATATGAGCTCAGAGCAATAAAGGCATGGCTTGAGAAACACAACATATCACCAGTTACAAAGCGTTGGCTTCAGCGTTCTGTAGTGACTCCGAATCACACATTGCGCTCTGCCATACATGATGTACGGATGGGCATGGGACCCGAACCCGACAGATTCCGACCCGACCCAAATCGATCGGGTCGGTTTTTTTTTTTTTAAATTAGGTTCGGGTTGGGTTTTTTAAAGGTGATGCTCAGTTCGGGTCGGAATCGGATTCAGGTTTAGGTGAAAAATACCCGACCCCAAAAAATATAATTTTACCTTATATATTAGGAATAATTAAAATAATACCCCTCTATATATTATTTTTTCAATTAAATCAATATTTTTATTGAATAAAAATAATATTTTTTTATTATTTCGGGTCGGGTCGGGTCGGATCGGGTTCGGATAAAATCTCAAAAAGTCGGGTCGGGTGAAGGGTATATATTTTTGGGTTGGGTCGGGTCGGGTTGGCCGAAACCCGATCCATGGCCATCCCTACATACATGACTGGAAGTCACGGGTGATATCTAGTACATTACGTTAAGCAGGTTGCATGCCATGGTTTCAAGATGAAAAAGAACCATCCATCCATCCCACCGCAGCCAAAGAAATCAAATATAAATAGAAAAAATGTCTGCACAGATTGATGTCTACAAGAACTAGATGTGATTTTGAAGAGCACAGTCAGTATGCATGAAAGAGAATAAACACTAGTATAAAGATTTTTCTATTTATAAGCTGTCTTAGAATATAATTCAAAATGTAAATCCTTGGCATTTTCTATTATTATATACATGATCTGGATCCTGAGAGAAAAAGGGACCTGGGATACCATCTATGAAGAAATCCAGGTTTTGAATGCTAATACACCTCGTGCATCAAACTTATGTGAATTCTAGAGCATTTGCATCTGAATCTTTTGTGAAAATTGCTGGCCTCCTGGATCGGCTAAGTGTTGAGGGAATACCTGCAATATGTAACAATATTACAATAAGATATCCTCCATCCGTTCATAACCTACAGAGCCTCATGCGAAATCTGCCATTAAAAAGCTAGAAACTAAAAGATACCACGGTGAGATATTATTTCACATGGATGAACCTGGAATGAAGGCAAAAGGATCTTACCAGCTTTGTCAAGGATTGCATGCAGCTTAGATACGTCTCGAATTGAAATACAGGCATGACGGTCACGGCCTCCATGTTCAGGTCTTCCGGTTAAGGGGTCTGGGTTTGGGAGTTCCATCAAATGAATCATCTCCGAACCCACCCACAACCAAGCACCTCTATATGGAAGCTTATCATGTGGCCTAGCAGCATTTATTTCAAGACCTAAACATTTAGAAGCAGATGCTGAGCTTCTATCTTCTTTCTTACCAAAACAAATGAATTTGTAATATGAATATAGAAAAGGGATTACATACCTAAAACATTCTGATAAAATTCAAGAGATCTTTCAAGGTTTTCACATAGAATACCAACATGGTGCATACCGACAACTCCATAGTCTACATCAACGACGATACTTAAAACGTAATATCATCCTAAAATTGGAAAACGTCAGATTTAGGAGAAAGCAACCAATAAAATATGTACACACACTCTTTACTAAAAGGTTGTAGATAAATAATAGAAGTTCTATTTTGCCTGTAAAGTTCACCGCAGAGTGACAAACTCTAGTCTGGATGCAATTCTCAGCAAAATGACCCAAAACACAGCATATTTGCATTAATTTTGTTTTAAAAAATAATTAGTTATATTGAATAATCAGAGAAACATGAAATACAGATGATATGTTAATATGTTGTCTTGGTGGTTCAAAATCAAAATTTTCAAAGATGCTTGAAAAGGCCAGGTAAGCTACAACAGGGTTATAACTGATGCCCATTACGCTCTTTAGAGCTCTGAATAACTCAGAGAAATCATGGCTTCCAAGATTGCTTTCAGGAGACTATATATCTAATGACTGTATTGCAAACCTGACAGAATAACACTAAATAAGAGCATAAAAGATACCTATCTTTTCACTGGTACCAGCTGACTCTTTGTCGACTACGTTTCCTTCCACGGAACCTGTAGCTTTTGTCTCGAAACTTAACCTTTGGCATCTCCCATTTCCAGGGAAAGCATGGGAAATTTTTGGATGGCGTTTATGTATTAGCCGATAGGGGCACTTAAACTCGAACGATTCCCGTCAGCCGGAAAACCAAAAGTAAATAAAAACATCGATCTCTAAGTTCAGCTCAATTTGTGCGCAATCCAATAGTATACGATTCGAATTTCATCTCCCCTAACCTAAGCACAAGTTTTCATACTCGAATCGAGTAATAAATCCCAGTCTTCGAATGCAAACATTTTACAGTGAAAAAAAAACAAAACAAAAACAAAGTCAGCTCATCTACATAATTCTCAATATCTTAATCATTTTTACGATCAAAAAAATTCAATTTAATGATTGTAAGAATCATTTTGATAGCCAATAAAGTTTACCTTGTGCTGACAAGAAATTGCTGCAGATGGACTGAGAAGAGAGGCCATGACCAAGCTTCACTCTTCTTTGTTAATCCGTATATTCGTTTCCTCTTTATCATTTTTTAACTTTTATGAACTCCCTGCAAGTTTAAACCATTCAATAGTCCATGGCCCAGATCTTAAGAAATTAACAGAAATCTCGTCCACTAGTCGATAATTGGGGGGTAGTTATGCAATAAACAAAAACAATTTAAGCGAATTAGGTAAATAACGTTAATTATTGAGCATCTAAGAAACACACATATATATATATTACACACCTTCACTTATGAGATTTTTTTATTTAATTATTTAAATGTTATTAATAAAATTACAATTAATATGATAATTATTAAAATTAGACATTAATAATAAAATTAATATAATTTAGGATGAATTACATATTTAGTACCTAAATTATTAATTTAGTACCTAAACTTCCATTTTTTTCAAAACCATACCTAAAATTTAATTTTTGTTTCATTTTAGTACCAGTTCAAAATTTAACGTCAAATTTTGAAAAAATTGAAAGTTTAGATACTAAAATGAACTAAAAATGATAGTTTTTTTGGTTGAGTGTGTTAGTTTCATATATTATCCAAGAAGAGTAACAAAAGTTGCACATGACATACATCAAACTGGATCAAAATCCACAGAACTAAGCAAGCCCCCACTCCTCACACAAATTCGAATTCACCTTATTAGCCTTATCAATATATGATCTAGACAATTTGACTCGAACTACTTCCTTAATGCATTTAACTACATCATTCACAGAGCGAACAATCCTCCTATAGATTCTATGATTAAGTTCCTATCAGATACAATAAACAAAACCAACCCAAGCAAGTTTAAGGATATGTACAATGAGAGGCTTAACCTTCAGGTTCTCAATCGCCCAAGTCAAGCCTTTCTCCTAACACAGGGGTTAATGTTGAAGGCCGCAAGTAGAAAATACCATACCCCAAGTGCTGTAAGAAAAAGAACACTCTGAAAATAAGTGACCCCTGAATTCATCAGTTAAAATACATAAACAACACTGACTATCCGTGACAACCCCCATCTAAGCAAGTCTATCTTTGGTAGGTAACCTGCCCAAGATAGTCATCCAAGCCACAATAGCATGCTTTGGAACATGGAAAAGAAACCAGATAAACTTATGCCACTGCACCTTATCCCTCATATCCCTCACATTATCCTAAACCCAACTACTATTCATCAACACAATTAGTAAACAATCTACCAGAAACCTCATGAAGCTTTAACAGCTTCATAAGAATCCAACTGTAGTGAGCCTTGCAATCCACTTACCAGAAATTAGAGTCTTTCAGGACATAGTCCTTGACTCAAGCAACCCGAAGGAATTCTTTATCGGCCAAGATATTCCTTACCAAGATCAAACAACATGTCTGATTCCAACAGACAAGACTCTTAAGACCCATTCCCTCTCAGAATTCAACATATAGACCTGATGGCAACTCATCCGAGCTCCCTTAGCAGTAGAAACAATGTCTTTCCCAAAGAAACACATGCACAGTTGCTCAATCCTAAGGATCACAACTTTAGGCAAAACAAGTTATCGACTCCAATAGTGAAAAATGCTACAAAGAACAACCTTGATAAGTTACAACCTACCCCCATAACTCAGATTTCTATTAGACCACATCCCAAATATGATTCCCTGGATCTCGGGTTAGGAGTTTTAGGTTAATCTGAGATAGTTTTGGGTAAACCCATTAGTTTATAGAAAGTGTTAGTCCATGTTTGAGTAAGTTTGGGCTTGGTTTGGGCCCACTTAGAGTTAAAAGAGCCATTTTAAGTGAAAATAAAAAAATGGAAGGACCAAAGGAGTGATTATACCATTTCTTATTGGGAAAGGCTGAACTTTCATTAATTTGATGATCTCACGTCTGTTTTTCCTTTTTTCACCACACTCTTCTTTGTCTTCATTTCTTCTTCCTCTCCAAGAGTTGAACAAAGGTTAAAGCTTTTAGTCTTGCAAGCCTAGATCATATATTCCAACATAATAAATGAAATTCCTATCTCCTAAGCTTTCATTCAAGCCTTTAAGATCAAATTTTGGCTATAGAAACCAAAAATGGGTTTAGTGAGGATTTAGATAGCAAGAGTTTTAACCCATTTTTAGAGGGATTTGGACCTTAAAAAGTGCTTTTAAATCACTCTATGAGCTCTAAAGTAAGGTGGAGGCCATTTTTATAATGTTTGTATAGTGAAAGAGTTGGAGGAAAGTTCCAAGGATAGAGGAAATGAGAAATTGGTCCTTGGTTGATTTGAGGGTATTTTCAGCAACTAGGAAGCTAAGTTAACAAATTCAAAACTTTTTCATACCATTTATGAGTCAATGAAATTCATCTAGCTAGTGAGTAATGAGTTCATGAAGCATGAGTAGACATTCATGGTAAATCATGATTGAAGGTGTCAATCAACATTTTTAATGGCATATCATGATCGCTACTATCATATATAAGACTTAATTAACACTTATGTACCTCAGTAATGCTTTTGGGAGTTTTGAGAAGTCATTTTCGTGCCCAAGTAGGGCATTTTTGGGTTCAAATATTGGTACTGAATGAACAACACCGATATTGTTCTTCGGATAGCCTAAAAATAAGGAGTTTTTAGACTTGTGGTATCAATATTGTTGGGATATTATTGATACTCAAAGAGAGCATCGATACCTATTTTGGATATAGTAGTCAATTTTAGTATCGGTACTCATTGGAGTATCGGTACCAAGGGTGGAGTATCGATACTCTCTCTAGGGGTATTAATACTGGTTATTTTTCAAAACATCGAATCTATATTTGGTATCTATACATAGGATAATATCGATAACCCACCTCAAAAGTATCGATACTCTAGTTAAGGGTATCGATACAACCTCTTATCTTTACAATTCCAATAGTCATCAATATCAGTACCACATGGTAAGTATCGATAACTAAGGGTCAGTGTCGATACTCAGAGGATCAATATCGGTACCATCATACATTTTTGAGTAAAGAACCCAATGAATTTAAGAGTGATAATTGAGGGACCAAATAGTACCACTATTCCTTCAAACAAAATTACAAGTTAAAACCATGATAATTTTCAATTACAGTTAGAACAATATCAGTTAAGATGACATAAAACTGGCCTTGTTTAATGCTCAAGAAACAGACCAGACTCCTAAGTTACTTTAGCAAATGATGATCATCTTATGATGTAGAATATTCAGATATATCTAAACAAGTGCGCGAGGCACTTCTGTGGCTAACTTGGGCGCGAGGATCGAACAATCGCAAGGGGTGGGATAACAGGGTGTTTTTTTCGACGCAAAACTTTCGAATCTCACCCGAGGTAGGCTAGAGAGGTGTGCGTCCCAAGATGTTGCAACCCTCCGAATCACACCATGATGCCTACCCTAGTATCAAGTGTAGTATACCTGTATACTCACTCCTTTTATTTTACTTGTTAGCGTGACCATTTAATGAACACTTTTAGTATGATTTAGTTATTAGTGTGGCACTGAGCTAGTGAGATCAGCGTTTAGAAATTGTTTTCGTATGCAAGTTCTTAGGAGGAGCATCCAAGGAGTTTATCGTGTACTTGACATTCCAGATAGTCCGAGAAACAACAAAGTATGTCTTGAGTCTCTTTCCTTTAGTGGACATGTATTATTCATAGACGCTCTTGTACTTGATTTGTAACTCTATTTTGAATACTCGAGTGTATTATTTTGATATATGTATTGTTGGCTCTTACGAAGAACCGAAAAAATGCCAAGAGGGGGTGAATTGGCCTTTGAATGATTTTGGTGGATGCAATTGAAGAATAAAAACTTTGCACAACAATTTAGAGTGGTTCGACTTCTAAACCAAGTTTACATCCACTACTTTAGCTATCCACACTAAGGATTTCTCAAATCCATTAAATTTACAGAGCTTTTAGGATAAGGTGTAACCTTACAAAGACACACAAGGTTTATACCCCAAAACTTTGTTTACACACTCTGCTAAAGAGAAATTACAAATTTAGCAAACAAAAGAAAAACCTCACAAAAGGCAAACATGTTTGCACAAATTAAGCACTCACCAAGAATCATACTTGAGCAAAATTAACAATGTAGCTCACAAGTGTGTTACAAAATATTTGACAATTTTAGCTCCAAAACACTATTGATGTTGGTTTGATCTTGCAATTGAATTTCTTGTTGTTCTTTATTTGAATATTGTTCCCTTTTATGTCTTCTAACATCAATCTAGTCGTTTGGTGTCATTTAGGATTGAATAGAGACATTGGATTCATTAATTTTGAACATTTAATGCTCACCTCTACATTTGGTATCGATACCAACAAGTTGATCTCGAGACCAAACCTTTCAATGGTCAAAGTTATAGTCGTTAAACCTCTAGTATCGATACTACTTGAATTAATATTGATACTAGCCCACTGGTCTCGAGACTGAGACCTTGGTATCGATACCAAAATACATTCTGTAATTTTGTTATCGAGATTGAATAGATGGTCTTGAGGCTGGATGGTGGTTTGGAAAAAATTAAGTGTTTTGAGCTTTAAAAATGATGTTTATAAAATGTGGGTTAACTAAAAAAATACTTGGTTCAACAATTGAAACTTAGTTCAACAATCTCACCTTTTTGATGTAACAAAACATTTTGTGAAAACTTGCTTTAAAAGGATTTGTCATATTTTGTGAAAAATAAGTCTCCCCCTTAGAAAAACAATTTTTTTGGCTAAAATGATCTTTGACTAGAAAATTTACACGTATACATATTTCTCCCCTTTTGTTATAGCAAAATCAATTTAAGAATCAAAAAAGAAAATATGTTAGTGTAATAGGAACTCAAAGATTCAACATAAAATAATCAAAAGTCAAATTATGCTTATCATAAAATAATGAAGTTCAAAAGCATAATATCAACATCAATAATTCAAACATAAATTCATAAAGTACCAACAAGCCAAGTATCAAACATAAAGTTCTAAAATAAGTCATAAAGTGCGTAAGTCCAAATCAAAATGTGAACATCCTAAAATGACAAATAAATACACAATCTTCCATTTTGTCCTCTTTCTCCTCGATGTCATTCAATTTTAGTCTAAAAGGACACAACTCACCAGACATGTGATAACTTTGTAAAAAAACTATATTTTTGGTCTTTTTACTTAAGTTATTGATTATTTAAAAGCCATTGACATAGTATTTTAGTTGCATATAGTTTCATTTAGGATATATTTATATGTGGTGGATAAGTATTACCGAGTCAAAGTTTATTTGACTAAATTGATGTTGTTGAGGAGAAGGGTTGTTTGTTGATTGTGATGATGCAAGAAATGACTGAGGAAGAATTTATTTGACGAGTCAAATTAATTTGTCAGGGCCGTGGAATAGAAGACGACGACAGTGAGGAATAAATTGTCTTGCCAAGGCGAGTTTTACCTTACCATTCTAACGCAGTATGAGATAAAATTGCTGATGTCACATGGTCAGTTATCCAATGCACCTCACGTGAACCCATGCCCCTTCTAAGAATTTGGGACTACTATTAGCTGCCATTTTATTCACACAATGAGTATGAAAACAAGGGTATTTAGGGAATTTACAAGGGAACTAAACCCTAGAAATTTTCACTATAAATTCTCATTATACCTTTCTAGGAAAAATAAGGAGAGAGAAAAATACCCTAAAGAAAGTCTTGGATAAAGGCGGCTGCAACACCTTGTTTCCATCGTCCCCCTCTAGTCCGTCCTTGGTGCCCTCCATAGCTAGGCCCTCGAGAGAGGATGGTGCACTAAATCAGTCTTGCTTGTGGTCTGATGTCATGGCAGAGCTCTGTTCTGAGAGTTTTTCTTCCCTTGTTCTTCATTTTTTATTTTCTATGGGCTTGTACTTAATGAATATTTTTGGGATGATGTTAACCACACCATAAACTGTTTTATTTGATGTTGGAAATGCATGGATAATATTTTATTTTACTGTTAATGAATGATTAAGTATGTTTTTATTAAGTATTATTTTGTTTATTGTTTTAATATTTTTTCTTGGCACTGTAAGAGCTTTTGAAAGATTGCATGGTGCCTCGGTAAAACATTCATAGTCTTTGTAAGAGCTTTTGAAAGATTGCCATTTTTCGAGGAGTTGATACCTAGTATTCGAAAGAGTTAGGTTAGATTTACGTGATCAATGGAGCTAATCCGGGATGGTGAGATTCTAATCAGTCTTAGAGATAAGAAGATTCATGCGACTAAGAAGTATAAATGCTTGAGTAGATAGGCTAGTGCTACTGTTTACACTGAGGAGTATTGATGTAGTAACAGTTTGTCAGACCAAGGGTTGTAGTTTACGCTGAGTAGTATTGACATAGCAAAATTTTATCAGGTTATGTGTTAGAGATACTCTTAGGAACACTTTAATAAATCTTGTCGAGCAACATAGGCATAACATAGTAGATCATCCTAGCCATAGAATAATTTATTGCCGAAGTAAATCCAACCCAAGTTCACCGTTGAAGTTTGATTGTGTGAGGTTGCCAGTCTAGTTACATAGTTTTAAAAACTTTATCCTTAGCAACTTTTATTTATTTACTATTGCATATTTTTCTTGCCGCGACAAAATTTATCTGCGTACTTCATTTTACACTTTTCTTTCTTCGCCAAACTTTTTCCATTTATTCATACCATTTGTCACTACATATTTTCCTTGTTTATATCATTAGAATTAGTTAGTGACACCTATTCCTAGCTATAGCGATCTTTTAAAAGCCCTCAAATCCCCATGGAGATGATACTCACTCACTACTATATTACTTGCATCGATTATGTATACTTGCATAGATTTGTGTGCCACAACACACACATTTATGCGTGATCAAGTTTTTGGTACCGTTTCAAGAGAATGGCATTTTGTATTTTTAAAAGTTTTGTTACATTATTATTTTGTTTCTTTATTATTTTTCTTTATGGATTTATTCGCTATTTTGTTTACTCTTTTTAGGTGTTGTGCGGTTGCATGACTTGTAGAAGTCCGAAGGAACCATTATCTTATTTTGAACCTGAGATTGAATTTTTTTTTTTCAAAGAAGATATGTTGAATGAGATCAAAAACTATATACGAAGTTCAAAATGAAGTGGAGGAACCTAAAGAATTAATTGTCGCAGCAAATAAAAATGCAAGGAATGCTACAAGACCATGAACTATTAGAGATTACTTAGCTCCCACCTTGGATGACCTAAAACTTGTTATTGTAGCTCCCAAGATTCAAGCATCTCACTTCAAGCTCAAACCGGTTATGTTCGACATGTTCGACTTGATTGGAAAGTTTGGTGGTGCTCCTCATGAGGATGCAAGGTAACACATTCAAGCATTTTTGGAGATCTATGACACCTTTTGACAACAAGGTATGCATGAAGATGTGTTGAAATTGAAGTTATTTCCATATTCTTTAAAATATCATGCCAAGGCATGGCTTAATGGACTATTTTTTGGCTTGATAAGGTTCTGGGTAGACTTGTGTAAACAATTTTTGCTATGGCATAATCCACCCAATATAAACAACCATCTTAGGAATGCCATAGCATCTTTTTTCCAAGGCGATGAAGAGTCTATGTATGAGTGTTGGGACCGATACAAATGTTTTCTTTGCAAGTGCACCAATCATGGATTCCATGGCTAGACTCAAGTTGTGATGTTCTACAATAGAGCCAATGCACCCACTCGCATGATGTTGGAGGTCTCAACGAATGGTACTCTGCTTGACAAATTACCCAAGGAAGCCTTTGATATCCTTAATAGGATAGCCAACAACGATTATCAATTCCCATCTATAAGGCTTGGAACCAGAAGGAAAGTGTCTGGGGCATTTGAACTTGATGCCAAGGATTCAGTGTTTGCCAAACTTTATGCCATAACAAATATGTTGAAAATTTTGCAGCATTCCAACGTGGTGAAGGAAGTCAAGGTAACCAGCTTAGCATGTATTTTTTTGCCACGACAACCATCATGAGAGTGAATGCCCAAAAAATCAAGAGTTCATCAATTTCGTGGACAATTTCAATAGAAGCAAAAACGACCTCCACTCTAATACCTACAACCCTGGATGGGGAAAACATCCAATTCTTTCATGGGGTAATCAAGGGACCAATAACCATGCAGGCAACCTTCACATGCCACAATAAAATATTTCTGAACCTCTAATTTTTTAGCATCAATAGATGCCGTGGCAAAATATTAACCAGGGGTCAACTTCTTCAGCGAACACCAACTCTTTAGAAGCTACTCTCCAACACTTCATGGCAACTACCAAGGCTCTATTATAAGATCACGCCACATCTATTAAGAGACAAAGAGCATTATTACAAAACAAAGGGGCATGTTTGCAACGTCATAGTTAATCTTTGCAAGCCTTGGAAATCCAAGTAAAAAAATAGCCGCGACAATACATGTACGACCACAGAGCAGTTTACCTAGTGATACTGAAGTCACTAAGGCTCAAGTCAGGGAGCATTGTGGTGTATTCACCTTAAGGAGTGGCACCAAAATCTACAAAGATGCTAAGTTTGGGGGGGAGACACTTGGAGAGCTCAGTCATGAGATTGTACACGAAGATTTGGAGATGCAAGAAGATTCATATTTGATGGAAAACAAGGATAAGGGTTCGAAGAGTGCAACCAATGAAGACAAGAAAAATTTTTCCACGGAAAAAGAAAAGCACCCATCAGAAGGAGTTAATGACCAAAGGAAAGCTGTAGAATTTTTACAACAACAAAGTTTTATACACTGATAATCACTTGAAGCTCGATGAAGAAGACGAGGATATTCCAAAGAAGATGAGTCAGTCTAGCTTACTCATAACTAGATCATGTATAAAATTTGAACCTTTGGATTTAATTGAATTTACTCACCTTAAACCCTAAGTAGTTACCCATCTATCTAGGCTAGAAGTTATGAAAGAATTAAGGAATGAATAGAGATTAAGGAAAAATTCCATAATGAGAAATTATTATTTGCCGCGATAATTTTGGGTTATGCTAACATAGTCAATTTTCTCGATAGTGGTGTTTTGCTTCCTTACTTGAATAGCCAGGGTAATAACAAGGTTATACACGATGGTGACTACTATCATTGGGATGACCCCTACCTCGTCAAAGAATTTTCTTTTCAAATGATTAAAAGCTACCACAACAAAGAGGAGAAAAAAGAGATCTCATTCCACTAACATTAAGTTGCATCCAGAGAGCACTTTGAAAGAGATAGTACAACAAATGTCCTACAATTCAGATGTGAAAGACAAGAAATGTCAGGGCAAAACATTTTAAAGGTGGAATTGTTATATATTTGGGGAATTTTGATCTATACTAGGGCTCCGATCGAACGCTACAAAAATGTCATATCAATTCAGAATATTTGGAGTTTGTATCCCTTCAACCCTCTTTCTTTATTTCTTTATTTTTTGTCATGGCAAAATTATTTTTTTTGTGTTTGTTTTTCTTTACTTTATTTCTTTATTTACTTTTAATATTAGTTTTTAAAAGAGCATTCTCCTAAGCATGTCGAGAAAGATAAAGCCCCTATGAATGTTGTACCCACTTAGATAGAAGACTCAATTGGTGTTGCCATAAACGATGACATTGCTGATGATGTCCACCCATCTACACAAATACCATGGCGAATTGTAACATCTCTGATCAAGCATCGCCTGAAGAGGACAACTAATCATGTTTGGACTTCTCCACCTGAGGAATCTGCGCAAAACAACTCCACCACCATCAAATTAGATGTTAGTCAAGGTACCTTGCATTACATTTTATCTTTAGTTTAGTCTTCATGCATTGAGGACAATGCGTCCCTCGAGTTTGGGGGCGGTATTGTTCATACTTAGTCATTTGTATTGATAATGTTTAGTAGAATTTTTTTTGTTATGACATTAGTTAGGATTAGGCTAGTTATTTGGAATAAGTTAATAATGCTCGATGATGAATTTTTTTCCTAGGCCAGAATTATTGTACATGACTGTTGAGGAGGATATAACCAACCTTAGGACTTGATTCTTTGTGATTCTTTTAACACGACTGTATGTTTTCTATGCTTAAGGTACTTAAAAAAATTTTAGGATAAAACTTTTGCACACTGTGGCATCAAATGATTGAAAATATTAAGTTGAACTCCTTAGTGTTATGAACTGTAAATAAATGCCTCAATATAACTATAGAGGGACACTCCTCTGTGCATCGACATTACATGGAAACCCCTTAAATAAATAGTATTCTTGGCACATGAGTAAATGAAAATAGTCACGGAATGACTTAACCTAACTAGCTCAGGGGTGGAAGGTATGCTCCCTTTCACCTAGAGTGTGGGATGGTAGGTTTGATGAGTTGACTCCCCTTGAAGCATTGTTAAAAAAACTGAAGTTACATGCTGAATAAATATGAGTGAGGTTGTGCTTAATGAATAATTTTATGCCTTAGCAAACCAAAAGAACTCTCTTAGGAGTTTTCTAAATTCATTATGTATAGACTAGATACAATCATGCACACACACTGACAAAGAGTCTTGTCCTAGGGAAAGGTACTTGTCTTCTTAGTTAGTCTATCATGTTGAGGCCAAACTTGTCGCTGAGGGCTGAAATTTTAAACCACTTAACTGTCATGATTTAGACATTGCATAGCATTTCCTTTTTTCCATTTCTCATTATCCATTGCTTAAGGACAACCAATAGCTTAAGTTTAGGGGTGTGATAACTCCGTAAAAAGACTATATTTTAGGTCTTTTTACTTAAGTTAATGATTGTCTAAAAGCCATTGGCATAGCATTTTAGCTGCACATAGTTGCATTTAGGACATATTTGCATGTGGTGGATAAGTTTTACCGAGGCAAAGTTTATTTGACTAAACTGATGTTGCTGAGAAGAAGGGTTATTTATTGATTGTGATGATGCAGGAAATGACTGAGGAAAAATTTATTTACCGAGACAAAATAATTTGCTAGGGCCAGTGGAACAGAAGATGACGACAGTTAGGAACAAAATTTCTTGCCAAGGCAAGTTTTACCTTGCCAGTCTGACGTAATATGAGATAAAATTGCTGACATGACATGACCATCTGTCCAATACACCTCACGTGAACCCCTACCCCTTCTAAGAATTTGGGACCACTACCAGCTGCCATTTTATTCACACAATGGGTATGAAACAAGGGTATTTAGGGAATTTCCAAGGGCACTAAACCTTAGAAATTTCCACTATAAATATCTCATTATACCTCTCTAGGAAAAAGAAGGAGAGAGAAAACACCCTAAAGAAAAGCTTGGATAAAGGCGGTGGCATTACCTCGATTTCATCGTCCCCCTCTAGTCCGTCCTTGGTGCCCTCCATAGACAGGCTTATTCGCGACAGCGGCCAGGCCCTCGAGAGAGGCTGGTGCGCTAGAGCAGTCTTGGTGGTGGTCTGATGTCACGGCAGAGCTCTGTTATGAGGGTTTTTCTTCCCTTGTTCTTAATTTTTTATTTTTTTGAGGGCTTGTACTTAATGAATATTTTTGGGATGATGTTAACCACACTATAAAATGTTTTATTTGGGGTTGGAAATGCTTGGATAATATTTTATTTTATTGTTAATGAATGATTAAGTATGTTTTTGTTAAGTGTTGTTTTGTTCATTGTTTTAATCTTTTTCCTTGTCCCTGTAAGAGCTTTTGAAAGATTTCCTGGTGCCTCGGCAAAACATTCATAGTCTTTGTAAGAGCTTTTGAAAGATTGTAATTTTTCTAGGAGTTGATACATAGTATTTGAAAAAGTTAGGTTAGATCTACGTGAACAATAGAACTAATCCAAGATAGTGAGGTTCTAATCCGCCTTAGAGATAAAGAGAGGATTTCATACGACTAAGAAGGATAAATGCTTGAGTAGATAGGCTAGAGCTACTATTTACACTGAGGAGTACTGCCGTAGCAACAATTTGACAAACCAAGGGTTGCAGTTTAAGCTGAGTGGTATTGCCATAACAAAAGTTTATCAGGTTATGTGTTAGAGATACTCTTAGGAACACTTTAGTAAATCCTGTCGGGAAACATAGGCATAGCATACTAGATCATCATAGCCATAGAATAATTTCTTGCTGTAGCAATCCAACTCAAGTGCACCGTTAGAAGTCTAATTGTGTGAGGTTGCCAGTCTAGTTACATAGTTTTGACAACTTTAGCCTTAGTAACTTATTTATTTACTATTGCATATTTTTGTTGCCACGACAAAATTTATCTGCTTCACTTTACACTTTTCTTGCCTCGACAGACTTTTCCATCTGTTCATACCATTTCTCACTGCATGTTTTCCTTGTTTATATCATTAGACTTAGATAGTTAGGATTAGTGAGTGACACATATTCCTAGTTATAGAAATCTTTTAAAAGTCCTCCAATCCGTGTGGAGAGGATACTCACTCACTGCTATATTACTTGCATCGATTGTGTATACTTGTAGAAATTTGCATGGCACAACATACACATTTACACGCGATCAAAATGTCATCAAAATCTGTTGAGTTAATCGATCGATGAATTGGCCAAGAGGGGGAATTGGCAATAAAAATTATGGTGGAAGCTTTTGCAGAAAGTTGAAAATATTTGCATAACAATTTAGAGTGGTTCGACTTTCTCAACGAAAGTCTATGTCCACTACCTTATCTATCCACACTAAGGATTTTCCACAAATTCACTAATTTGTCTTTCTTTTTGAGGACAAAGAGTAACCTTACAACTCCCTCAAGAATTATACCCCAAATTCTTAAGAACACTCTCTCCCAAAGAAAAACTTACAAATTTCGCAAACTTACAGAAAAACCTCACAAGGTAAGATGTTTGAACAATTCTAGAACAAAGAAAGAACACTTAAGAATGAATACAATTGAGCACAAATGGTGTTCATGAAAGAAAAATGAATATTTAAGGAAATAGGCTTGAAATGCTCAAACTTGAGGTTTGATGTTTTCTCTTTGATTCTCTCTTGATTCTTGTTTTTTCTTTTTAATTGTTTTTTATCAATGGCTTCAGAACTTGTTTAAATACACCATGGATTGATTCTGAACGTTGGGGATCATTGGTGAAGTCAATAGAGTCATTATGGTGTGAATACCATTTAAAAAATATGTTGGGAGCGTAGGTGTATCAATACACTATCAAAGGGTATCGGTACACTTAGTGTAAAATTTAAATATTTCGACCGTTGGTAGACTAAGTGTATCGGTACACCCTAGGTGTATCGATACACTAATTACATTCAATGTTTCTCGGAGCCTGTAGTGTATCGGTACATCAGCTGTGTATCGGTACCCATATTATATTCGAAATATGGGTGTATCGGTACATACATGAGTGTATCGGTACATCCCTTTATAAAACATATTTATTGCTCGATTATGGTTCGAAATACTTTGTAAAAATTGTTTCAAAAATATTTTAAGATTAAAACATAATTTTACACTTGAGTAAGGATTAAAATTGACATTTGAAAACTTGGAGTGATATTTTTGATATTCGAATAATTTAATCTAATATATAATTTGAAATCGAATATAAAATCTTAAAATTCATTTACACGTTATTTGTTATAACGAAACATCAAAATGTTTTCAACAATCTCCCCCCTTTTTGATATAATAAAACATTTTAGTAATTTTAAGATTTTCTTTTAGAAAATAATTTTTGTTATCAATTTTGAAAAATTATTCCCCCTTACTTTATTATGCCCTTCTTGTTAAATCAAAAAGACTCTATAAAATGTTTAAACAAGGTTTTTAAGTAAATAGCCAATTGATTTATATAGATAAAGCTTAAGCTGTGAGATCAAAATCAAGAGAAAGATTAGCCATTAGTCCATAATCAATATTCATATACAAATGTGTAATAGTAATTGGTCATATTTTGTCTAAAATGTAAACGATGCATAATATGAAGTCAATATAAACATGAAGTTCAAATTAAATATTCAAACCATTCAAAAATAAAATATCCAAACATCCAAAACACAAAAATCCAAAACATTCAAAATGTTTTAACAATAAGTTCTAAGTTCAACATTAAACCAAGAAAACCAAGCAAAGAAGGGTTTAGTCATCCATTGTCGGCCGGGATGAGGAAAATGTGATCACATAGTAACCATATCGAGTGAAAACACATTTAGTCTTTCGTTCGTAGCTTCGTTGGTAGCTCACATCTCCCGTTTAATCTCCAATTGTTGAGCCCCCATAGAGGTTAAGTGAGATTCTATGGATGCAAACCTCATGTCAAATGTCTCCAAAAACGATCAAAAATATGGAGGCATCTGACTCTCTTACTTGATCGGCTCGTCCTCAGCTAAGTTAACGGGATCATCGACATCCCAAAAAAGATCTTTAAGCTCTGGATCATTTTCAGCCGATGTCGGTATCGCTCGTGCAGAACTAGCACCCGGTGTTTTCTGGGTTGATCGAACCCATTGATCTTTATCCCGGACCATCCCGATTTTTGCAAAGTTTTGAGATTTATTAGGCTCTTAAAAGGGATGGATACATCAAGCTGGACCCTAAGATTGGATTTGATAAAGAAATTACTAAGAAGACAACCATAAACTAAGGTTTCTACGTGTTTAGATGGGACATTGTTTATGATTTCAACTAGTTCAACAAAAGTAATTTGTGGAAAATTAATTTCCTTATTATGTTGGATACAATGTATCCACAATAAATCTAAAGCTCTAAGGGTGGAGTACCTACCTCCGGATGGTCTAAACCACCAAGAGATGATTAAATGAAGAAAACGCTCGTGGTAAGTTGACAATGTACTCGCACTAGCCTTGGCTCTATAACGGATAGCCATAATTTCTCTCTCGTTATCTAAACAGACGTTATCTAAACCAAATGTCCTAGTGATTGATTCAAAGTCAATATGAACATATTGGCCTAAAAGATAAGACTAAATACGACAGGTTTAAGTTGAAAAAGTTTATCAAATTTCCAAGATCAGAGGGTAGGAAGATATTCAAAATTCATATCGATCATAACTTGAATAGAAGGGATATGTTTTTCCCGAATATTGTATGACTCAAATAGGTCAACGAACCTAGTGTAGAGGTTTTTCCCGACGGCCTGGTTCGGTAAAGCAAGAATTACGGATAGTCATTTTAGGGTCGTTCGGGTTAGGATTTGGATTAGGATGTGGAATAGGAGGTCAATTTGGTGGTTGGTTTGATCGACTAGATGAAAACCTAGGGCGTTTAGACATGATTTTTAAATCATAATCGGATTAAGGAATACCCGCAATTTGAAAACTCATGTATGCAATAATATCAATCCCAAAACTCAATATGAGTCTGCAATATTTCAAGGTTCTCTAAATAATGTCCTTATGGGCAAAATTTGAAAACTATTTTGAAAAGTGATGTTTGAAAAATTATAATAAGTATAGTTTTCATAACAACATAATTAAATCAAAAACAACAATTTTTAACAACATAATTTTTTTTAATTTCGAAAATTTAAAAAATTTGATTTTTTTTGTGTTTTTGATGAAATTTGCTAGAGATTATAGTTCTAAACTATAATCTAACAAATACCCGATATATAATTCAACCTAGAACTAATTCACTACAAGAAAATAACCTTTAATGACACATGAACGATGACACACGCTAATTTATGACTTGCAAAAAATATGTGTCATAAAAAAATGTCATGTTTTTTAAAATATGAACGATTTATGACTTACAATAATGTGTGTCAAATTTAATAGTCATAATCCAAAAAATTTGCAAAAACACGGAGTACAGTTTTAATTGTGTGTCATCTGTAAAAGTCGTATTTTAATTTCCCACCCCCATTATTTTCATCACGTACGCATGATTTCTCCCCAAAATTTCAAAGCCTACCTTTCCTCTGTCTTCACACACAATCCCCTCACCACGCCATTGTTATATCCCCTCCCCAAATATTTTTTTTTCTTAGAGAGTTAATAATAATAGTGGTTGGTCGAGAAGTAGTAATATCATTCGATGGTGTGAGGGACAAGAACGTGATGCTGTTAAAGAAGCTCAACACTGCTATCTTCCCCATCTGTTACAATGAAAAGTACTACGTCGATGCTCTGGCTTCCGGCGAAAGGTTTGCCTCTTTTCCTACCCCAATCTTTTTTGAGTTTTTGTTATTTTCTTTAGAAAACATGTTATTCTCCCGTTGTGTTTGATTCTTGTTTGGGGTTTTTTCTTCTCAATTGTTTAATTTGAAATAGAAAAAACAATGTTTAATTGTTTCAGAGTTTTCTTGAGTTTTGGGTCCCATCAATTCTTTTCCCGCTCGGTTCTTCGTATGGTGAGTTTAAAGTAACGCTTCCCCCTTTTTTCATGGTATGTTGAGATTGCATGCTTCCCCTCTTTACAAAATGACAAGTAAAATGTTTGTTTGATTAGCTGAATTAGGTGGTTGGGTCATTTTTAGAATTTGAAAAGATCCCCTTTTCTGATTCCTGATGTTTATCTTCTGTATCTTTTTATTGTTTTTATTATAATTTACGTTTATTGTTCGTTTGTTTCAACAATTTCCTTTTAATTTCCATGATTTATGGTAATTTATATGTGCAATGAGCTCTTGTGGGGTTTAAGAACTGTCCAATTCAGTGGAAAAGATGGATGATTGTGTTTAATGGAGATGGTCATAGTAGAGTCAGATATTCGAATATCATAGTCATTGGAAGACTGGATCTGCTCCAGTTTGCTTGTTCTCCCTTTCTAAGTGCATACTATTTATTTATGGAATACTGGTTCTTTGAATTCTATGGTTTACTTAGATGACTGATTGAAGAAGAATAAAGGAATTATAAAACATCTGAATCTAAATCCTTGACAAGTGAACTACTACTCTCAGTTATATTAATGTTTTCACAATTATCTCTTATATTCCAAATCTTATCCGATCTTGCTTGTATATTACCTGCATGCAATCTCTAAATTCCTATGAGGAAATGACTTTATGGCCTTCCAAAGTTATGTCTTGCATCTAATCTTTCATACCGAACATGGATTCCCTCTGTTGGCCAAATGGTACTTATTTAGTGAAGAACGGATCTTCTTATAAATTTGTATGACTTCGTTACGGAAATGCCACGCGGAGCATGTCAATCCATCGGTTTTGGTTGGCAAACATTGTTGTGACCTTTTTGGATAACTCCCATCAATGCCTTAAACTATTCTAAGGGTATTCTTTTATTTTTTTTCTTTAATCAGACTCTAATTTTAGGTTTGCATCATTTAAATTTGTATTCGACATAGTTAACTTCAAGGATATATACAATTTACTCTGGAAACTTTATCAGGCCAAAGAAAATCCCTTAATGATTATGATCAAGGGACTTTTTCTACAGTTGTCATATTACCATGCGTATTTTACCCTCTTGCATAGCCCCAAAAATTTAATTCATATTCTTCACTTCTTATATAAACTCCATTTCTCTTTGTAGTCTACATCAATTTTCTTCTTTCTTTATTTTCTTATCCAATTTCCTTTGATCATAGTTCATATGAAGAAGAAAAATGGCAATTCTTGGTCTCGTCATATGACTTATATAAAATGTAGGGATAACATTCTCAGGAGGGCTGCTAACTTATCTATGTTAAGTGATACCGATGTTGGACTTATGATGTTTTCTCCTACAGGTCAATTTACTAGTTTTGCTAGCAAGGGAAGGTGATGAAGAGTCTCTAATAGATAATAATGTTATTTATGTTCTTCTTTCCATATTCTTGTGTTTTCGGGTTCTAAATGCATCCTGTGATAAAAATATTATCATGCCCTCTATAGGATTGAGGATATATTTCTTCGTTTCTTGGACTGTTGTGATGAATGTGGACAGTATGTTTTGATGATCTTTGCTATTTTTATCCATAAAAGATTTTACAAATAGTGAAGCTAAGGGTTTACTAATACATCTGTTGTGTTTAGTTGAGATACATTGTATGGCTACTCTATGTTAGGTCTGTATGGAGTTTAGAAGCGAGCTTTTGTTGTTGTGTTCTTTTAGATGTTTTCATGCTACTAAAATAGAGTAGTTTTTGTGCAATGGATTATACTTACTGGGTTTTGTTTAATGCGCTTATTTCATACAGTTTGATGTGCTTTGAGAGGGACTTATTGCAAACAAGTTTCTGTTTGAGAACATCTATTTTTAGGCCTTTCACTTCCATGTTAAGGTCTAGTGTCAGTGCCTTGCATCCTTGACATCACTTTTCTTAACTAGCATTTTTTCTTCCTTATCAGTTATCAATGTAGTCTAATGTCTATTGAAAGATGGAAGAATGACACCTATTTATTAGTACAAAAAATAAAAGTGCCAAATTCTTTGCATTTTATATTGAACTTTAGAAACTTTCTTGGTCAAGAGTGTTGAATACTGGAAGAATGTAAAGATAGAGGGGCAAGGATATGGCTAAAATAGAAAATTATCGTGCTTTTACATTCATGTTCTTTTCCGGGAGTGATTTAAAAGTGGAATGCAGGAAAATGTCTATTTCCTAGATTTTGTCTCTTGTTTCCCGATTATGCTGGATTAAAATGTGTTAAGCTAAGGTCACAAATGAATTCTTTATATATTTCCTGGTTTCTTAGTTCCTAGTTGAAAGTGATTATGAAATATATGATTCAAATGTTAAGTAGTAGCGAATCTTACAAGTTATTGCTGGTGTCAGGCCATGTTTTGAAATAGTGATATCAACTAGCTAAAAAATACAGTGTATTATTGTCGTACTCAATAATATTGGATTTGATGGTGCTCTATATCTGCTAAAAGAGTTGATGTTTTCATTATTGATTCGCTAGCAGCATGTTCATATTATTTTCATGTGCTTTATTATTGAGGGGAGGGTTGTTTAGAGCATAAAATTGAAAATAGGGTTAGAGCTTAGAAATTGGGATGATTTCAATGAAGTGTTTAGTGCATAATATTGAAAACAAGGATAGATCCATGTCTGTAACTTTTTAATTCATTCGCAAGGTCTTTAACACTTGGGCCAATTTGAGATTAAGTTGGAAAGTGACATGTATAATTCAAAAGTTAGCATGTTATTCTAACAATCACACGTTTGCTTGCTAACTCAGTATATTACAGTGACATCTGTGTATAATTCAATTGCTTTCTAACTCTTTGATAGTTATATACTTCATTTTAAATAAGTATAAATTATATACTTATTTCATATTTTTACTTAGGTTGGCGATGTGAAGGAAGAATACAAGGATGATGATATTCGCAAAGAATGGGTATCTTATGTGACAAACTTTATTATGTCATGATATTTTGTATCGACATATGATTACAATATTTTTTATAACTTAATGTTAATATATTGCATGCAAATGGATTGCTTTTATATAATATGATATATATATATATTTAGTATTATGAGGCATTAAATGTGATTTAGTTTGATTATTTGTCAATCTACAATATATATATATAATTTACGACATACGATCACAACACACGAATGCGTGTCATCTTTTTTAATGATGTGTGCTTCAATGACACGCAATGTAAGTCATAAATGCGTGTCATAAATTTATGACACACAAATATGTGTCATCTTTATTTATGACGGGGGCTTCAATGACGCGCAATGCGCGTCATAAATGCGTGTCATAAATGCGCGTCATAGATTTATGACACACAATTGCGTGTCATCTGAGATTTATATCGGTGGCTTCAATGACACGTATTTGTGTGTCATCTGCACCCATAGATGATGTGCAATGCGCGTCATTAAAGGGGCTTTTTTTTAGTAGTGATTAAAACTAGTCCTATGTTCAAAAATCAATAAAATAGTTTTTAGAAAAGTTTACCTTGAAAATTTCGGATTGAGTGAGATGTGATGTAGTTTGCACGATTTTGATGATCGTAGCAGGATTTGGAGTTGAGAGACTAGTGATTTCTGACTTAAATCATTGATTTTGAGCGAAAATGAGAGTTGAGTGAGAGAGGGGTACGAATGGCGGTATAAGAGTGATATTTGGGTTTTGGCAAAATTTGATAATTTTAGTGATTTTAAGCCTAAACCCGACAGGTGTATCGGTATACCTAGGAGTGTATCGATACACATTTAAGGAATATATCGGTACACATTCATAGTGTATCAATACATAGCGAGGGGGTATCGATACACTTTGCACAAAAATGTCAAAAATCTATTTTAAACACTTAGAATGCTAAATTAATCAGCTCTAGTGGTATTGGTAACTCATATTTCAAAAATTAACAATGTTCAATCAATAAAATCTACTCTTAAATTTTATTTGAACATATTATTAATTTTCACTAAAGATCATGAACTCCCCCTAACTATTAGCATAGAATGCAATCAAAAATGTCATTTTTATAAGCATTTCTCAAATTCTTACTAAAAGTGCTAAATTCATTTTAAACACTAAGTCAATGTAGGTTTGTTAAATATATTTCTGTCCTAAGTGTCCAAAATCTTTCTTTATCTAAAGGTTTTGTAAAAATGTTAGCTATTTGATGAAAAGTATCAACAAATTCTAGAACTACATCTCCTTTAGTGACATGATCTCTAATGAAATTATGTCTAATTTCAATGTGCTTAGTTCTAGAGTGTTGGATGAGATTTTTAGTGAGACAAATGACACTAGTATTTTCACACTTGATAGGAATCGTACCAACTTCAACTCAATAATCTAAAAGTTGTTGTTTCATCCATAAAACTTGTGCGCAACAACTACCCACTGAAATGTATTCCGCTTCAGTGGTAGATAATGCTACACTATTTTGTTTCTTTGAAAACCAAGAAATCAACATATTTCTTAGGAATTGACAAGTACCATAGGTGCTTTTCCTATCTATTTTTCATCCTCCATAATCCGCATCAGAGAAGGCATGCAAGCTAAAGCCAGAGTCTCTAGGATACCAAAGTCCTAAACTATGAGTGTCCTTAAGGTATCTAAAGATTATCTTAATGTCTTTTAGATGTGATTCCTTAGGGCATGATTGAAATCTAGCACATAAGAAATCACTAAACATAATGTTCGGTCTACTTGCGATTAGATAAAACAAAGAGCCAATCATAGACCTATAAAGTTTAACATCTACACATTTACCTCCTTCATCTTTGTCAAACCTTGTAGATGAGCTCATTGGAGTAACTTAGGGTTTGACATTTTTCAAGACAAACTTCTTGAGCATATCTTTGACGTATTTTTCTTGATTGATGAAGATGCCATCTTTTCTTTGATTGATTTGGAGCCCCAAGAAAAATGAAAGCTCCCTCATCATGTTCATCTCAAATTCACATTGCATTAGCTTAGAAAATTCTTGGCAAAGAACATCATTAGTATAACCAAATATTATATCATCAACATAAATTTGAACTACTAATAAATCTTTGCCTTTTCGCTTTAAAAACAATGTAGTGTCAACCTTCCCTTTTGAAAAACCTTTTTCTATAAAAAAATTTGACAGTCTTTCATACCAAGCTCTAGGAGCTTGTTTTAAACCATATAAAGCTTTTGTCAATTTAAAAATATGATCTGGAAATTTTGAATCTTCAAAACCAGGAGGTTGTTCCACATACACTTCTTCTTTTATAAAACCATTTAAAATGTACTTTTAACATCCATTTGATATAATTTAAATTCATTGAAACATGTAAATGTTAATAACATTCTAATTGCTTCTATTCTAGCTACGAGAGCATATGTTTCATCATAGTCTATGCCCTCTTCTTGAGTATAGCCTTGAGCAACAAGTCTAGCCTTGCTCCTCACTATATTACCACTTTCATCAAGTTTGTTCCTAAACATCCATTTAGTACCTACAGTAGATTTATTACTAGGCCTTTCAGTTAATGTCCATATTTTACTTCTCTCAAATTGATTTAACTCTTCTTGCATAGCCATAATCCAATTTTCATCATTTAATGCTTATTGGATATTCTTAGGCTCTATGCATGAGATAAATGCAACATAATTACATATATTTTTAAGAGACGATCTAGTAGTTATCCTTTTGGATGGATCACCTAAAATTTCACCATTCTTGACATAGTTGTATTCGCTTGGGGTAAGAGACTTCCCTTTCTTCAATGATTAAATTCTCGAGAGCATCGTGAGTTTCCTCATCTTTCATTTCTTCCTTTGATGATGGTT
Organism: Hibiscus syriacus; assembly: GCF_006381635.1. Taxonomy (NCBI): domain Eukaryota; kingdom Viridiplantae; phylum Streptophyta; class Magnoliopsida; order Malvales; family Malvaceae; genus Hibiscus; species Hibiscus syriacus. The sequence continues at coordinate 811,111 of NW_024063342.1, read as the reverse complement.
CTCCAACGTCATGTGCATTTACAATACCTATGTCATCATAAATATAAAAAGCCTTTCTCGGAAGGGGATTATCATCGAAAACAACATGTATAGACTTTTCTACCACTAAAGTTCTTTTATAAAATACTCGATAAGCTTTAGAATTTAAGAAATAACCCAGAAAATTCCTTCATCACTTTTAGCATCAAATTTGCCAAGATTGTCTTTACAGTTGTTTAAAACAAAACATTTACATCCAAATGGATGAAAATAGCTAATGTTAGGCTTTTTATTTTTTGAAAAATGCATATGGAGTTTTCTTCAAAATAGGCCTAATTATTACTCGATTTATAACATAACAAGTGGTATTTGTGTCTTCAACCCAAAAATATTTTGGCAAATTATTTTCACAATGCATGGTTCTAGCCAATTCTTCTAAAGTTCGATTTTTCCTTTCAACAACTCCATTAAAATTATGGCTAATCCCATTTGAATTACAAAAATCAGTAAATCCAATATTTTCAAATTCAGTACCATGATCACTCCTAACACTAGAAATGGAGTAACCTTTTTCGTTTTGGATTACTTTTGAAAATGTGATGAATTTTTCTAATGCTTCATCTTTAGTACTTAAGAATAGAACCCAAGTATATCTAAAATAGTCATCTACCAATACAAAACAATATTGTTTTCCACCCAAGCTAGTAATCCTAATTCTCCCAAAAAGATTTATATGGATCAATTGTAATACTCTACTAGTTGACATATTATTAATAGACTTACAGGAGGCTCTTTTATGTTTTCCTTTATCACATGCATCACAGAATTTATCTTTATCAAATTTTTGCTTTGGCAAACCTCTTACTAAATCTCATTAAATTAGTCTTTGTAAAACACTCATGCTTGTATGTCATAGTCTCCTATGCCATAACTAACTATCATGTTCATCCTTAGTAACTAGTCACAAATTAGTCATATTTATTGTATATAAATGCACCATGTATATGTTTCCTATTATATGACCAATGAGCATAATCTAATTAGATGCAATGTCAATGATTTTACAACCATTTGTTTCAAATAAGATATTGTATCATTTATCGCATAATTGACTAATACTCAATAGATTAAGATTTAACCCATTCACATATAATACTTTTTCTATTTGTATGGAAGAGGTATTACCAATAGAACATATACCTTCAATATAACCTTTTGAGTTGTAACCAAAGGTTACCACTCCTCCATTTTTGTCGTTAAACTCTACAAACCGACTCCTGTCTCTGGTCATATGTCATGAGCATCCACTATCAAGGAACCATGAATTTCAACTTGTATTTTGTGCCTTATAGCAATGCTCATTTTCCTACAAACATAGATTAATTTTTTATTTTTGGTACCCAAATTATTTTGGGTCCATATTCATTAGTCCCTAAAATTCTAGTCCCCTTGTGTATCCATTTATTAAGGATATACTTATCCTTAGTAGTATTGAGTCCTTTAGGAATCCATATACTTCTAACGATTTTTCCGTTAGAGGTTATTTGGGGACCTCTATGATTTTAGTTTTTAAAACTTTTTCTAACAAAGTTGGATTTTGAACTTTCTCCATTTCCAAAACGTTTTGTTCCAACTTTATTGAAAGAAGTTTTAAGATCATCAATTTTTTTTGATGATCTTCATTAACTCTTGAAAGTAAGTTATGCAAATTAGTATTTTTCTTTTCAAACTCATCTAACAACTCATTAAAAGAATAATCTTCGAAATCAAATGAGCTAGAGATTACCTGAAAATCTTCCCCGGTGGCCATCAAGCATAGGTTCACTACTTCTTGTTCCTCTTCATTTGATGATTCATTATCATCGCTCTACGTAGCCACGTGTGCCTTGTGCTTCTTCTTTGATTGACCCTTCTTCTTTAATTACGGGCAATTGCATTTGACACGCCCGGGCTTTTTGCATTCATAGTAAATGATCGGGTCTTTCTCCTTTGGTTCATTTTTTAAGCCTTCATTTCTTTTGAATTTTCTTCCTCTGTTGGGGTTCATTAATTTTCTAAACCGTTTGGCAAATAATGCTATCTTTTCATCATCATCATCGAAATCGAAATCACTCTCATCTTTTGTGGATTTAAGAGCAACTCTAACATTCTTGTTTTTCTCCGTCTCATTCTTTGTCTCGTCCTTCTTCTCGAGGTCTACCTCATCTTGAATCATCATTTCATGAGTGAGGAGAGAACCGATGAGTTCATCGAGAGTTAAAGACTTTAAATCTTTAGCTTCAATAATCATCGTTTTCTTTGATTGCCAAGTTTTTGGAAAAGAATAAATTATCTTCCTTAAAAGCTTTTTATTTGGAATGATTTCTCCATATGCTTTAAGGCTATTGATAATCACGAAAAATCTATCTGTCATAGCTTTGATGTCTTCATCAGGATTCATCCTGAAATTTTCATAGCTATGTGTTAGAAGACTAATTTTATATTCTTTTACCTCGTTTGTGCCTTTATGAGCGACTTGTAGTTTATCCATATATCCTTGGTGGTTGTACAAGATGAAACTCTCTCATATTCATTAGGTCTAAGAGCATAAAATAGAATATGGATAGCTTTTGAGTTGAGTTGGAACATTCTCATCTCTTCTTTACTCCACAAATTTAGATGTGTGGATGGTTCGATGTATCCGTTCACCAATATTTTCCATGTTCCTATGTCACTAGCTTGAATGAAGTATCTCATCCTATTCTTCCAATAGGCATAATTAGTACAATTGAAGAAAGGACGCTTGTTTACGGGCTGAGAATCAAGAACGAAGTCGAAGTTTGATGTGAAGGCGATTAATGACTTGAATATCGATATAAATATTCCCGAATCGACTTAAGAGGTGGTAAAACCTTCAAATCAGTGTAGCTCTAATACCAATTATTGAGTTAATCGATCGATCAATCGGCCAAGAGGGGGTGAATTAACAATAAAAATTTTGGTGGAAGCTTTTGCAGAAAATTGAAAATATTTGCGCAGCGATTTAGAGTGGTTCGACTTCTCAACCAAAGTCTACGTCCACTACCTTACCTATCCACACTGAGGATTTTCCACAAATTCACTAATTTGTCTTTATTTTGAGGACAAAGAGTAACCTTAAAACTCCCTCAAGAATTATACCCCAAATTCTTGAGAACACTCTCTCCCAAATAGAAACTTACAAATTCCACAAACTTACAAAAAAACCTCACAATGTAAGATGTTTGCACAATTATAGAACAAAGAAAGAACACTCAAGAATGAATACAATTGAGCACAAATGGTGTTCTTGAAAGCAAAATGAATATTGAAGGAAATAGGCTTGAAATGCTCAAACTTGAGGTTTGATGCTTTCTCTTTGATTCTCTTTTGATTCTTGTTTATTCTTTTTAATTGTTTTTGGTCAATGACTTCAAAACTTGTTTAAATACACCTTGGATTGATTCTGAACGTTGGAGATCATTAGTGAAGTCAATAGAGCCGTTATGGTGTGAATACGATTTAAAAAATCTGTTGGGAGCATAGGTGTATCGATACACTATCGATGGGTATCGGTACACTCAGTGTAAAATTCAAATATTTCGACCGTTGGTAGACTACGTGTATCGGTACACCCTATGTGTATCGGTACACTAATTACATTCAATGTTTCTCAGAGCCCACAGTGTATCGGTACATCAGCTATGTATCGGTACCCATATTACATTCGAAATATGGGTGTATCGGTACATACATGAGTGTATCGATACATCCCTTTATAAAACATATTTTTTGCTCGATTATGGTTCGAAATACTCTGTAAAAATTGTTTCAAAAATATTTTAAGATTAAAACATAATTTGACACTTGAGTGAGGATTAAAATTGACATTTGAAAACTTGGAGTAATATTTTTGATATTCAAATAATTTAATCGAATATATAATTTGAAATCGAATATAAAATCTTGAAATTCATTTACACTTTATTTGTTATATCGAAACATCAAAATGTTTTCAACAAAATCCAATTGACCTTATGGGTCGATTTGATATCGATGACACTAACAAGGGGAATGGGAGGGTTAAGGGTGGTAGACACTTTAAGTTTATCCCTAAATATATATCTGAGAATACAAGCATAGGGAAATATCTTGGTGTAATTGGACCCTTTATGGACAACATCAACAAGTTCTAATAATATGATCTTTGTAAAGTTTGGACGTATGTTGTTTTTAATGTTATAAAACCACCAATAGTCGCAAGTGCGTATATTGGTAGCCTTTCCATTGGAATGACGAAAGAACCAAGTAATGAGGAGTAGCAAGAGACGATCTAGAAAATCAAGATGAGTAGGGCTATCATTTTGGAATCTCTCGAAATGAGCAGGGAAAACTTCTTTGAAATGATCATCATCCCTATCAACGGTAATTAAGTGGACAGCGATAGAGGAAGGACTAAGAGTAAAAGTTTGGCCCATGTGGTATAACTCAATTCCAACAATTCTATCCTCATTACCTTAGGCATGGACAAGAATGAAATTAGCAAAGAAAGCATAAACAATGTTCAAATGAACCTTCGGAGGAATGCAAAACAAGTCCAACCATCCTCACAAGACAAAGGTTTCAATAATTGGAAATTGATACTACCCAAATATGAGAAAATCAGGGTTTATAGTACACTTGGAACAAGTTTTTTTTTTTTGTAAAAACTATTGACTAAGTAAAGAGAATCGGGATTCCTAAAACAAACGTTTTCAAATCTAGTGGAATTTGAAGATTGACCTTGGAGGAGAGTCCTACTAGTCTTACTAGACCTAAGACACTTGTTGGAAGTTCTATAAGGCATTTTGGATAATAAAAGGCAAAAATGACAAAAAGAATTTTTTGTTTGGGAATTTTGTCGAACATTTGAAAGGTAAACCTAAAACAAGGGTTCTAGGATAAAAATCGAGAATGGTTTGACGTCCTACAAGAAAGGCATGTATATATATGCCTAATAAGCAACCCAACTGCAACCAAAATAGACAATTTTAGCACATTTAAAAAAAATTGAAACCCTTATTAAGAAATCTTTGAAAACTTCTTGAATGAAATATGTTGTTAAAGCAAAAAAATATGTTCATTCAAACAACATATAAATCTTTTCTATAGTCCAAAGTAACTTAACAACATGAATCAAACACAATTTTAAACAAAAATTTTAAAACACGTAAAAAGGGTTTAAAATTGATTACCTCAAATTTTGATGAAAAAGAGTGACAACGTTGATTCAAATCCACTCTAGTTGATGAAGGAATGAGGAAATCAGCACATATTTATGGAAATTTTGAGTAGAAAATAGGGATTTTAAAGAGGGGTCTCGAGTTAGGGTTTGAGTGTTTAAAGAAATATGAAGATCTTGGGAGAAAACGACTCTTAAAAACTCGTATAGGGACCCCAATCTTAATACCGAGATTGGAGGTCTCGAGACTCACTGACTGATATCGATACTGGTAAGACGATATCGATACCATTTTGGCTACTGGAATTTTGGTCTCGATATCAATAGATCAGTCTCAATACCAAAAGCTTGGAAATGCCAAAATTGACATTTTTAATCCTAAAAAAGCTTCGAGAATAAGCATCTAAAGATTTTAAGACTATAGAGTGCACTAGAAACTTATTTAAGCACTAAAAGTTATAATTTGATACTAAAATAAGGTGTTTTCCTATGTACTTTACTAGAGTGTATATTATGAACTTTTTAAAGAGTTTTCTAATTAGAACAAACAAGGTCCAAAATATACCACAAGGATTAGTTAAGGCCAAAGAATATTAAATTAATCATACAAGGCCACAAAGAAACAATTTATACAATATCAACTCCCCCTAACTAATTACAATTAAATATTATTTGGGGAAACATAATCAAGCACAAAACATATTCAAGTATTTGCACAAAATTGTATGAAATTAAAATATTTTACCACTTGAATTAAGATTGATTTGTTCAATCTCTCTTTCTTCAAGTGTCATTCCATTGTGTGTTTAGAGCCTTTAAATACCTTCACATTGCTCACCATTGCTCCAACACACCTACAATAGACAATTATGAAACTTTTGGTACCCAAATATTTTTGGTCCCATTAATGTTAGTTTCACGCAATTTAGACCCCTTAGGTATCCATGGAGATATAATATCCTTGTCTTTGGTAACAATGAGTCTTTTAGGGACCCATATACTCCTGAACATTTTTTCTTTGAAATATTTAGGAAAAATAAGCATGTCTATTGTAAAAGCTATTTTTGACAAAATTTGATTTGGAGTAATCTCTTTTTTCTAATTTATTTTTAATGATTTTGTCAAAATTAGTCTTTTCTTTCTCAACATCATCAGTTTTCTTTTGATGATCTTCATGAACTTTAGAAAGCAAATTTTGCAATTTGAAATTCTTTTTCTCAAAAATATTTATTTCCTCTTGCAAATCCTTGACTTTACTTTCAAGTTCACTATTAGTCTTAGAAAGTGAGTCATTTTCAATTTTAAATTTTGAATGAATCTTTTTGTGTTTTGAAATCATGACTTCACATTCTAATACTAATCCATCATATACATCTTGTAACTCATAAAATTTATAAGAATTTGAGTTAGGTGAGTTAGAGGATACCTTTGAATCTTCTTGGATGTCAATGAGTGTAACACCCCAAAAAATGGGTTAATAGTTTTGCATTTTACTATTGGGCTTAGAATGTTAAAATACGTTCAACCTAAATATTTGGGTTAAGACTAGGATGATTGGGCTTGTAGGAAAGCCCACAAGTTGGTAAAAATGACATTTTTGAATTGGGTATGACAAAGGAAAGACCAAGGAAGTGATTAACCCCTTGTTTGAAAATAAGGCTAAATAATAATTAAAGAGGGTGATATAAATGAGGGAGAAAATCAACAACATATATTCTCTCTTTTTCTCTACATTTTTCATCTTCTTCCTATCTTCTCTCATTTCTTCTTCATCCTCAAATTTGTTAAAGGTGAGAGCTTTATTTGTTAGCAAAGGTTATCAGAAATCCTAAGGGAAGAAATGTAATTGTAACTCCATAAAAAACTATATTTTAGGTCTTTTTACTTAAATTATTGATTGTCTAAAAGCCATTGACATAGCATTTTAGTTGCATATAGTTGAATTTAGGACATTTCAACATGTGGTGGATAAGTTTTGTTGTGGTAAAGTTTTATTTGATTAAACTGGTGCTGCTGATGAGAAGGGTTGTGTGTTAGCTGTGATGATGTAGGTAATAGGAAATGACCAAGGAAGAATTTATTTGCTGAGAAAAAAATTTGTGCCAAGGCCAACAGAACTGAAGACGATGATAGTGGGGAATAATTTTTGCCATGATTAGTTTTATCTCGCAAGTCTAACGTAGTACAAGAGAAAATTGTTGACTTAACGTGGCCAACTGTCCAATGCACCTCGTGTTAACCCCTGCCCCTGTAAAGAATTTGGGACCACTTCCAGCTGCTATTTTATTCACACAATGGGTGTGAAATTTAGAGGTAATTAGGGAAATTCCAAGGGCACTAAACCCTAGAAATTCCCACTATAAATATTACATTATACCATCCACAATGAGAGAAAGATACCCTACAACAAAGGTTTTGGAGAAAGGCTGATGTAACTTCTTCTTTTCCCACCGTTTCACTCTTCCCCATTCTTGGTGTCCTCCATAGCTAGGTTTCACTAGAGCAGTGGCCAGGCCCTCGAGAGAGGCTGGTGCGCTAAAGCAGTTAAGGTGGTGGTCTGATGTTACGACAGAGCTATGTTCTAGGAGTTTTTCTTCCTCCTGTTATTCGTTTCTTATCTTTTAAGGGCTTATATTTATTGAATATTTTTGGGATGATATTAACCACACCAAGAACTGTTTTATTTGGTGTTGGAAATGCTTGGATGATATTTTATTTTACTGTTAATTAATAATTAAGTATGATTTTGTTAAATGTTGTTTTGTTCACTGTTTTAATCTTTTGCCTTTCATTGTAAGAGCTTTTGAAAGATTGCCTAGTGCCTTGGAAAATATTCCTAGCTTTTGAAAGATTGTCATTTTTTTAGGAGTTGATACCTAATATTCAAAAGAGTTAGGTTAGATCTACATGAAGAAGGAAAGTGATCCAAGATGGGGAGGTTCTAATCCGCCTTAGAGATAAGGAGAGAGTTTCATTCAACTAAGAGGGATAAATGCAAAAGTATATAGGCTAGCACTACTTTTTACGATGATGAGTATTGTCGTAGCAATAGTTTGACAAAAAAAGGGTTGCAGTTAACGCTTAGTAGTATTGTTGTAGCAATAGTTTATCAGGTTCTATGTTAGAGATACTCTTGGAACATTGCAGTAAATCATGTCATGCAACATAGGCATAGCATATTAAGATCATCCTAGACATAGAATAATTTCTCACCGTAGTAAATCTAACCCAAGTCCTCCGCTAGAAGTCTGAATGTGTGAGGTTTACAGTATATATTCGAAACTCAACATTTTTTAGCCTTAGTAACTTTTATTTGTTTACTCTTTAATATTTTTCCTTCCATGAAAAAACTTCACTTCACACTTTTCTCACCTCGACATATTTTTCCATCTATTCATACCATTTTCCATGACTTATTTTTCCTTTGTGAATACCATTAGACAAGAAAATTAGGATTATTTTGTGACACCTAGTTCTAGCTGTAGCAAACTTCAAAGATTTCCCCCAATCCCTATGGAGACGATAACTCACTTACTACTATATTACTTACATCGATTGTGTATACTTGCACATATTTGTATTCCATATCACACATTTACACGCGATCAAGTTTTTGGGACCGATGTCGGGGATTGTCAACTGTAGAAATTTTGAAAAGTTTTGCCATAGTAATTTTTATTTTCTTCTCAAAATTTTTAGTTAGTTTTACTTGTTTGTTTTTCTTATTTTCTTTTGTAGATTTTTGTCATTGCATGACCAGAATATTTGCTGACAAACCATTAGTAACATTCGAACCTGAGATCGAGCAATTATTCAGGCAAAGGCGACGTGCTCAGCGTGCCAGAGGCAATATGAATCAAATTCCATATCAAGCTGATAACCCTATAGAGGATCAGACAGACCTGCATGCCGAAAAAAATAATATTCCCAAAAATGTTACATGACCACGAGCCATACAATCAACCCACTTTGAACTCAAACCGATGATGTTCAATATGTTCAATTCTATCGGCCAATTAGGTGGCTCACCTAATGAAGATGCTAGACATCATGTACGTGCTTTCCTTGAAGTGTACGACTCGTTTAGGTAACAAGGTGTGTACGATGATGTGATGAAGTTAAAATTGTTTCCTTACTCTTTACGCGACCGAGCAAGATCTTGGCTTAGTGGAGTCTCATCTGGCTCAATGGAGTCTTGGGCTGACTTGTGCAAAAGAATTTTGCTTCGTTATAATATGCCTAACATGAACACCCAGCTTCATAATGACATTGCAAGTTTTCACCAAGGTGATGATGAATCTATGTACCAGTGTTGGGATTGATACAAAACTTTTCTTCGTAAGTGCATCAACCATGGATTCTACGATTGGACTCAAGTTGTAATGTTCTATAATAGAGTCAACGCACCCACTCGTATGATGTTGAATGCCTCAACAAATGGTACTCTGCTTGATAAACCAGCTGAGGAAGCCTTTAATATCCTTGATAGGATAGCCAACAATGATTATCAATTCTCACCTACAAGGTTTGGAACCAGAAGGAAAGTGTCTGAGGCATTTGAACTTAACGCCAAGGTTTCAGTGTCTACCCAACTTTCTGCCATAATAAATATGTTAAAAAATTTGCCACATTCCAGTGAGGTGAAAGAAGTCAAGGTAACAAGCTCAACATTTATTTTTTTACCATGGCAATCATCATGAGAGTGAATGCCTAGAAAATCAGGGGTCTATCAATTTTGTGGGAAATTTCAATAGAAGCCACAACAACCCCTACTATAATACCTAAAATTCGAGATGACGAAAACATCCAAATTTTTTGTGGGGTAATCAAGGGACCAACAACAACAATACAGGAAATCTTAATAGGCCACAGCAAAACATTTTTGAACCTACAAATTTTCAGCATCAGCAGATGCCTAGCAAAATATTAAAAAGGGTTTAACATCTTTCTCAAATTGTAATTACTTCGAAGCTTCACTACAAGATTTTATGGCCTTGATAAAATATTTCATGGTTTCAACGAAGGCCTTGATGCATGAACACTTATCAACAATCAAGAACCAGAAACTCTGTTACAAAGCCAAGCAGCTTTATTACAAAGTCATAGCTCATATTTGAGAGCATTGGAGAACCAAGTGGGCCAAATTGATATGGCATTACATTCTCGTCCACAAGGAAGCCTCCATAGTGATACTGAGTTCACTAAGCCTCATAGAAAAGAGAAATGCAGTGCGTTTACACTGAGAAGTGACACCCAAATTAATCTGGAAGAAAAGCTTGGGGGGAAGAAGCAAGAAATTTCTCGTCATGGCATTACACATGAAGAATCTGAATGTTAAGCTGAAACTATTAAAAAAGAGGAGCTACCTAAAGAGAAAGAAAAGGACGAGGGTTCAATAAGTCATCCTATTGATGGAGGAAAATTTATTGCCACGACAAAAGTTCCACCCCCACCTGCAACAGATTAAGTTAGCCCCCTCCACCCTTCCATCAACGATTAAAGAAACATAACAAAGAGATCCAGTTCAAAAACATTGTTGATGTCCTGGATAAACTATATATTAACATTTCACAGCTTGAATCCATTGAGCAGATGTCTTCCTATGCCAAATTCTTGAAGGACATTGTCACGAAGAAGAGAAAGGTGGAAAAACTAGAAATTGTTGCTACGACAAAGGAATATTGTTCTGCACTGAGTAAAATTCCACCGAAACAAAGAGATCTTGGCAACTTTGTTATACCAAGCTCCATCGATGACAACTATGTTGGGAGAGCCCAATGTGACTTGGGATCCAGCGTAAAGTTGATACCCAAATCCATATTTTTGAAACTTAGAATGGGTAATACTCGACTAACCACCTTAATTTTGCAACTAGCTAACTGATCACATGTTCGTCTCGAGTGAAGAATTGAAGATGTTTTTGTGAAAGTGGACAAATTTTTCTTTCCAATAGACTTCCTCATTCTAGACTGCGAGGTTGACGACAATGTGTCTATTTTTCTTGGGCGTCCTTTCTTAGCCACTGGGTGCATCCTAATAGATTGTGAGAAAGAAGAGTTCACGATGAGCGTAGCTGATCAAAGCATCACGATCAATGTCTTCAACAATCTTAAATATGTTGATGATTCTAAAGAATGCTATTGCATTAAAGACGTTGAATCAATTGAGGAAGATGGGGAAAAAATGTTTGGCCATGGAAAATTTTTACATCTAGAAGAGTATGATACTTTATGCCAAGATAAAATCTTTCAGATGGAGGCATGTCGAAATTTTTACCATTACAATATTTTACAGTTGGAGAAACACAAAAATTTTGGACAAGGTGAATTTGTTCAGAATGAGGCATATTGCAGAGTTCAATGAAGATTCATTGGAGGTGGAACATTCTAGTCTAACCCTCGAGCAAGAGGGTAGTTTGTTGAATGTTTTGTCATAGCATAAAAAAGCTCTCTGGTGGACTATGGCAGACTTAAAGGGAATCAGCCCTACAATATGCATGCATAAGATCTAGTTAGATGATTTCCACGATAACTTTGTGGAACCCCAAAGGAGACTAAATCAAATAATGAAGAAAGTGGTGATGAAAGAAATCATCAAATGGCTAGATGCTGAGGTGATCTATCCCATATATGATAGCTCTTGGGCCAGCCCAGTTCAATGCATGCCGAAAAAAGGTGGCGTGATCGTGGTGAAGAATGAGAACGATGAGATTTTGATAACGAGAAATGTCACAGGCTAGCAGATTTGTATGGATTATATGAAGCTAAACAAGGAGACAAAGAAGGACCATTTCCCCTTCCTTTCATCGATCAGATGCTTAATCGCTTGGCGGGTAAGGCATTTTATTACTTCCTTGATGGATATTCTGGGTATATTCATATCTCCATAGCACCAGAAGATCAGAAGAAAACCACATTCACTTTCCAATATGGCACCTATGCCTTTATGAGGGTGACATTTGGATTATGCAATGCCCCGAAAACTTTTTAGAGGTGTATGATAGCCATTTTTTAGACATGGTGGAGGACTTCTTGGAAATATTTATGGATGATTTTTTTATCTCGGATGATAACTTTGATCGATGCCTCGGTAATTTATCTAAAGTTTTGAAGCAATGCGAGGAGGTCAACCTTGTGCTAAACTGGGAGAAATGTCACTTTATGGTGACAGAAGGAATTGTGTTGTGTCACAAAATTTCTCGCCACAGTATCGAGATTGATAAAGGTAAGGTGAAAGTGATTGAAAACCTGCATTCACCCACCACTGTGAAGGGCGTAAAAAGTTTCCTAGGAAATGCATGATTCCATAGGCATTTCATCGAGGATTTTTCAAAGATTTTAAAGCCTTTGTCTTTTGCTTCATAAAAATTAGTCGTTCGTGTTTAATTATGAATGCCTCAGCACGTTCACATATCTAAAGAAAAAACTTACCTCGACATCAATTGTTATTCTACCAGACTGGGATGCCCATTTTCAGCTGATGTGTGACGCAAACGACTATACAATAGGGGTTGTGCTAGGGCAAAGAAAAGGTAAAATCTTCCATGTCATTTATTATGCTAGTCGTACCCTAAATGATGCACAACTTAATTATACCACCATTGAAAAATAATTGCTTGTTGTGGTATTCACTTTTGATAAGTTTAGGGCATACCATATATGCACTAAGGTCATTGTACACACTGATCATTCAACCATTAAATACCTAGTGAATAAAAAAGATACCAAGCCTAGGCTGATTAGATGTATACTCTTGCTATAAGAATTTGATTTAGAGGTGAAGGATATGAAGGGTACCCAGAACCAAGTACCAAATCACTTATCTAGGCTAGAGAACAAAAAAAATTCCATGACATGAAAGAAATTTAGGAGGAATTCCCTAACGAGAAAATCTTATTTATCATGGAAGTATTGTGGTATGCTGACATAGTTAACCTTCTTGCTAGTGGTATTATGCCTCCATATTTATCTTTCCAGAGCCAAAAAAAAAGTTTAGACATGATGTGCACCATTTATTATTGGGATGAACCATTCTTGTTCAAATAATGTGGAGATCGCATACTCCGGAGGTGCGTCCCCGAAGAAGAACACAAGGAGATTCTATTTCATTTCTATATATCCCTGTGTGGAGGGCACTTTGGTGGGATGAGGACGGCTGCAAAGGTCCTTCAATATGGATTCTATTGGCCCACCTTATTTAAGGATGTCAAGACTTTTATAAGTTATGTGATCGTTCCCATCGCACCGGGAATATATCAAAGAGAAATGAGATGACATGGCAAAATATTTTAGAGGTTGAACTCTTTTATGTATGGGGAATCGATTTTATTAGACCCTTCCCATTGTCCTTTGGTGATTTATACACACTTTTAGCTGTGAAATATGTATTCAAATGTGTTGAGGCCATTGCAACACCTAGAAATGACTCCAAGTCCGTACTAAAGTTCTTGCACAAAAACATATTAATTTGTTTTGGAGCAAAAGAGAAACTATCAGTGATGAGGGCACCCACTTTGACAACAAATTAATTGTCAAGGTGCTACAAAGATACAGGGTACACCATAAAATTGCCACGGAATACCACCCCCAGACCAATGAATAGGCTGAGGTCTCCAACTGCGAGATCAAGCAGATACTTGAGAAGGTGAAAAAAAATTGGTCGCCAAAGCTCGATGAGGCTCTGTGGGCTTATCGCACGGCATTTAAAACACCACTAGGGTTGTCTACATTCAAATTAGTTTATGGCAAGGCATTTTATTTTCCCGTGGAAGTAGAACACAAACATTTTGGGCCATCAAGAAAATTAACATGGATGCACAGCTTGCTAGAGAAAGAAGGTTGCTAGAGCTAAATGAGATGGAAGAAATTAGAGCCCAAGAGTATGAGAATGCCCGTCTCTACAAGGAAAATATGAAAATGTGGTACAATAGAAAATTTTTGCCACAACAATTTTTTTCTTGGCCAACAAGTATTGCTCTATAGTTCAAGGCTCAAGTTGTTTCCAGGAAAGCTGAAGTTAAAATGGTTAGTACCTTTCTTAGCACACCAAGTGCATAGCCACGACATAATAGAAATTAAGAACTTGGATAATGGGACAACCTTTAAAGTGAATGGAAAAATTCTGAAGGCCTTTAACGAAGCACCCATCATGCGAGATAAGTCGGCATTGCTGCTCCATGATGCCTATCAGTTTACATCTACACTCTAAACAATTTTTTCCTCGACAAAAATATTTTGCATTCTGTACATAAATAATTTCCTTTATTTTAATTTGCATGAGTTATTTTATATTTTATTCACTGACTTTGTTTTTCTATATATTTTTTACATATGGTAGTTTAGGAACAAGGCTCACATATTGGAGGAAGAACAAAACCCTATTAAATTGTTTTGGGCGGCAACTCTGAGAGGGAAAATATTTTCCTTTAATATTTTATTCCTTTTTATTTTCAAACCATCCAATTAAAATATTTTTCATTTATTACCACAATCTTACTTTTTACTTTTCATTTACAAAGAAGAAGGTACCAGAGTTGATGAGTTTCAATGATGACGCCCCGTGTGAAGGTCTTGAGCATGGTGCAATATCAGTGGCCTCAGCAAGGATAGTTGTAGTGGTGACTACCACTCGAGAGACGAGAGAAAGACTGAAGCGTCTGGAAGGCCACACGGAGACCTTTTTTGCGTATATTAAGGCCTTTTTTGCGTATGTTAAGACGAGGGATGCCCAACTTAATATATTTTTCAAGGAGCTGCTACCGATCTCTAATGAAGATCTTCTGCCCTTCCTTTATGAGATCTTGATAGAGCCAGCACTAGTAGGTGAGCGATTATTTTTTTCCTCGACGTAAAATGTCCCTCCCGACTCTCCGCTCGATGCTACCCCACTTGCCGCACAATTTTCTCCAGTTTCTAAAGAAGGATAAGGACATAATGACGAGTACCTCATTCCGACTTCCTCCGAAAGCACCGAGGTGCTTCCAATAGAATTGTTCAATAAAGAGATTACCCCAGCGAAAGTTGTTGCTGAGGCAGTTGGTGAACAACCAGATCTAGAGCAGACCACCGAGTATACCCCTGACTTAAATATTGAACCAATTGCTGAAACTGAAAAATCCAGCCCTTGGAAGTCTCAGCTGAGAGTGCCAAGGAGACACCACAACAAGTTAGTCCTCCCAAGACCATGCGTCACCTCAAAAGCTTAGTAGGCCACACTGCGATTCCACCAACATCATTACTCCCCTCTGAAGAAACCAGATCTGACAGCCCATCCCCTCTCAAAAGACGACGCACCCGATCATCCAGCAAGGCTGACCCACCACAATAAGGTACCTATCCACATTTGCATTTATATAGCATTTAGAGTAATTTAATTTTCCTTAGTTTTCATGTATTGAGGATAATGCATCCCTTAAGTTTAGGGGAGGTGTTGTGTTTCACACTTAGTTAATTGCATTGATAATGCTTAGTAGAAATATTTTTGTCATGACATAAATTATGATTAGGGTAGTTAATTGGGATGAGTTAAGGATGCTCGATGATGAAAGAAAATTTTTATTAGCTTGGCCAGAATTATTGTACATGACTATTGAAGAAGATATAACCAACCTTATGACTTAATTCTTTGTGATTCTTTTAACATGATTGTATGTTTTCTCTACTTAAGGTTCTTAGAAAATTTTTAGGATAGAACTTTTATGCACCGTGACATAAAATGATTGAAAAGATTAAGTTGAACACCTTAGTGTTATGAATTGCAAATAAATTCCCTGACATAACTATAGAGGGACACTCCTCTATGCATCAATATTACCTGGAAACCTTACATAAATAAATGGTAGCCTTGGCACATGATTGAATGAAAGCAGTCACGGGATGACTCTACCTAACTAGCTCGGGGTGGAAGATATGCTCTCTTTTACCTAAAGTGTGAGATGGTAGGAGTGATGGGTTGACTCCTCTTAAAGCAATGTTAAAAAAAAAGATAAAGAAATATGAAATTAAATTTTGAATAAAAAAGAGTGGCATTATGCTTAATGAATAATTTTATACCTTGGCAAACCAAAAGAATTCTCATAGGAGTTTTCTAAATTCATTAAGCATAGACTAGATACAATCTCTGACACACACTGACAATGTTGGAACCGTCGACGCAGCAAAAACAAAACTCGACGGTCTCACCAGTGATCCAAGTACGTAAAACTGAAATCAGGAGGAAGAGATGCGAATACTTACAGTGGGTTCCTTGAAAAACAGCAAGGACAACAACAAGAAGTGGTGATCATGAACTGTTTGAATCGAAAGCCTCCATGAAAACACGCCTCGACATCTACTTAGTTCACCCGATTAAGAGCAAAGTTTTCTTTTCCCCAAAATTTGTTTTGAGAAAACGACTGAAGTGAAAAACGCCTGCTAGACCTTGCCTCCTTTTAAATATATCAATTACCCTAACATCTTAGGGTTTTTAAAGTTATTTTGAATTAATAAATAAAATATTATTTAATTAATTAATTTAAATATACATTAAAGACTTATAATCTAAATTACAGTCTTTAATGTTTATTTAAAAACTTATTTAATTATTCCGAATTATATATATATCAATTAAAACAGTTGTAATCTAAATTACATTCTTTTAATGCTTACTTACTATATTCGGGATAATTAAAATCATATGTATATCAAATATACATATCTTAACTATATATATATTTTAGTAACATAAAACAAATTGTACATCTTTGCTCAATTCAATCCCAGGGTGTGACCCTGTAGGTTCTTGTAAAGTTAGTAGTAATTATTAGAACAATTCTAATATTACGTACAATGAGTGACATCTAGCAATATATCATTGTTACCTAAGTTACAAGAAATTATGATTCAATATATCATCTTCGTGATTAACTCTTTTATGTATTACATCCTTTTGTCCTTTATATCTAGAATAGGCACAAGTCTTAGAATAGCCACACTTGTATAGCCCATCTATTGTTTCTTGATATCTAGAGTAGACTATAATTAGCGAATAATTTGTGATATCACATATCAACTTATTCGAGCATGGCCATGCATTTATAGTCTCACTCAATCAAGTGGCATATGATATATTTCCTATTATGTAGGAAGGACAAATCCTATCTTAACCATATACACCCCACTACATATATCGAGATATATTCAATAATAGTCTTTATAGTGCAACCAGTTACGGAGCATGTTTAACTGTATCAAAACATACAACAATATATGTTGGGATGCTATTAATCTGAAGTCTGAGGATCATGCATATAGTCGTCACCATGAGCAATGTTATGACTGTTACATAATAATCCAAGACATATGCTCATAATGGGTCAATCCAATACATTGTTCTCTAATAATATAATCATGTGTCAATTCTGACATCTCTATGTCAATGATAACTCCTTGTCATCAATCAATAACATGTTAGTCTTAATCGTACTATTATTGTCCATGCCCATAATAATACTTAACTATGGATCTTTTAATAATGTTATTATATGGACATTATTATGTTCCGGTTTATGTTAAACACAGACATATAACTGAAAATAATATTAGCAATGCCTTTATTCAATGAAATCGATAAATAAATGCATTATTACAATCATCATATGATTGGTCTTTGGGAATACTCTAATAGACAAAGAGTCATGACCTAGGGAAAGGTACTTGACTTATCGTTCAGTCTAGCATGTTAAGGCCAAACTTGTTGCTGAGGGCTAAAATTTTAAACCACTTGATTATCCTAACTTATACTTTACCTGACACTTTATTTTTCTATTGTTCATTATCCATTGCTTGAGGACAAGCAATAGCTTAAGTTTGAGGGTGTGATAACTCCTCAAAAAACTATATTTTAGGTCTTTTTACTTAAATTATTGATTGTCTAAAAGCCATTGACATAGCATTTTAGTTGCATTATCCATTGCATTTAGCACTGTTCTGGGAGTTTTTCTTCCTTTTGTTCTTCATTCTTATCTTTTAAGGGCTTGTATTTATTGAATATTTTTGGGATGATATTAACCACACCATGAACTATTTTATTTAGTGTGGGAAATGCTTGGATGATACTTTATTTTACTGTTAATGAATGATTAAGTATGCTTTTGTTAAATTTTGTTTTGTTCACTGTTTTAATCTTTTTCCTTGACATTGTAAGAGCTTTTGAAGGATTACCTAGTGCCTTGGTAAGAACATTCCTAGTCTTTGTAAGAGCTTTTGAAATATTGCCATTTTTCTAGGAGTTGATACCTAATATTCAAAAGAGTTAAGTTAGATCTACGTGAAGAAGGGAACTGATCCAGGATGGTGAGGTTCTAATCTGACTTCGAGATAATGAGAGGGTTTTATTCGTCTAAGAGGGATAAATGCTAAAGTAGATAGGCTAGCGTTACTGTTTACGCTGAGGAGTATTGTCGTAGCAACAGTTTGACAAACCAAGGGCTATAGTTAATGATGAGTAGTATTGTCGTAGCAATAGTTTATCAGGTTCCGTGTTAGAGATACTCTTGTAACACTGCAGTAAATCTTGTTGGGCAACATAGACATAGCATAATAAGATCATCCGAAACATAGAATAATTTCTCACCATAGCAAATCCAACCCAAGTGCTCCGTTAGAAGTCTGATTGTGTGAGGTTTTTAGTATATATTCAAAACTCAACATTTTTTAGCCTTATTAAATTTTATCTACTTACTCTTGGATATTTTTCTTGCTATGAAAAAACTTCACTGCTCACTTCACTTCACACTTTTCTCGCCTCGATATATTTTTCCATATGTCCATATCATTTGCCATGACTTATATTTCCTTTGTGAATAACATTAGATAAGAAACGTAGGATTAGTTTGTGACACCTAGTTCTAGCTGTAGAAAACTTCAAATATTTCCCCCAATCTTTGTGGAGATGATAACTCACTTACTACTATATTACTTGCATCGATTATGTATACTTGCACAGATTTGCTTGCCATAACACACACATTTACACATAATCAGTAATCTTCGCCCTTAGAGCTTTATTTCAAGCCCAAAATCATAAGGTTTGGCTATGGTAGCAAAACTTGGGTTTTTGAGGGGTTTTAGTTATAGAGCTTAGAAGTGATTCTGAGTTTTTCCTAAATGATTAGAAATGTGTTTCTAAACATTTAGAGACATAAAATGAGATTTTTGATATTTTGTTTATTTTGGTTAGTGAAAGAACGTGGTGAGTGATCACATGCTAAGAACAAAGAAAAGTTGGTGCTTAGGCGACCCTTGGAGCCTCTTTTCATCATCCATAACTGAGGTAACACATAAGTAACTCCTCTCTACCTTTTGTAAGCCATGAGTCTATGTTTACTTGCTTGTAGTGTTCTTTGGGTACAAAATGGGTGTTAATTGTAGCATGCTTAATTAATGTGTTTGTTATGTTAGAATGACTCTTTGTGATGTTAAATAACCCCCATAAAACTTAACAAACCTTTGGTAGCCTTAAGGGGGCTTATGAGAGGCTTGGAAAAGCCATTTTCATTCCTAAACAAAGTACCCAGGATCGTCAGTATCGGTATTGTTCTTAAAGTAGTATCGATACTTGGGGTCTAGTAACTTTGAAGGTGAGTATCTATACCACTTAAAGTAGTATCAATACTCGGGGTCTGGTATTGATACTGAAGGGGAAGTATCGATACCAGTGATAATTTGAGGATTCTAGAATGTCATTTTGGTACCGATACTAAAGGGGGTACCAATACCATAGGGAGAGTATCGATACTGGAATTAGAATGAAATATCAAAGATAAAATTGGTATCGATACTAAGTCCAATATCGATACCCTAAGGCCAGTATCGATACCCTAAGGTTAGTATCGATACTGACAGGCTCAGTATCGGTACTGACGGACTATTTTGGGAAACTTTGCTAACTTCATAAGCTTAGAAAGGGGTTTATAAGGCCTTCGAGGACTCTTAAATAGGACTACAAGTGAGAACATTATTCGAAACCTATATGAACAATAACATTAAAGTATATGGCATAAAACTAGCCATTGTTTGATGCTCGGGGAATAACAATGACACTCGGGTTACTTGAGCGTAAGTATATACTATTTGAATATGTAAGTAGATACATCAAGGTTCTCTTCTCCAGTGCTATGGCACTTTTGTAGCAGTGCGAATACACTTTTGAATCAGTGTGAATGCACTTTCATATCAGTGCTGTAATATTTTAGTATCAGTGTTGTGGCACTTTAGTATCAGTGCTAAGACACTTTCGCTATTTAATGATAACCATATTATGATTCTTATGATACTATGTTACATATCCTTATGTTATGAATTATGCTTATTGTATTCCGTTGCATCAGGACTGAACTTGTTAATAATTCATAGCTAATGGATGCATATAGTATAGTATAGTCGTTTATGTGGCATTGAGCTTGTAGCTTAGCGTTCAGAATTGTTTTCATTCATATGTTAGTAGGTGTTGGACTCGGGATCGTATCGCCAGACTGTTAGATTCCAGATCACAATAGCAATAAAGTATTTCTTGATTATTATAATAGGCATGTATTACCATAGACCCTTTTGTATTCGAGTCATAACTCTTGGATTATTGTATTTGATAATTATTTTGGGAGCTCCCCGATTTGTAAATTTAACCATTACTATATGATTTGTTTTAAAAGAGATGAACTATATTTTGGGAAAATGAATGTTTTAAGAAAAAAAGAGTTAGTCACTTCAGTGGTTCCGGGTAATGCTCAAACACTTCAACTTTTGTTTTATTCGGATTTGGGTGTTACAATGAGGCAAAGGTTTAATACTTCAACATCTTTATCATCAATGATGCCCTCATCACTTTATTAAGCCACAAAATCATTCTTCTTGCTCAATCCCTTCTTTTTTTAGAAGAAGACATTCATATTTGACATGTCCCGTCATTTGGCATTCTTAGCACATCGGAGGACATTCTTCTTGCTCAATTCGCACTTCTTGCCTTCTTTGGATGTCATGAATCATTTGAATTTCCTGAAGAGCTTGGTCATCGCTTCATCTTTATCCACCTTTTCACTTGAGTCTTGATTATACTCATTGGTGTATTTGAAGGTGAATCTCACCTCTTTCTTTTTTTCTTTTTCTTCTTCTTTATTCTTTCTGTGAAGCTTTACCTCATGAGTGAGTAAAGAATCGATGAGCTCATCAAGGGTGTATAACTCCAAATCCTTGGCTTCTTTGATGGTGTTTTCTTTACTTTCCCATGATGTAGGCAATGAGGCAAGTATCTTTCTCACCATATCTTCATTGGATAGATCTTCCCAAAGTTCTTCAATTCATTGATGATCATTGTAAATCGATCAGACATTGTCTTGATTTTATCGGGCTTCATCTTTAAGTTCTCATAGTTGAGAGTGAGAATGTCAATCTTTGACTTCTTCATTTGGCTTGTTCCTTCGTGTGTCACCTCCAATTTGTCCCAAATCTCCTTAGCATTAGAGCATGAAGATACTCTACTATACTCGTCTGGGCCAAGAACACAAAAGAAGATGTACATGGCTTTGACATTGAGTTGGCAAGCTTCTTATCTTTACTTATCCACTCCTTTCAATTTCTTGGAGGCACAAGAGAGATGTCGATGATGGCATCCCAAACCTCAAGTTCAATGGATTAGATGAACAACATCATCCTATTTTTCAATAGGAATAATTTGCTCCATTGAGGTAGGGTGGTCAATGGATGGAGTGAGAATCCTCAAGGTAGTATTGACCAAATGTGGAAGTCATCTTCTCAGTTGCTTCGGGAATTTGATAAAGAGCCTCAAGGATCTTCACAAGATTGTTAAATTATCGATTTGTTACCTACTCTAATACCAATTATTAGTTCACACGAACAACCGAAAAATGCTAAGAGGGGGTGAATTGGCCTTTGAATGATTTTGGTGAATGCAATTGAAAAATAAAAACTTTGCGCAATAATTTAGAGTGGTTTGACTTCTAAACCAAGTCTACATCCACTACCTTAGCTATCCACACTAGGGATTTCTCAAATCCACTATGTTTACAAACCTTTTAGGATAAAGTGTAACCTTACAAACACACACAAGGTTTATACCCTCAAAACTTTGTTTACACACTCTGCCAAAGAGAAATTACAAATTTAGCAAACAAAAGAAAACCCTCACAAAAGAAAATGTGTTTGCACAAATTAAGCACTCACCAAAAATCATACTTGATCAAAATTAACAACGTAGCTCGCAAGTGTGTTACAAAAGATTTGACAATTTTAGCTCTAAAACAATATTGATGTTGGCGTTCCCAGTAGAGCGACTCCGCTGATATAAGACCATTGAGTTATTTAGTTCTAAAGATGATGATCTTATCGCAGCGGATCAGTGGCTCAGAGAGACACTTCGTACCCTCAGACAATTGCATCTCACCCCAATAGGTAACTTGGAGTGAGTTGCCTCCCTGCTTAAGGGTGACGCGATAGAGTGGTGGGATATGGTAGAGTTGGAAATAGGGCCAAAGAGGCCTACTTGGGAGCAGTTCCTCACTTAGTTTAGAGAGAAGTACATTGGACAAATCTATACTGATGACCTGATAGAGCAGTTCCTACACTTGACCCAGGGTGACTACTTAGTGGTGGAGTACTAACGAGAGTTTCTCTGGCTTAATAAATATGTCGTAGAGATGACCCTGACTGAGGAGCGTAGCTACTATCATTTTAGAGAGGGTTTTCGAGGGTACATTTTGACCCATATTGCAATAGATCCTTCCAGAGTGTTTGCTTAACTATCCCACTAGGCAAAGGCATTTGAGAGAGCCTTAGATAAGCATACTAGGCAGTCCAGTGAGGCTGTAAGATAGGTCAGGAGAGCCGCTGTATGAGGGAGGCCATCGCAGGCCCTGACCAAGAGGGCCAGAGACAGTCAGGGTTTGTCAAGACCCCCGACAACCTAGTCCCAAAAGACTGGGCAGTGTTTAAGTCATAGAGGTAAGTCTGATTCGAGGAGGAGGCCATTAAACTTAGCTACTAGGGGTATTGCTAGTTAGCCGACTGGAGGATTCACCTTTACCCCATGTTCTAAATGCGGAAAAATACATATAGGGACATGTCGGATGGGGTATGGAGGTTGTTATAGTTGCGGCTCCATGGGCCATTAGACTTCCCATGAGCTCAGGGACATGCCCAGATGTAGCAGAGTCGTGGGACGGCTAGATCTGATACTAGGGCTGAGCCTAGAATAGCCTCCTGACAGTATGTAGTGCGAGCCAGGGAGGATTGCAATGTGGCAGATGTTATATCAGGTACCTTTACGGTCTTTTCTTTACCAGTTACCGCATTGATAGACCCTGGTTCCACCCATTCTTACATCTGCTCTAAATTAGTTCAAGAAATAGAAATCCTGGCAGAGAACCTAGAGATAGGTGTTTGAGTCTCTAGCCCACTAAGTTTAGACATACTCGTGGACAAAATTTGAACGTTCAAAACGAATAAAATTTTAAGCAGCAATTAGGCATTTTACCTTTGTTTCATAAGTTTTATAAAATTTCCTAAACACTTGCTTAATTAGGAAATTTAGTTCTCACATAATTATATATAAACTATTCATTCATAAATAGTGACCTAACTAGAGTAACTAAAATAAAGAGAAAATAACCTCAGTGACCAAAAATCCCATATAATATACGATTTTAACCAACTTTTTCCGGATTTGCCAAAATTGACCAACAAAATCGCAATGCGATCGCTAATTCGCAACGCGATCTCCATTATCGCAAATTCGCGTTGCATTTTCGCAATGCGATAGTTAAAAATCACGTTGCGATGGTCTACAGTATCGTTGCGATTTTCCCAATTCGCAATGCGAATAAGTAAATCGCAACGCGAATTGGGAAAATCGCAATGCGAATAAGAAAATCGCAACGCGAATAAGAAAATCGCAACGCGAATTGGGAAAATCGCAATGCGATACTGACTATCGCAATGCGATAATAAAAAATCGCAACGAGATACTTACTTTCGCAACGCGATACTGACTTTCGCAACGCGATAATACATAATCGCAATGCGATTTTCAAAACGCCATTAGTATCCTGGCCAAGTATTTTATTTTTAAATTCCAAACACGAATATTAATATATTGGAACACTGAACTGTCCACAGTATATCCCGTAATCGCAACTCATAACCTAAAACCTAAAATCACAACTCAGTCCCATCTCCATCTCTCACTCTCTCACCCATCTCTGACGAAATCCGTCCCCATCTCCGGCGAAATCCGTCTATCTCCATCTCTCAGAGCCACCCTCACAATCAGAAATGGAAAATCAACCAAATCAACCAACGAGAGTTAGTTTTTTTTAATTATTTTCTTTTTGAAATTTTTGCATTATTATTAGGTTTTTCATATTGAAATTGATGATAAGTTTACTGGTAATTTCAATAATAGATTAACCATTTCACTTAGATTGCTTATTAAATCAACCGAGAATCGCAACGCGAAATGCAAATCGCAACGCGATTTTAGTTTCGCGTTGCGATTCTCTCGTTGCGATAGTCGAATTCGCGTTGCGATTTTCATTTTCGTGTTGCGATTTCATTTTCAGAAACTATTCTTCTTCTGCAAATTGAAACTTGAATGAATTGCATTACTTCAACCAAAAAACAAAGACAAATACGAAATTCACAGTGTTGCATATTTAAGTTTGAAGAATAAACTACTACTATTTATGTTTATTATTGTTTTTGGTATATCTTCACAGTGTAGTTTTTGGTATATCTAATTTAGTATGTTTACTGTTTTTGTAGAACTTTTATTCGGCTCAATTGACCTTGAGAAATAAAGTCAGCCTGGCCAAAACAATTGCGTCGAAGCTTTCACCTGCACAAAGAAAAATGTTTGAGGGATACATGCTTCGGGCCATGGCTGAAAGTACAACATCCCGGTGGAGATGTCATGATGAAGAGATATGGTTTGATTTCCACCGGCGTATACGTGTTTTGGGCGGGAGGAGTTTTGCTTAATCACCGGTCTACGCTTCGGACACGATGATGTAGGTCGGTACACTAGACACATTACCCGCCCATCATGGCTATCCCGGGTTTTTCCTGAGCTGGAGAGGCCGAGTCTACACGTAGAAGACCTGACAAGATTTTTGAATAATAAAGATGGTTTTACTCGGATGGATGACGTCGACGTTGTCCGAGTATGCCTTCTAATTCTTTTCATGCCGGCTTTTTAGGCAGAGAGGCCAGACAACCTATTCCAAATGATCTAATCAAATTGGTAGAAGACCTAAATGCGTGGAACCTGTTTCCATGGGGCTCGTATTTATGGAAAGCTACATGGAATAAGTTATCGTCTGCCTTGGATGATCGAAAAAGTTTGCATGGCGATGGTTCCAAATACCTTTGACAGCTTTATTTGGGCCTTTAAGGTAAAATTTTTATATTATGTTTCCAAAATTATAAGTAATTATTTAACAATTACTAATGTTGTTATTATATTGTTTGTAGATTTGGATATTTGAGGCCTTTCCCGCCATGAAGACATATGCAATAAAAACTTCAAATGATATTCCCAGGGCTATTTCCTGGAAGAGGAAACGGACCTTGCAATGGGAAGATTTACTACGGTATACGATAATAATAATGTAAGTTAACATAAATACTACCATATGTTTATAACAAGTTATTACTAGTACACGTTTAACTTTGTTTGAGCTTTTATATTGTTAGGAGGCCAACACTCCTCTACAGAGGCTGACACCCACGGAAGCTGAGCTTGCCACTGATTGGTGGCAAGCTAGTAAGCATTTTTTTGATGGAACGGTGATGAGCAGCCTCCACTTCGGGAGCCATCACCTCGCCCAGAGCTATCACCTCACCCAGAGCCATCATCTGATCGACCCGGCTATACACCTCCACAACGACACCATCACCTATTATGTCACATCATCGAGCCTCTTCTCCACCACCGCAAGATAGGCGACCGGCAAAGATGCCACGACGTTTATCTCCCTGTTCTCCATCTCCACCTCACGGGATGAGTTAAGGGAGTTACGTGATGAGGTCAATGCCTTGTGAGGAGGTCGGTACTTTACGCAAAGACGCTGGTGCATGGCGTGTTGAGGTGTCTACATTACGCGGTGAGGTAGCCGCTCTACGTGAGATGTAGCATCGTTGCAGAATGAGGTTCATACTCTACGCAACGAGGTAAGTTTAAGATTTTTCATACTCGTAATTCATTCGGTTGCTGCCAATACTGCTAAACTGTTTTTGTTAGTATTTGTTTTTGGTTTTGTTTTTGTCTTTTGGTTGAAGTAATGCAATCCATTCAAGTTTCAATTTGCAGAAGAAGAATAGTTTACTTTCGCAACACGAAAATGACTATCGCAACGGGAAAATGGCTATCGCAATGCGAAATGAAAATCGCAACGACAAAATCGCAATGCGAAATGAAATCGCAACGACAAAATCGCAACGCGAAATGAAAATCACAATGCGATTTGTGTTTTGCGTTGCTATTTTGTCATTGCGATTTCATTTCGCGTTGCGATTTTATCGATGCGATTTTCATTTCGCATTGCGATAGCCATTTCCGCGTTGCGATAGTCATTTCGCGTTGCGATTTTAAGTTTCGTGTTGCGAAAGTAAACTATTATTCTTCTGGAATGTTTATATGTTGTCCTTTTAAATGTTTATATAAGTGCTTACTTCTGGAATGTTATCTGAGCATTTGTGAACTATGATAGAATAATGATTTGGGTGAATACAATGCTAGTTTGAAACATATTGTCTTTGTTAATATCATGTCTGTTTATTTACTGATTTATGTATTAATTTTTTTTAGCGGCCCGATAAGGTGGATGCTTTACGTCGGGTTTTCCTTGCACGACGGAGTTCACGCATCAGACGGCGTGGACGTGCTATTATGTCTCCGTTCACCCCAATGGTGCGAAGACACCGCAAGAAGAAGCCCGACTCACCGGTCATCCCTCAAGAGTCCCCTCCAATCGTTCAAGAGGCCCCTATTCTCTCCCTCAAGATTCCCCCCCCACGTTCAAGAGGCCACTGTCATCGTTGAAGAGGTCCCTCCCACCATTCCAAGAGCCCGATTCACATGGGGTAATATATCGAAGTATTGAGAAACCCCACCGGTTCCGGACATGATGGATGAGAGTTGGCTCTCGTATGAGTTACCGGCTAGTACCCTTCCGGTATCTGAAGTGGAGAGGAGACAACTACCGGAAACAATTGTGGATAATACCCTTTGGGCTAAGACCGCAGTTGATTTTTATCTACATGAGCAGAGCCAAGGGTGTTACACTGACATCAGCAAACTCAACGATGAAATGTTTTGTTGCTTGATCGGTCTTGGTGGGGTGTGCTATTAGGGGTTGAAGACAGTGGCTATTTGGATGGGGAGGTAAGCCTTATATTTGTCTTATATATGATTTTGATTAATTTGTTTAAAATTAATGTAATTCACTAATATAGTATTTTTTTGTAAAACAGCATATCGATGCGTGGGTGTCACGACTACTAATAATAGGAAGCTTAGGAAAAATAAATTAGTGTTTATTTTTTAAATTTTTTAAAGGTGTTCATAATAAGTGCGCAAATAAATGAATTATTACTTATGATCGCAGGTGTTTATCCCTGTTTTGGAACGTCGTCACTGGCTTCGTCGTCCAACTTCAGCTCCCATCCCTGAAGATAATAGTGTATGACAGCATGATCAATTACATATCACTGTCTGATTGAGAGATATTTTCAGGGATGGAGCTCTCATTTGGCTAAATTCTTGGATGGGATTAGTATTGGAGTCATTCTGACACAAGAAGCCAAAGAAGTTCAATGTCACAGTTGTCAGAGAGAGCCGCGCCACAGCAATCGTCGGGAGCTAGAGGGGATTGTGGTCCTCTCGTATGCCTTTGCTTGGCGCGTTTGACGACGGGAAGCACAGAGTTTTTACCTCCCCGATAGAGATAGAGCTGCAGTAGGCTTGTGGTTTCGGCATTATATGGCTAGAGCAATATATTCGAGCGCTGCCTACCTGCATCCGCGTTATGAAAGTGTCCATTGTTAATTGGTAAGTCAAATGCAAGTTTGTTAACATATACTCCTTTTGGTTTGAAAATGTTTGGTTAAGTACCTAGAATTCAATATTTGTTGTTTGTAGGTTTTAGATGTGTAGGAAGTCTTGTTTGAGCAAATGTTTTGGTTTCTGTAGGTTCATCCTTAAGTGAGCTACGTGAAATGGATGTACGGGTCACAAGTTGTTGATTCATTGATTCATAATTGATGAAGAAATAAGAAATTATTATTTTTTGATTGTTTAATTGATTTGTAAAAGATGATTTGTAAATGTTGATTGTTTAATTGATGTACATATTTGTGTTGAATGTAATAGTTGATTTGTTGATTTCAATCTGCTTTATGTTGAGGCAAAGCAGACTATCGCAACGCGAAATGGCTATCGCAACGAGAAATCGCAATGCGAAATGAAAATCGCAATGCGAAATGAAAATCGTAACGAGAAAATCGCAATGCGATTTTCATTTCGCATTGCGATTTTCCCGTTGCGATAGCTATTTTCGCGTTGCGATAGTCAAATGAATGTCTAATAAGTGATAACAACTGAACATATCATAGCAATGTTCAAACTCAAGTTACTAATACATGCCTAACTGAAAATGTTAAAAGTGCACACATAAAACACATAATGCAAGTTTTGTTAACATATATACTCCTTTTGGTTTGAAAATGTTTGGTTAAGTACCTAGAATTCAATAATTGTTAAAAGTTTATGCATGTTAATCCTCGTTGCCTTTTTCATTTCGCATTGCGATTCTATCGTTGCGATTTGCATTCGCATTGCGATGGTCAAATGATTGCCTTTCGCAACGAGATAATACAGAATCGCAATGCGAGTTTCAAAGTTCGCAACAGGTTTTAGTTTCGCAAGCCAAATTTTTGTGTATATATACGCAGCAGCAACAACTCATAACCTAAATCCCTAAATCGCAACTCATTCCATCTCCATCTATCACTCTCTCCGGCGACATCCGTTCCAATATCCAACGACATCCTCCCCATCCGGCAACAGGTCTGCATTTCGCATTGCGATGGTCAAATGATTGCCTTTCGCAACGAGATAATACAGAATCGCAATGCGAGTTTCAAAGTTCGCAACAGGTTTTAGTTTCGCAAGCCAAATTTTTGTGTATATATACGCAGCAGCAACAACTCATAACCTAAATCCCTAAATCGCAACTCATTCCATCTCCATCTATCACTCTCTCCGGCGACATCCGTTCCAATATCCAACGACATCCTTCCCCATCCGGCAACAGGTCTTAGTTTCGCATTCTCGTTTGTTTACAACATGAAATCATCTAATGTTGACATGTTGGATAGATTTGTGTTTTGGAGGGTCATGGAGAATGTTCATGGTGTTTTACAATATATGCCTTTACCCATGAATCTTCAACTAAAACTGTCATTAAAGAAGTTACCTTATGAAACCCTAATGTTACGTGTTTCAAAGAAATTGAATTTAGAGCCCCTAAGTGGATTTAGGCTCTTATCAGAGAAATGGTAAAGTTTATTTGTTAACCGACAATGAAGATGTTGAACGATTCATTGCTTACATTAATGTTTCAAGTGATGTTACATTGTATGTTGTTGAACCTAGAAGTAGTATTGTTGGGTCAGTAGCGGGTAGTAATCAACTAAGGGGTCTCAAAACCCACAACCTTTCTCTAATCCAAACCCAAATCAACTTTCAGCACCAAATTCCGGTTTTCGTATTGACCAATTAGACGATGATGAGCCAAGAAAAAATTGTGAGTACTAGTCAGTATTCAAAATTTGATCTTGGTCAATACCCGACTTTGATATTGGTCAATACACGGATTTTGATGATGTTTCAGAAGAAGAAACAGACCCTGCGTGTAATGATTTTGATATTGGTCAATACCCGAATTTTGATGATGAAAACACCCGTTGCCGAGGAAGATGTTGTTGATGATAATGAGGAGGAAGTTACGACTGTGAATGAACATGTTGAACATCCATTCTGTAATTCATAATCCTGAAGAAGAAAAAGAAGAAGAAAAAGTCCCCGAAGAAAAGAAAATGCCACGGGAGTATAACTGGAATATGCCAGAATTACTTCAGTTACCGGAAGAAGAGTTGGCAAAGAAAGCAGTTGATTGTTACACAAAATTATTCGTATCAAGAAAGATGATTGTTTTGATACAAAGGAAGACTTGAAGATAGCTTTGTATACGAAATGTGTGGAAGATGGCTATCAACTAAAAGTTAACAAATCAAGCAAAGATCGTTTCGAAACAAGGATACGATTGACAAAAACTGTACGTGGCGTATGATTGCAAAGAGGATAAAGATTGCGCAATGTTTCAAGTTAGGACTTTTATTGATAAACATACATGTTCAAGAACCCAAGTTTTTCCTCACCATAGACAGGCAAACAAAAAGGTGTTGGGTGGTTTTCTGGCTGAGTTAATGTTTTTGAATGGCAGGGTATATCGGGGACATGAAATTATGACTGACATGAATGCTCGGTTCAAGATTAGTATATCATATCTCAAGCTTGGAGAGCCAAATGTTATGCCTTGGAATTGTTTAGGGGGTCGCCAGAAGCATCGTTTGCCTAATGTCGGCTTATTGTCACAATTTAAAGCTGAAAATCCTGGGTCGGTAACTCATATCAAAACAGATAGAGATGGACGCTTTGAGTTGCTGTTTATCGCCATTGGCGCTGCGGTTAGTAATCAATATAATTCTGTTGACTCATTTATGTTAGTTACATGCATTTCACATTTAAATGATTATATTTCTTGTGTATATTATTTTGTAGATTCGTTCGTTTATTACTTGCATGCGCCCAGTTATTATAGTTGACGGAGCACATTTGAAAGGTCGATACCTTGGAGTAAACTATTAGCAGTAGCCATGGATGCTAACAATGGGATATTGCCAATAGCTTACGGGGTTGGCAAATCTGAAACCTCTGATTCATGGACATGGTTTATGGGCATTAGGGATTGCATAGGTCCTATTAGCAATCTGACAATCATATCCGATAGGGCAAACTCAATTGACAACGCTGTTAGAAGGTGTTTCCCATATGCTTTTCATGGACTTTGTGGTGTTCATTTGTATAGAAATCTAAAATCAAGGTCTGCTGGTAAAAAAGCACAAATGGACATACTGGAAGGCTGTAAAGGCTTATCGGGAAGTGGATTTCAATAAGCATATAAATTGTTTAAGACGTGTTTTGCCTCAGTGTGCTCAAACACTAGAAGATGCCGGGTTTGAAAGATGGTCAAGAGTACATCAACTTGGAGCAAGATATGGTTTCATGACGTCCAATAGTGCAGAATCAATTAACGCTCTAAGTCGTCATTCCCGGAAATTACCCATTACTATGTTAATGGAGTTTTTTCGAGCCTCTATTTAACAGTGGTACTACAAGAAAAGAAACCATGCAGGTATTATTTCTTTGAATTCGTAACTTATCATATATTTTACTAAGTATTATTTATTTAAATTTACAGGAACATTGGAACATCGTGTTACACATGGACTGAAAAAAGATAACGAAACGTGTTGTGAAGTCAACGTCATGGAGAGTGAACCATGTTCAAACACTTTGTTTGAAGTACTGGATAATAACTTAAATGGGCTTGTCGATCTAAATGCAAAGACGTGTAGTTGTATGAAATGGCAAACATCTGGTTATCCATGTGGCCATGTTATAAAAGTTGCTCTTCATCTAAACCAAGATGATTCAAGCACATACGCTACACTACAGAAGTATATCGACAGACTTATGCCGAGATTGTCTACCCTATTTCACATCCTTCTGAGTGGGACATACCAGATGACTTACAAACAGTTTTGCCACCAGCCATGGACAGAAGGCTACCTGGCGACCAAAAAGTCACGATCGTATACCGTCTAAGGGTGAAGAGAAGAAGAGATCGACATGTAGTCGGTGCAAGGAAAGTGGTCATACAAGGTGACATGTGGATCACCAGTGCCATCACAATCATCTTTTCGTCTACCAAAATGGATCATCATCAAAATCCAAAGCTCATGGTGTCAAGAAAAAGGCAATCAAATCACAATCATCTTTAAAATCCCAATCACAACTGGCTTCACCTTTTGGGACTGTTAACTTAGGTGATTTTTAAATGCAAACTTGTATTATGTAGATTTTATGTGTGAACTTTTAACATTTTCAGTTAGGCATGTATTAGTAACTTGAGTTTGAAAATTGCTATGATCTGTTCCAGTTGTTATCACTTAATAGGCAATCATCTTAATGTCTATCGCAACGCGGAAATTACTATCGCAATGCGAAATGAAAATCGCAACGAGAGAATCGCAATGCGAAATGAAAATCGCAACGCTAATTTCGCAATGCGAAATGAAAATCGCAACGAGGGAATCGCAATGCGAAATGAAAATCGCAACGTGAATTTAATTTCGCGTTGCGATTTTCATTTTCGCGTTGCGATTCTCTCGTTGCGATTTTCATTTCGCATTGCGATAGTACTTTTTGCCTTCAACATAATGCAGATTAAAATCAACAAAATCAACCATTACATTTCAATCAATTAAACAAGCACAAATAAGATGTTAACATCAATTAAACAAATCAACTTTTACAAATCACCTTTTACAAATCAATTAAACAATCAAAAAATAAGCAATAATTATTAGAGAAAATAACACTTCTACTATTGAATCAACTTTTGCAGCCATACATCATTTTCACACAGCTCACTTCTGAGATTAACCTGCATAAACCAAACATTTGCTCAAACAACACTTTCTACATATCTAAAACCTACAAACAGCAAATTATTGAATTCTAGGTACTTAACCAAACATTTTCAAACCAAGCCTATAAACATACCAATTGTTTATGGACATTTTTATAACGCGGATGCAGGTAGGCAGCGTCTCGTATATATCGATCTAGCCATATAATGTCGAAACCACAAGCCTACTACAGCTCTATCTATATCGGTGGGAGGTAGATACTTTATACTTCCTGTGATCAAACGGTCCAACGCCAAGCATACGAGGACCACAATCCCCTCTGGGTCCTTTCGTTTGTTGTGGTGCGGTCTCGTCTCTGCTAACTGTAATATTGAGCTTCTTTGGCTTCTTGTTTCCAGAACGAGTCCAATAATTTATCGCATCCAAGTATTTAGCCAAATAAGAGCTCCATCCCTTAATATCTCTTAAATCATCCAATGATATGTAATTTATCATGCTGTCATATACTATTGCCTTAAGGGATGGGATCTGAAGCTCGACGAGAAGCCAATGGTTACGTTCCAAAACAGGGATAAACACCTACAATCATAAGTAATAATTCATTCATTTGTGCACTTATTTATGAATACCTTTAAACTCAATCTAAAATAAACACTAACCTTATCGACCTCCCACCATGCAGGATAAAGTTTAGCTTGTCCATTGCCCAACGCAAATGATTCATCTCGTTGATTCTTCAAGTGAACGGCGTTAAAGACGTCGGCATAATTGTATACCGTGTATTTCTTTTATTTTCCTTAAGTTTCCTAATTATTAGAAGACGTGACACCCACGCATCGATATGCTGTTTTACACAAAAAAGACATATATTAGTAACTTACATAAATTTACAAAAAAATAATCAAATGAAAATATAAGAAAAATATAAGACTTACCCCTCCATCGAAATAGCCATTGTCTTCGACCCCTAATAATACGCCCCACCAAGACCGATCAAGCAACAAATAGATATCATCATTGAGCTTGCATATGTCAGTGAAACACCCCTGGCTTCGCTCATGTAGATAAAAATCAACTGCGGTCTTAGCCCAAAGGGTGTTATCCAGAATTGTGTCCGGTAGTTGTTTCCTCTCCTCTTCAGATACCGGTATGGTACTGGCCGGTAACTCATACGAGAGCCAACTTGAATCCATCATGTCCGGCACGTCAGAGGGTTTTTCAAGAATCCTACATATGATGCCATTTGAATCGGGCTCTTGAATGGTGGGAGAGGGACCTCTTCAACGATGACAGTGGCCTCTTGAACGGTGGGAGGGGACTCTCGAGGAATGATAGGGGCCTCTTCAACGATAGGAGTGGACTCTTGAGGGATGATAGGTGAGTCGGGCTTCTTCTTGCGGTGTCTTCGCACTATTGGGGTATACGGAGACTTAATAGCACGTGCACGCCGTCTGATGCGTGAACTCTGTCGTGCAAGAAAAACCCGACGTAAAGCATCCACCTTATCGGTCCGCTAAATAAAAATACAAATATCAGTAAATAAACAGACTTGATATTTAAACAGTGAAAACAAAGATAAATATATTTCAAACTTTCAACCAAAAGACAAAGCAAAGACAAATACTAACTTCACAGTGTTAAAGTAAAAAGTTTAGCAGTTTTGGCAGCAACCGAATAAATTTACTAAGCAATCTAAGTGAAATGGTTAATCTAAGTGAAATTATGAGTAAATTTATCATCAAAGTTAAATATGGAAAATCTTAAACTTACCTCGTTGCGTAGAGTATGAACCTCATTCTGCAACGATACTACCATCTCACGTAGAGCGGCAACCTCACCACGTAAAGTAGACACCTCCACACGCCATGCACCATCGTTATCAAGTAGAGTATCGATCTCCTCACGCAAGGCATTGACCTCATCACGTAACTCCCTTGACTCATCCCGTGGAGGTGGAGAATAGGGAGATAGAAGTCGTGGCATCTTTGCCGGTCGCCTATCATGAGGTGATGGTGGAGAAGAGGCTCGATGATGTGACGGGATAGGTGATGGCTCTCGTTGTAGAGGTGTATAGTCGGGTCGATCAGGTGATGGCTCTAGGTGAGGTGATGGCTCTCGAAGTGGAGGAAGTGGAGGCTGCTCATCATTCGTGCCATCAAGAAAACGCTGACTAGCTTGCCACCAATCAGTGGCAAGCTCAGCCTCCGTGGGTGTCAGTCTCATTAATGGAATGTTGGCCTCCTAAAAATATAAAAACTCAAACAAAGTTAAACGTCTAATATTAATAACTTGTTTATATGATAGTATTTGTGTTAACTTACATTATTTATTGTCGCATATGGTATTAAGTCTTCCCAATCCAACAGACGTTTCCTCTTCCAGGAAATAGCCCTGGGAATATCATTTGAAGTTTTTATTGCATATGTCTTCATGGCGGGAAAGGCCTCGAATATCCAAATCTACAAACAATATAATAACAAACATTAGTAATTGTTAAATAATTAATTATAATTTTGAAAACATTATATAGAAATTCTTACCTTAAAGGCCCAAACAAAGCCTGACAAAGTGTATTTCGACCCATCGCCCCGCAAACTTTTACGGTCATCAAAGGCAGACGACAACTTAGTCCAGGTAGCTTTCCATATATACGAACCCCACGGAAACAGATTCCATGCATTTAGGTCCTCTACCAATAATATTAGCTCCTGAGGAATAGGTTGTCTGGCCTCTCTGCCTAAAAAGCCAGCATACAAAAGTAGTAGAAGGCATACTCGGACAACATCGACGTCATTCATCCGAGTAAAACCATCTTTCTTATTAAACAATTTCTTCATGTCGTCGACGTGTAAGTTCGGCTTCTCTATTGACTCATCAGGAAAAACCCTAGATAACCATGATGGGCGGGTGATATGACGAGTGTACCGGCCTACATCATCGTGTCCGAATCGTAGACCAGTGATTAAGCAGAACTCCTTCCGCCCAAAACAAGTATACGCCGGTGGAAAATGAAACCATATCTCTTCCTCACCACGTTGTATACTGTCGGGTAGATCGCTAGTCATGGTCTGAAGCCACAAATGGGTCAAACTAGCATCTCCACCCGGATGTTGTACTCTCAGCCATGGCCCGAAGCAGGTTTCTTCAAACAATTTTCTTTGTGCAGGTGAAAGCTTCGAAGCAATTGTAGTGGCTAGGCTAACTTTATTCCTTAATGTCAATGAAGCCGGAAAAAAATTCTACAAAAAAACAATAAACATACCAAGTTAGATATACCAAAAATTACACTGTCAAGATATACCAAAAACAAAACATAAATAGTAGTTTATTCTTGAAACTAAAATTTGCAACACTGTTTTTGTC
The DNA here is from genome assembly GCF_006381635.1 of Hibiscus syriacus. Classification (NCBI taxonomy): domain Eukaryota; kingdom Viridiplantae; phylum Streptophyta; class Magnoliopsida; order Malvales; family Malvaceae; genus Hibiscus; species Hibiscus syriacus. The sequence goes on along the minus strand of NW_024063342.1, from coordinate 774,727 downwards.
TTTTGGTTGAAATGAAAATCGCAACGAGATAATGAGAATCGCAACGCGGAAATGACTATCGCAACGAGAGAATCGCAACGCGAAATGACTATCGCGACCAGGACAATCGCAACGCGAAATGAAAATCGCAACCGCAAATAAAATCGCAACGCGAAATGAAAATCGCAACGCGAAATAAAATCGCACTGCGATTTTGTTTCGCTTTGCGTTTTTTATTTCGCGTTGCGATTATCTCGTTGCGATAGTTATTTCCGCGTTGCGATTTTCATTCTCGAAACTATTCTTCTTCTGCATTACTTCAACCAAAAGACAAAGCAAAGACAAATACTAACTTCCAGGCTAAACAGTTTTAGCAGTATTGGCAGCAATCGAATGAATTTAATAAGAAATCTAAAGTGAAATGGTTAATCTATTATTGAAATTACCAGTAAACTTATCATCATCTCAATATGAAAAACCTAAATAATGTAAAATTTTCAAAATAAAAATAAAAAAAACTACCCTCGGAGGTTGATTTTCCACTTCTGAATGATTGTGAGGGATTTTTGACTGTGAATGGTTGTGAGGGATTTCGCCGGCGATGGGGACGGAAATCTTCGGAGATGGGGACAGATTTCGCCGTAGAGAGTGAGAGATGGAGATGGGACTGAGTGTTGTGTTTTTGGGTTTGAGGTTATGAGTTGCGATTACTGTGGATGGTTCAGTTTTCGATTTATTAAGAAAAAATTCGTTTTTGGAATTTGAAAAAAAAATACGCGTTAATACGAATGGCGCTATGTAAATCACGTTGCGAAAGTCAGAATCGCGTTGCGAAAGTCAGTATCTCGTTGCGATTTTGTATTATCGCATTGCGATAGTAAGTATCGCATTGCGATAGTCAGTATCGCATTTCGATTTTCCCAATTCGCGTTGCGATTTACTTATTCGCATTGCGAATTGGGAAAATCGCAACGACATTGTATACCATCGCAACGCGATTTCCAACTATCGCAACGCGATTTCCAACTATCGCAACGCGAAATGCAACACTTTTTGCGATAATGGAGATCGCGTTGCGAATTAGCGATCGCATTGCGATTTTGTTGGTCATTTTGGCAAATCCGGAAAAAGTTGGTTAAAATCGTATATTATATGGGATTTTTGGTCACTGAGGTTATTTTCTCTAAAATAAAATGGCCCTAATTTACTATTAATACCATTGAAAAACAAATCTGATAAAGCAATGTATGGATATAATATACATGCCACTAATAAGTCAAAGATAAGATGTCTTACTGATACTAATATTAGGAATGATTTTCTGAAAAGATGCTTAATAGGCTCATCACTTCACGTTTCTTTATTTGTACCTACGCATGAAAATCATCATGCGTTAAGAAAACCTTAGTGAGGCAGTGACATAGCTAAAGTGATATAAAAAATAAATTTCATAAATTATTATAACATAAAACTGTAATTTAAATAAAACATTAAAACTTTCAAATCGAGCTATTCAAACCGTTTTCCTTTTGAAAACATGAAAATCATCTTCTCATGATTTTATCAAAAATCATGTAAATCAACATCAAATATCATAAAAAATTTATATTTTTTATTCGAACATTCTTCAGAACTTTCATTTCATTTTCATATTCTTTTCTTTCATATACTTGTCATAACTTTCATATTTACTTTATAGTCCAATGTATATGTAAGAGAGTACAAGATACGTGAGTTCAACATAAGGTGCGCACTGGGCACTTCACGGTGCCAATCGTAATAATCATCATAAATGCATTCCAAGTGCAAATCATAACATATGCACCAACGGTGCAGATTATAATGTACAAGAATGTACCATAACTTAACTTGACTGAACTCAGCTTAATGGCATGCCAAATGTACCTACGACTCTCAATGCAACATAAAATGGGTTGTTAAATCATATTGTAATCATTTAATAATCAACATTTAAAAATCAAAATCATTTTTAATTCATCATCGTAAAACATAAACTTGGACAGTTCATACCCTAAATCATTCATAAAACTTTATATAAACATTATGGAAATAATTCGTATTTAAAATAGAAACATACTTTAAATAATACGAGGTTGACTTATCACAAGTCATCTTCAATCATAATAACTAAATAAATAAACTACACTCACTTTGATACTTTATTTATAAGTAAAAATATAAGTCTCACTAAGCTTTAAATTTAATCATTTCTTTCAGTTGCTTTAACTACATAATTTATCGAAATTCCATACTCTGGTAGTTTGTACTACTTTCAAAAAAATATTATTATGTATTAATATACATACTTTAAAAATCATTCAGCTTGTATCACTAGAAACTAGACTCGAATATGAATCTAACCATATAAGGCACTTCTTCTAGTTCAACTTGTACAATTTATAGTGAAATTTCAGATTGACTTACACAAGCTGTTTTGAGTAGATTTGCTGCCCTGTTTTTTGATTTATCATCAATTAAAAATTCATATTTTTTTGTATACTCACCAAAATTAGTATATGTTTATTTTAAACAAAATTAGACTGATATACAAATCCAACGGTATAGAGATCATTCTTTAATCACTTCTGTATAATTTATGATGATTTTCTAAACTTACAGTTCGAATCATAATTTCTAGGCAACTTTCCTTCATTAACATCCTTAGCTTATTCCATAATTCTATTAGGTGGCGTTTGGTTCGCAGGAATCCATTGGAATTAGGGGGAATTATAATCCAATTCCACAACTTTCTCATATTTGTTTCAAGATTTCCAAGGGAATTGGAATCCCTCATGACTTCAACTTTCCATCAAATGAGGGAAAGTGAATTACATCCATTCTATGATGGAATTCAATTCCCTTGTTGGAGAGAATGAGAAATTTGATCATACTACCATCATCAATCTTTTGGTAACTTATTAACATATTTTGATTGGGATTAGGGATGGCCACTCAACTCAGACCCGACCTGATCGGGTCGGATTTTTTAAAAAAAAATTCAGGTTCGGGTCGGGTCGGGTTTTTTTTAAGTGTTATATTCGGGTCGAGTCGGGTTCGGGTTTAGACCTAAAAAAATATAATTTTACCTTAGGAATAATTACAATACCCCTTTATATATTTGTTCACTATTTTATTGAATAAAAATATTTTTTTTATTATTTCGGATCGGGTTGGGTCAGATTTCTAATTCATATATTCGGGTCAGGTTGGGTGAAACTTTATTTTGGTTGGGTCGGGTCGTTTTTTTAAGTGTGATATTCGGGTCGGTTCGGGTTTAGGGTGAAAAATACCCGACCCAAAAAATATATAATTTTACCTTATATATTTAGAAATAATTACAATAATACCCCTCTATATATAATTTTTTCAATTAAGTCACTGTTTTTATTGAATAAAAATAATTTTTTTATTATTTCGGGTCGAGTCGGGTCGGGTTTCTAATTCATATATTCGGGTCGGGTCAGTGAAACTTTATTTTGGTTGGGTCGGGTCGGTTTTTTTTAAGTGTGATATTCGGGTTGGGTCGGGTACGGGTTTAGGGTGAAAAATACCCGACCCGACCAATCCGAGAAAATATATAATTTTACCTTATATACTTAGGAATAATTACAATAATACCCCTCTATATATAATTTTTTTTCAATTAAGTCATTGTTTTTATTGAATAAAAAATAATTTTTTTATTATTTCTGGTCGGGTCGGGTTTCTAAATCATTTATTCGGGTCGGGTCGGGTGAAATTTTATTTTGGTCGAGTCGGGTCTCGGATGGAGGTTCCCTTGTTCTCGGGTCGGGTCGGGTGGACTAAAAACCCGACCCAACCCGACCCTAATTGGGATGATTTTAACTTATGATGTTTATTAGCATGATTTTTATAATTTATTGAAATGAATAATCAATCAATAAAAATAAAATTTAATAATTTTTAAGTTTTTATAATATATTGCTACATATAATTTATAAAACAAACTAAAATTAAGCAAAAAAACAAGAAGAGCAATCCTTTCATTTTACATTACTGAAATCAAATTCATCTGACATGTCTGCGAACCAAACAGAATATGGAATTGGTTCCAATTCAATTTCCTGTCAACCAAACAGAATATGGAATTGTATTCCAATTCATGACATATTCCAATTCCTTTACAGATTCCAATTCTCTCATAAACATTCCAGCGAACCAAAAGCCACCTTAGCTTATCAAATGAATATATATGCATGAATCACAAATCACATATTATTTAGGAGTCACTTCTTATCATAGTAATTTTGTCACTAGGTCATCGCAAGTCAATGTTTGTTCAATAACATAAATATAAATTAAATATGCACTCATATTTGCCTCGCTATGGAATATTCTCTACGATAATCTTCTCAATGCCGCATTTTTCCTTCCCTTTCGAATTACTTGAATCACTAGATTTATCGTGGTATGACGACACCATAAAATATTCAAACTATATGTTAATATCGAACTAACATAATCTAAGCTTAAATATAAAATTCGATAGAAATAAAATCGATATAAAACTAAATCATATTTTCCATAAAAAATTCAAACTTCTAAAAAATGCTCATTCGATTTCATAAATATTTATTTTCTTCATCAGCTCTTCAACTTTTTTCAATTGCACGATCAAGCCACTAATTATGAATTTATTCTAGAATACACATTAACTTTTCTATTAAATTCATAACGATCATTCACCATTATGATCATTGCACATTAATTACTAAAATTTCCAGCACATTAAATATATACTCAATTCAATACTTTAACCTTCAAAAACTTGTAATTTCATCCTCTATTTCCTTGGACTTTTCGAATTCAACCACCCACTTTAATAATATTGCAATTTGATCCCAAATCTAATATTTAAACTTAAAAATCAGCATGTTGATATAAATTTCCAGCATTGAAATTTCATACTAAAATAATACCATCACATTTGAAAATTCACAATTAAGTCCTGATTTTTCAGACTATTCGAATCTCATCACCAAATTTATCCAAATTTGCACTTTGATGCAAAATTACTTATTTAACTTAAAATTCCAGCATTTCAAATATTAAAATTCAACATCGAAAACTCCAATTATCACATTTATGCAATAATACCCTATAATTCTCAAAACTTATAAATTAATCCTTTTACTATCTCAAGGTTCCAAATTGATCTCCAAATCATATAGAACACTTCTAATATCAATTCTAGACCATAGGAAAATTTTCAACATTTTTTTCCCAATTTATTTCCCTATGGTCGAATATAATTAGTATACTAGTACTTGATTTTCATTCAATTCCATGCATGAATTCAATCTCCTATGATCAAATTCATGCGATTTCAATCATCATAATATCAAATTAAATCCAATTTCCATAAACCCTAACTTGACCAAATTGATTATAAGCATTTCTACTTGATTTTAATCATTACAAAGGCTTGGAAATTAATCTACAACCCTAATAACATAAAAATAATCCTTTAATTCTTCAAAATCAAACTTGTTCTTCATGAACCCTAATCATGAACATCATCATCCAAACATGTTTTTCATGAACTATTTATACCAAATGATAGAGAATTTCAAGTAGATTAATTCTCTATCTAATAGCTTAATCCAAAAATCAATCGAATAAGCTTAAAAATAAAATACATTTTTTTCTTACCTAGCTATGGTGGTTCATGTTTTGGGGTTGCAAGATTCTACAAATTTCTGATTTTTCTTCAGTTAATATCAACACTTGACTTTATATAATATAAATGAATTTAAAATTCAATTAATGTGAAATTATCATTTTGCCCTTAATGAAACATGATAATTTCAACTTGTCATTGGAATATCTTCCATTTTAATATTCCAAATTCAAAGATAAACAAATAAAAATTCACTTTTCACTTTTACCCTTGCAATTTTTTAAAAATTACAACTTAGTCACTAAAATTCATAATTTTGGATTAACATGAAAAATCGACCTTGATTCCACTGGTATATGTTAAATTTCACTGTTCTAAATTATGGAAGTAATATTTCCAACCATTATCTAGCATTCTTCAAATTTTCTTGAAATTTTTGTTCGATCCGACTATCCGATTTCTATACCGAAATTTATCGTTTTATAGCTTTTAACACAAATACCGTACCGAAAATAAAATTACCACGAAAATTCTTGGTTTAGGCCAAACTGTTCATTTACAGGCTAAAATATATAACTTTTCAAAATTAAATTTTTGGTCCTTAAACTTTTACAAAGTTTAAACTTTAGCTACCAAACTTTAAAAACTTACATTTTAGTTACTAATTAAAATTTGAGGTATTACAAACCGGTCATAAATGAATTGAGTTGAAACTTTCAGTAATTCGACCACAACATGTTCTTTCCATAAAACCCAAATGCCCTCATTGAATCCGTTAGCTTCGACTCGAAATGAGTTTGGATAGCCTAGACTTGCTATAACGTTCTCTGCCTTTTCCCCCTAATTCTAGTCTAAAAAATACAACGATCTTTGGATTATGCCGTTAGCAAATATCTTTAAAATGTCTTCAAAGAGAGGGACAGGTCATCCATTGATAGTTCCAAAATAAGAAATTAATCATTGTGGGAAAGTGTTGAGGTTTCTGTACCTGAATTATTCAAAGTACTGCATAGGTCGTTTTAAACTTAGACGTTCATCACACTACTCTGGATTTCCATGCTTGTTGCATTTATCCTTGGCAAAACTTCATCCTGATTCCCCCAAGGTCTTCGGTTTGCTGCTTTCCATTTGCGCTATTAAATCACCAGGGTCTTTGATTAGGATTGTAGAATCGAATGTTTGATCAATGTTTTGGATCCACTCCGATAACATTGCTTTTGCTGGTCCAGTATTTCCTTTTGCTTTCTTTACTTTCAAATATCTCTTCTGAAGTGTAGGTCGTATTTTTATTCCACTGCCTTGTTTTCCTTTCCCCTGCATGATATTCTTACGTGATTTTGCCTTTCCATCCTCAATGATGGTTACTGCAAAGTGGTGTCCCTTGCCAACATTGAATTTATGGGTTGTGATTGTTGTATCTTTTGCTCCTCCTAGAATCATAACCTCAGGTGCTCCTGTGTTTATCATGTTATGTGTGTCGATCGTAGGGCTATTCAGGTAATCACCAGTTCACTTCCTTTGTTGTTCTTTGCAAGTGCCAAAGGGCATATCTCCTCTTTTCTTTTCTGCTGGTATGATGTTGTAGGTGTGACTTGCAGCCCACGATCTTGAGGAATTATCTCCTCTGGAATCTTTTCGATCTCAACTTCTTCTAGAATCTAGAATCTGGACCCAGTGCGTTTAATCTTCTTTCTGAATGGTCTTGTTATTTGTCTCTTGAATCCTACGCCCTTGTCTTCTTTTAATTTTAGAAACCATCCATGATCCGTATATGGAATTTGTATTCGCATCCTATCTTGACGTTACTTGTCGTAACCGGTTTTGGTCCGGGTACGAAATATTTATTTGGCGGTGAAATTGATGTGAATAAATGGTTTTGAAAATAATTTAGGAGTCGCCATCGGCCTTTTGGGTCAGGTAGGTCGAATACCTAAAAAATATCTTTTAAAAGAGTTTTTAAGAAAACATCAATTAAAAGATAAACTGATCTGCGTTTTAACCAAAAATTCGTTTTTTAATAATAAAAAGGGATTCGTGGTCGGTTACGTTTAGGGAAGGATTAGCACCCCTACAACGCCCAAAATTGGTACTTTTTAATTATAAATTGTCTCTAGTATTAAAATTAAAAATTCAAAAATATATTTAATTTATAATCATATTATTTCAAAATTATATAAATAATATTTATTTATTTATTTAAAATATTAGAAAAGAACTTCTAGGTGCCTTAAGACAGCTCTTTTCTTTGATATTAATAAAATTGATTTTAAATAAAATTAAATAATAATTTTTAATAATATTTAATTTTAAAATACCAGAATAGGACATCCAGTTATATTAAGACTGTCCTTTTCTTCGATATTGAAAAATATTAAAATAATTTATTTTAAAAAATATAAATTATTATTTATCATATATATTTATGACTATATAATAATAGAAAAATATTTAAATATAACAATTAAAACAATAAAAATACAATTAGAACGATATATTCAAAAGCAATAAATAAATGAAAACATTTAAATTAGTGACTAAATTATAGTAAAATTAAATTAAAAACCTAATTCATAATTAATCAAAATTATAGGGTTTTAAACATGTTATTTTCTTATTTTATTAATTTAGTGACTAAAATAAAACTATATAAAATTCGGATAATAAATTAAAATAATTAAAAAATATAAATCGGTATTAAAATAATAATTAATAAACCATGGGACTAAATTTGATATTTACCTAAATATATATATATATATATATATATTCTGATAAGGACTAAATTAAAATAAAATAAAATTAGACTAATTAAAATAATCAAACTACTTTCAGTGACTAAATCGTAAGGATTACAAACATAGTGACTGCGGAAATGGACCCCATGATGGAAATTACACAGAACCCCTCCCCAAACGAGGTTTTAAATATTCAAAAATGGCCGGCCCTACGGGCCAAATTTCTCATTTCTGTTTCTCTTCTTCTCTCTCAAAAATAACTTTCTCCCTTCTCTCTAGTTTCTCTCAACAGAGAGAGCCGCCGTTGACCACCACCATCGCCGGCCACCGTGAGCGGTGGCCGGAACTCCCAATACCCCCAAACTAAAGCTATGAATACCCTAAGACCGATTCCAAACTTCTTTTCTTCTAAAAAGCTGTAAAATTACCTAGATCTATGGAAATACGTTCGGTATTTCGGCTTCTTTAGTGGCTCGTGTAGGTTCCGATGGCCGTGCCTTCCTCGGTAAATGCTTCTCTTCTCTTTTCTCTTAGTTTTTTTTTCTTTTGGTTTCTGTTGATGTGTTCCTTGTTACTGCATCTCTCTCGTTTTTTTGTTGTTGTCCTTCCCCTTTTTTTTTTCTTGCAGGTTCAGTGGTGGCTTTTATAGCCACAGTGTACTCCTCGGACCGGTCCGATCTAGCATCTTTGGTGAGTCACCAAGCTATGGCGGTGACTCACCATAGAGCACTGATTTGGTGAGGCAGCTGGCGACGGCGTCGTGGAAGCAACAGCGTCGGCAGCAACTGGTTGGACCATCTGGCATCAGAGAGTCGGTCGTCGGGGGTGGCTTCAGGGTGGCGCCGCATCTGGAAACGGCTGGCTGCTAGGGTTAGAAACCCTAGGGTTTTCCATCTGGAACCTTTTGGGCCGTTGGATCTTGCCAGATCCAACGGCTGATGATGTGGATGGCGGCTGGGGGCTAGGGTTTGAAAACCTGCCAAATTGATTCAGGGTTTCCATTTGGGTTTGGGATTTGAATGTAATTGGGCTGTGATTTGGGCTTGTAATAATAATATAATATTAATATAATAATAAATAATATAATAATAATAATAATATAATAATTTTTAATAATAATAATTTTAAATGAAAAAATTGATGTCTACAGCTTCCCCTCTTTGCTCATTCTTGTGTTAACAAGAATAGAGCAAAGACGAAAAAGACAATAATTTTTTCATTTGGCTTTTGTTTGAACAAGATGGAAATGTTGAAAACATCATGCACTGAAGGACTTACAGATGACCCGAAGGCTTTGAAAACATCAAAAAGCTCCCGAAGGCTTTTTGGAAACATCATGCACTGAAGGACTTACAGATGACCCGAAGGCTTTAAAAACATCAAAAAGCTCCCGAAGGCTTTTTGGAAACATCAAAAAGCTCTCGAAGGCTTTTTGGAAACATCATGCACTGAAGGACTTACAGATGACCAAGGCTTTAAAAAAAAAAAGCTCCGAAGGCTTTTTGGAAACATCAAAAAGCTCTCGAAGGCTTTTTGGAAACATCATGCACTGAAGGACTTACAGATGACCCGAAGGCTTTAAAAACATCAAAAAGCTCCTGAAGGCTTTTTGGAAACATCAAAAAGCTCTCGAAGGCTTTTTGGAAACATCATGCACTGAAGGACTTACAGATGACCCGAAGGCTTTAAAAACATCAAAAAGCTCCTGAAGGCTTTTTGGAAACATCAAAAAGCTCTCGAAGGCTTTTTGGAAACATCATGCACTGAAGGACTTACAGATGACCCGAAGGCTTTAAAAACATCAAAAAGCTCCTGAAGGCTTTTTGGAAACATCATGCACTGAAGGACTTACAGATGACCCGAAGGCTTTGAAAACATCAAAAAGCTCCTGAAGGCTTTTTGGAAACATCATGCACTGAAGGACTTACAGATGACCGAAGGCTTTGAAAACATCAAAAGCTCCTGAAGGCTTTTTGGAAACATCATGCACTGAAGGACTTACAGATGACCCGAAGGCTTTAAAAACATCAAAAAGCTCCCGAAGGATTTTTGGAAACATCATGCACTGAAGGACTTACAGATGACCCGAAGGCTTTAAAAACATCAAAAAGCTCCCGAAGGCTTTTTGGAAACATCATGCACTGAAGGACTTACAGATGTGGGAAATAGTTTACTAAGTAAGAAACTATGGAAATTGTTTTCTTACTATTCAACAATTTCATTTTCAGAAAAGATTGAATGAGAAACTATGGAAATCGTTTTCTCATTATTTTTCAATATAACATGTTGATTGGGTAACATGCTCCAATCTCAAAATAATGCTCATTTTTGTGGATTACGTCCATCTATTCTTCAGATGTTTGCGTGATTCTTGTATTTACGGTTTTGAATACCTTCTTCTTGTAAGGTATTTCTTACCATGAATCTTCTTGTTCTTCTGAAGATCTGTAAAACTTCATTTTTTAATACACTCAGATGTATCAATGTAATGCATTGTCTATTGTGCAAATGATGTTCTTATGAATGCATGAATGTTGATGCAATCTTCATTTGACTTCAAAGTGGTAAACTTGGTCTTCCTTCACTACATCATTTATTGCCAGGGTTACCTCTGGATATCAGTGTAGCAACTTATGCTATCAAGCTTGCATTTCTACAGAATCATCTGATCAACTTGTATCGTGTTGCCTTCTTTGCTTCATTTAAGTCTTAGAAGAAATGTTTCACTTCTGGAACTCTTGTCGTAGTCAAAATTATGACCCTGATGCCCCATTTTGTCTTGGATAAAACCAACTTTATTTGCTTGGACTTGTGTGTAAATCCCATAAAGCTTTCATCTTTAAAAATAGAATCTATCATCTTTGAAGAGTAGATGTAGATATGCCTGACTCAGCAGGATTAATTAGAGAGAGTAGTTGTTCTTATTTAACTTCTTGAAACACATCATAAGGATTTATTCCAATCATTTCATGTCTCCACATATAATCAGATCTCGAATAACAACTCAAACCATATCATGTAAAGATGTTTAAAAACAACCTATTGTTTGATCTTAGTGGGCTCCACTAGTTTCTTGTTGTCAAAATTTTCAGCTTTCATTGGAAAGAAATCTTCATTATATCTCACTTTTAATCTTGGGGTTGAAGAATACAAACTTCATCTTGAATCAATAAATGGAAACCATATGATAGTAACATTGGTTCAGCATCAGAATAGCAGGTTCGTAAAACATTTGACAGTGCATTCATCCTTTCCTGTAGCTTCTGCTCAGATGTTCTCAAACATTGAATCTCTTTGCCTAGTGTCCAAAGCTTTTGAATGATGTCACAAGACCATTTGAGAACAAAAAACTCAGTGGGGATTCAAGGGTAATGTTGGTATGACCAAAAAGTTGGTCAAATTCACAAGATATGCTGGTGTCGAATTGAATAGGAGACACTAACTGATCTTGATATCATCTCGGGTAAAGACAAATGTGATACTGATCACATTTCCTTCTATAATGATCTTTGTAGGAAGTAACAACACATCAACTGTAGGATCAATGTACAGAAAGATATCCGTGGAATTTTTTTTTTTTTTTTTTTTTTTTTTTTTTTTTTTTTTTTTTTGCGGCTGGGGATGAAATACAAATGATAAAACCAGAATAGATGAAAACTCAGTTCATCTTGGCTAGCAATGATGATCCCAAATAACAACAGGAATAACAGTAATATAAGTGAGAGTCGAGTCTCCTTTTTCAATGTCATTAAGGAAACAAAAACTGATGTGAAAAACAGCTTCGTAACCTCAACAGTATGGTTGAAACTAACTGGCAGAAATCTCAAAGAAATATTTTCAACTATCACCGACACACAGAAGGCCAAATTCAATGCTGAGATCTTAAGGAACTGAACCCTGGATCGAGTAGTCTGCATGGGGATCATCTTTATTCATGCAACCGTAATGTAGTTTATCAAAGAAACACACTGATGAACGAAGCAATTATGTATAGTCAGCTCGACTGTCAATGTTTCACCATTTTCATTCTTCATATCTTTGTATCTCATTGGAAATATTTGTTCAAGTCAATGATCTTTACACAGGATATTGTGGGCCTTCAGCATGCCCCAACATTGGCTAATACAAGTGTTCAAAATGCATCAACAGTTCTGATTCTGATTGAAATGGGTTTTCAGCATGCCCCAACATTTTGCTGATAAATATTCAGAATATTTCAACATTTCTGATTCTGTTTGAAAAGGGTTTTCAGCATGCCCCAATATTTGCTGATACAGATGTTAAAAGTGTGCTCAACATTACTTCTTGTTGAGATGAGCCTCCAAGAATGCCCAATATTCATATTGCTGTGAGCCTTCAAAATGCCCCAATATCTATCTCTGGTTAAAATGGGCTTTCAAGATGCCCCAACATTTTGCTTCTGGTTCACTCTCAACGTCTGTTTGACTGGAATATCATGATCCCCACGAGGTCCAATTTTGACAATGCACTATTGTAGGTACTTGTGGATTTATTCGTGCCCCAAATCTGTTTATCTTGAATGCTCTCATTAGGGTGTCAATAAACAACAGTGTTGTCAAGTAACTGGAGGAATTCTCTTCATGTTGTCACAAACTTAAGAAGTACTCAATCATTCATTCCAGGTTGACACAGTGGCTTATCATCTTTCAATGAAGGTCATCTCTGAAATATATTTTTCTGTGGGAGAGAAACCAATTTATGCAAACAGTAATCTGATGCAATACAAGACTACATATACAGTGATACAGGCTCTTCAAAAATCCACACCCATGCAACATGTTGAGTCTGATAATAACTCATCTGATTATGAAGCGATCTTTTAGGATGATTTCACAGATATTGATAGTTCTTCTGATATCGAGGAAATCCTGAATTCTGATTCTGATGAGGAGAGTAAACTGTTATACTTGACAAAAAAGGGATTCTCAGAGGCTGAGGCTTCAATAGCCATGGAGATATGTGCTCCAAATTCATCAATTGCAAAGTTAACAGATTTTATATGTGCTGATCAAATGGCTAAGGTTACTGACGCACTTCTTATGGTAGAAGATAGGAAGCTATTATGCAATGATTCCAATTACAAGCAAAGGCGAAACTTGGGCTATGATTTGTGAAAAAGGAAGAAGTAGAGGAAGCTTGAAAAGAATCTTCTTAATGAAGATGATCATGCTGTTCATCTTTCAATTCCAATGATCGGTTCTGGGGTTCCTACCGAATCAGATCAGATAACTCAAAGAACACTTCCAGAAGATGCTATTGAGTCTCCTTATTTCTACTATGAGCAAATTCATCTTCCAAATTCAATGATTGGTTCTGTCCAACCAGATTAGATAACTCAAAGAACACTTCCAGAAGATGCTATGAACAAATTCATCTTCTAAATTCAATGATTGGTTCTGTCCAACCAGATTAGATAATTCAAAGAACACTTCCAGAAGATGCTATGAATAAATTCATCTTCCAAATTCAAGGATTGGTTCTGTCCAACCAGATTAGATAATTCAAAGAACACTTCCAGAAGATGCTATGAATAAATTCATCTTCTAAATTCAATGATTGGTTTTGCCAAACCAGATCAGATAACTCAAAGAACACTTCCAGAAGATGCTATGAGCACATTCATCTTCCAAATTCAATGATTGGTTTTGCCAAACCAGATCAGATAACTCAAAGAACACTTCCAGAAGATGCTATGAGCACATTTATTTGTTCCATTTAATGTTTGGACTGGGATATCACAGTACTTATTCGATGTAAAGCCAGAATTTGTAGATTCGAAGCATTTTCATGCTGTCACACTGAAAATAGGCTATATTCATAATCTGCCAATTAAGAACAGAGTTTCTCTTATTCTGTTTTCTCCATGCACTATACATGATATTTTTCCATTGACAAATAAATGATAGCCTTCCTGGGATCCAAGAACAAAGTTGAACTGTTTATAAACATGTACAGGAAGTGCCAAATTGACAGAAAGGATCTGTAAGGCTCTTGAAGATTATGACAATGAGCCACCTTCGAGTGTCCAGAGTATGTTCTTGAGTGCTGAAAATGGAATCTAGTATGGGTTGGAAGGAATAAAGTTGTTCCACTTGAACCTGATGAGGTATAAATGCTTCTAGGTTTCCCTAAAAACCATACATAAGGAGCTGCTAGAGACATGTTCTCTGGTGATATCAATGTTCTGTCTCTTTTTTCCTTTTGGGATCAATAATGCAGAGGTTGTCTTCTACTGTCTTGGCATATTTTTGAAAACAGATGTGCAAGAACTGAATGGTGATCGGTTGGAGCAATTGATGAATAGATTTAGCGATTCGACCTTGTTGTCGGTAGCATCCCGTGTAACAATCTTACCGGAAGCATAAACATCATCATGATTAGAAGATTTTTGTTGGTGCATTTTCTTGTAATGACTGCTACGACAGCTGTCTCTTCTGCTGCTCCAAAATACACACTGCCATATCTCACTCTTCCTTAACTATGGAAAGGTTTAGTTGATGGTAAAACTGGTTATCTCAACTTTTGGAATCCTGTACAGCATACAAGTGTAGAATTTGTTCCAATGTCTTGTTCTGTGCCCTAAGTCCTTAAATTCAAATTCAGCAATCTTCTGAAGGACATAATGGATATCATCTTGACAAAGAAAGTGATTGACATAGAAGAAGTAGCAATGATGTATCAAGACTTAAGTCAGCATCACGGTATAACCAGAGTGCAGGTAGTGACTTGCTCATGGTTCTATAATGTAATCTTCTAGAGAACATGAATTGATGGTTGGAGAAAATAATCTGTCTGGTGATCCTTATTGCCCTCAGTATGAGATAAACGATCTTTCTTGATGAGCTGATAATAATGTCATAGGGGAGTGTCACAAGTTCAATTATCCAGACTTTCTGGCTTCTTGGACCACTTGCCTTCAGAAATGTGAAGTGCTTCATTATTCTGGCCTCGTTCATTCTTTTTCTACTACAGAGGTAGAATAAACAACAATTGCTTCAAGGACCTTTCTCATTTGAGACTATCCTGTTTGAAAATGTTTTTTCTCCTTTCTTTATTGAAGAATGAAAGAATTTTTGCAAAGTATTACCCCTTTCAGGTTCACAATATAATCGAATCATAAACAAGGAGTTTAATGAATATCAAATAAATCAACTACACTTTTAAATCATTCAAAAATCATAGTCCTATGGCAAGTGTCAAAATTATTGACTGATTTGAGGTGTAGGTTGATTTTGGTAAAGTAGGTTCTTTCAAGTTGGTTCAGTATGTCGCTTCGGGCTTCCACTAACTTGAAGAAATGGTTGTTATGCTCATCTTGTAGAGATACTTCTTGATTCCAGAATCTCAGGAACGTCTTTTGGGATGTGTGGTGCTTCATTTAAGAGCTTAAGATCATCTCTTATGTCGTTGTTGCACCATTCAATATTCGAGCCGCCTTTTCAGGTTTTCAACTCTAATCCTCCTTTGGTTTCAAGATGTTATTTAAAAATTTACATTTTGAACCCACCTTTATCATTTTTCATATCATGCATTAAAGATTTTAAAAACTAATTTTTGCAAATAAAAATCAATCTTGGAAGGCGGAATGAATTCTAAAGATATCATCTTTTACTTAGAAATCCATGTATGATTAGAATGGACTTTTCAGGTACGTAACGTATGCTATGGCTTATGGTTACGAAAGAAAGGGATAAAAAGGCCCAAATAAGTGTTTAAGGGTCATCAAACCAAGGATCAATTCATTCTGATGCCATCAATCTTGTTTTGTTTGACTTGGATATGCCTTGCTGGGGAATTTTCCATCAACTGGATCCCTCTAGACTGCCAAATTTTGGATTCATTTCCATTTTCTCATATCTCCACGCTCTTCTTGTTATTTGATCAACCTTGTAACTTGAGGCTCAATAAATCACCCATCTTGATTCAATTTTCCTTTTTTTTTTTTTTTCCTCTTTCTTTGCTGGATGAGTATAATACTTCAATTGCTTTGAGCACCTCCTTTTTCTTTTGCATTTTGGAGATTTTCCATTATTCTTGATTGGATTGATCTTCAAGCACTCTGTATTTGACATACTTTGTAATTCAAAACTTTCTTGACTTCATGGAAACTTGTCTTCGTAATAAAACTGTATTGACAATCTTCATTCTTGTGAGCAAATATCCTTCACCTTGCCTCCTAATGTGGAGGGTGATCCTTGGTTAGGGTTGAATCAGAAGAAAAATTATTCAGGCTCAAGTGGGGACAACAAATGATATATTTATATATATATAAAAGGATAAATGAAACAATGCCGTTCATCATCTCATACACAGAAACCTTTGTAAAAAGAGGTATCCACAGGGGGATGAATATTCAAGATAACTTTATTTACATGAAAAAATGTAATTAATGCATGATATTTTTATTTCAATCAATCACTTTCCCCTTCTTCTTTGAGTATGCCCTAATCACTCGAAATTATCATCAATGAGTTTGTTCTTGATGCCTCATCTCGTCTCTTCTTGCAGTAAAATTCACGGATAATTGAAAGTTTGGTTCTTTTGAGGTCTTTTGATTTATGATGGTTTTGTGAAAAGACAAATGTGTGACTTTTGAAGTCATGTATATGGTGGAATGTAGTATCATCAATCAACTATACCTGAAAAGGTAAACATCTAGAGTTTGTGTCTCAAAAACAAGTAGAGACATTACTTCAGAATCTTTGTAGTGTCAGGATTTGGTTTGAGTAATTGGCATTGGATGGGATTTTAAAGATATAATTTTACCACTTGCCAATAGATCTATAACTATTGAAAAATTAAAAGAACATTTAATCTACTTGATACTCAATAATTTCAAGATTAAAATTTGATTCCTTGCTCATAATCATAAAAGCAATACATATTTATTATTTTTTTTATTTATTTATTTATTATTATTATTATTTTTATTTTTTATTTTTTTTGCACAAAAGGCGGAGAAAGAACAAAACAAGTTCAAACAAGATGCTGAAAGTAGAAAAGTACTACAGTGGTAGATAACACTTCCACTTATTTATTTTATTATGCCTCATTACTCCTATAATGGTATGTAATAGGATCAGGGTTCTTTTCTTCATTTGCCCCCCATTTCTTGATCATTTCTTGTGTCAAAACCCCTTTGTCAACAAGCATCTCAATTTCTTTTAACAGTGGCCTACAATCGCCTGTAGAATGCCCCTTTACCCCCAAGTGGAAATTACAAACACTATCTTGATCATAGCTATGAGCAGAAGGGTTTGATGTCATTTTAGTTGGTCTTGGTGTGATGTATTGACCTTTAACCAAATGAGGATACAAATCTGAAATGGAAGTTTGGAACACTTCCAAAGTTTTTCTTGATCGCATGACTTTCTTTGGTCGATCCGAACAGTTACTTGCTCTTTTTCTTTTGCAGTTGCGGGGATTCTGGATGCGACATACATCCATCTCATCAACTTTTGTTTTCTGATCAGTCGGGCTCTTGGATATGACTTTTGAGTTTTCTTCATTGATTACATTCTCAATTAAATCTCCAGTTGTCACAAGATTCTCGAATTCCTTTGTCGGATTTGCCTGCATCAACTCGCGGAAAGGCGCTGGAAGGGAATCACGAAACATACGTGATATTTCTTCTTCTAACATGGAAGGTTGAACTTGTGCTGCCACTCCTCTCCATCTTAGGGCATATTCTTGAAATCTTTCTTTGGTTTTCTTCTTTACTCTTCGAAGATCCATACGTGTTGGAGCTAAGCCTTTAACATACCGATATTGTCCCAAAAATGCATCAGCTAGATCTACCCATCTCTTGATCTGTTCTTGGGTCAACTGATTGTACCAGACTACTGTTGGACCAACAAGACTATCATGGAAAGAGTGAATTAACAGGTCATCAGAATTTAAATATCCTCCCATTTTTCTGCAAAACATTCTCAAATGGATTAAGGGACAACTGGTGCCATCATATTTCTCAAAATCAGGCATTTTGAATTCATGGGGAATAATCAAATCTGGAACTAAGCTAAGCTCTCTTGCTTCTAATTCTTTGTGGTAGGCACTAACATCTTTCATGTTTCTGATTGCTTTCTCTGTCCTCTTGACTTTCTCCTCATATTGTGAATAATTAATGAGGCTATTCTTTGGGTTCAAGTGGAATGCCCTAGGGTATATTATCTGTCTCGACTCTTCAATCTGATAGCACGATTTCTCTATAGCAGTTGTATCTTCTTTATCAGATTCCATTCCCTGGATAATTTGATTTGATCCATCTGGTACTGAGTCTGATGTTTCTTTCCTTATATCCTGAGGTAACCCTATCAATTGTTCTGGCCACTGGTCTTGTAGTCCCTTATAAGATTGCTCCATTGTTTTCATGATGACAGTAAAGTAATATGAATGAATGACCTTGGTTTTACTGTTACAAAACCTTTCATTAATTATTAACATGTTTTTATAATTAAAGTACATGAAAGTACTTAAATAAAAATATGAAAAAATGCATAAATGGAAAAATAAGAATACAAAATGTGCAATTCAAAGATAAAAAGTAAAAATACAAAATGAAAATGCACAGATACAAAATGTAAATGCATGTATGAAAAGGTGTTACTTAAGAGTGATCATCTTAGAACAGATTTCATTGAACACAAAAGTTTCGGTACATCAAACAAAACTTTTACATGTAGGGGACAACTTTCAGTCCTAACTTCAACAAAACTTTACATATAGGGAATAACTTTCCCATTTTCTTCTCTAAAACCAAGTTAGTTTATCAGCTTATGGGCCATATTACTTGTCTGGACTGCAGCTTCTTCCATGACATTCTGGTGTTATTTCATCTCCTATGTCAATTCTCGGAGTTGCTCATTTTCCCTTGTGAGAGAACATTTGTGTTCAAAAAGTTTTTGGAGAAGATCTTCATGTATGTTGCAACTCTTTTTCAATTTGGTAACCCCTGATATCCATTCTTCTGGGGTATTTCCTATACCAGCATTTTGAAAGGCTTGACTGACCTTCTAGAAATCTTCATGTATGGTTTCCATTTTGGTGTTCAATTTATCATTTTCAATCTTCAAATGATGTATTTGAGCTTCAAACCTCAGCCAATCTTCTTCTCTCTGGGCGCCCCTACTGATATTCTTACCTTGAAGACTTTTGGTATTAATCTATCAGGACCCTTAATTACTAAACTAGGTCGATCATTTACCATAAATTGTAAGGTTCCATGATCCAAAAGACTTTGGACTCGGCGTTTGAAGGCAAGACAATTCTCGATGGTATGTCCTTGAGCTCCGGCATGATATTCACAATGAACGTTGATGTCATACCAATTTGGATACGGAGGTTGGAACGGTTTTATATAATATGGATCCACTTCTCGTGCTTCAAGTAACTTTTCATACAACTCTTTATATGATATAGGTATAGCATCAACATGAGAACCACCTTTTGTCTTGTATTGAACCTGAGTTTTAGTCATTGGGAGCAGACCAAACTTTGATGATTTCTGATCACATGATTTCTTCTCATCTCTGAGAGCTCTTACAGTGGTCACCATTTCTTTGATATTTCCAGACGATTTGTGAATACGAATGATGACTGTCTGTAATTTCTCAAGTTGGTTAGGATCAGAATTCCCTTGCATATCTGAAATTGCAGGATTATCTTTATTAAGCTTTCTCTCTTTCTGTGCAGGAATCTCTTCTCTTTTGGCCAAAACAGATATTCTTTCCATCATCTTGGACATCTGCTCTCTTATCTCACGTATCTCCTTTTGATCTTTAATGGGCATAAAATCTTTGGGTGCATAGCTCTCCTCTATCCTTGGAGTTCCCTGAGGATGTCTTTTCTTGGCCGCATCATATTTTGTTTGATCATAGAACTTTTTGTCCATTTATGATTTCTTTCTAATTTGATGAACAGTCTTTTCAGTTAACACCTTTTGTTCATGATCATGCAATGCAAACAAAAGAAAACATATAAACAAATTAGAACAAAAATAACATGCATATGAAAATAAGAAAAAAATAAAATGGTTAACCAACTAATTAAAAGAAAAAATTTATTTATCATGGTATATAATAAACCCTAACCTCATGCTTTCTAATTCCATGCTTTGTTTGGAAAAGTTAACCTAACTGCATGATTTCTAGTTCGCATGCATTTATTCAGGGAGAAAAAATAATAATAAATTAAAAGCTAAAGCTTATTTCTCCTTTGTGTACACCTATGAACAAAGGTTCAGTACTGTCTTAGATTAGGTGAATTTTTAGGGTTTATTATATGCAGAGTTTCAGTTCTAGGAGTAAAGGTACTCGAATTGTCCTTGTTGATAACCCCTTGGGCTGTCAAAACCCTCAATCCTAGTCCATTACAGACTTTAAGCGGATCGAGTTCAATTCGAGGGGACACATTTCTCTATGACTGACACGGAGAATAAATTCTCACGAAGACATAGAGCATATGAACCCCGAAAGTTACTTGCTAGGCCTGACACGGAGAATAAATTCTCACGAAGACGTCGCTTTCACTCCCACTTAAAAGGGACAAACTCAATTATAGAGCTTTGTGTAATGCAAGTGTTGTGTGTGAGGAGAAATGTTCAAACCTCTAACAGAAAAATAAATAATAAAATAAAATACTTGCAAATAAAATGAAATATTAATAAGAATATATAAAAACTATAAAAATATAAATATAAAAAATTTGAAAAGAAAGAATTATAAATTAAATATATGAATTTTTAATTTATAATTAATAGAGACAATTTAAAAGTTTGACCAGTCCCCAGCGGAGTCGCCAAGCTGTCGTAACCGGTTTTGGTCCGGGTACGAAATATTTATTTGGCGGTGAAATTGATGTGAATAAATGGTTTTGAAAATAATTTAGGAGTCGCCATCGGCCTTTTGGGTCAGGTAGGTCGAATACCTAAAAAATATCTTTTAAAAGAGTTTTTAAGAAAACATCAATTAAAAGATAAACTGATCTGCGTTTTAACCAAAAATTCGTTTTTTAATAATAAAAAGGGATTCGTGGTCGGTTACGTTTAGGGAAGGATTAGCACCCCTACAACGCCCAAAATTGGTACTTTTTAATTATAAATTGTCTCTAGTATTAAAATTAAAAATTCAAAAATATATTTAATTTATAATCATATTATTTCAAAATTATATAAATAATATTTATTTATTTATTTAAAAATATTAGAAAAGAACTTCTAGGTGCCTTAAGACAGCTCTTTTCTTTGATATTAATAAAATTGATTTTAAATAAATTAAATAATTTTTAATAATATTTAATTTTAAAATACCAGAATAGGACATCCAGTTATATTAAGACTGTCCTTTTCTTCGATATTGAAAATATTAAATAATTTATTTTAAAAATATAAATTATTATTTATCATATATATTTATGACTATAATAATAGAAAAATATTTAAATATAAACAATTAAAACAATAAAAATACAATTAGAACGATATATTCAAAAGCAATAAAATAAATGAAAACATTTAAAATTAGTGACTAAATTATAGTAAAATTAAAATTAAAAACCTAATTCATAATTAATCAAAATTATAGGGTTTAAACATGTTATTTTCTTATTTTATTAATTTAGTGACTAAAATAAAACTATATAAAATTCGGATAATAAATTAAAATAAATTAAAAAATATAAAATCGGTATTAAAATAATAATTAATAAACCATGAGGGACTAAATTTGATATTTACCTAAATATATATATATATATATTCTGATAAGGACTAAATTAAAATAAAATAAAATTAGAAGACTAAATTAAAATAATCAAAAACTACTTTCAGTGACTAAATCGTAAGGATTACAAACTATAGTGACTGCGGAAATGGTTTACCCATGATGGAAATTACACAGATACCCCTCCCCAAAACGACGTCGTTTGGAGAGGAGTTTAAATATTCAAAATGGCCGGCCCTACGGGCCAAATTTCTCATTTCTGTTTCTCTTCTTCTCTCTCTCAAAAATAACTTTCTCCCTTCTCTCTAGTTTCTCTCAACAGAGAGATAGCCGGCCGTTGACCACCACCATCGCCGGCCACCGTGAGCGGTGGCCGGAACTCCCAAATACCCCCAAACTAAAGCTATGAATACCCTAAGACCGATTCCAAACTTCTTTTCTTCTAAAAAGCTGTAAAATTACCTAGATCTATGGAAATACGTTCGGTATTTCGGCTTCTTTAGTGGCTCGTGTAGGTTCCGATGGCCGTGCTCCTTCCTCGGTAAATGCTTCTCTTCTCTTTTCTCTTAGTTTTTTTTTCTTTTGGTTTCTGTTGATGTGTTCCTTGTTACTGCATCTCTCTCGTTTTTTGTTGTGGCTGTCCTCTCCCCTTTTTTTCTTTCTTGCAGGTTCAGTGGTGGCTTTTATAGCCACCACAGTGTACTCCTCGGACCGGTCCGATCTAGCATCTTTGGTGAGTCACCAAGCTATGGCGGTGACTCACCATAGAGCACTGATTTGGTGAGGCAGCTGGCCTCTGGAAAGCTCGACGAGGTCGGCGTCGTGGAAGCAACAGCGTCGGCAGCAACTGGTTGGACCATCTGGCATCAGAGAGTCGGTCGTCGGGGTGGCTTCAGGGGTGGCGCCGCATCTGGAAACGGCTGGCTGCTAGGGTTAGAAACCCTAGGGTTTTCCATCTGGAACCTTTTTGGGCCGTTGGATCTTGCCAGATCCAACGGCTGATGATGTGGATGGCGGCTGGGGGCTAGGGTTTGAAAACCCTAGCTGAAACCCCAAATTGATTCAGGGTTTCCATTTGGGTTTGGGATTTGAATGTAATTGGGCTGTGATTTGGGCTTTGTAATATTTAAATAATAATAATATATAATATTAATAATAATAATAAATAATAATAATAATAATTATAATAATAATACTAATAATAATAATAATAATTTTAATAATAATAATTTTAAATGAAAAAATTGATGTCTACATTACTTGTACAGTGTTTGTTCCTGTTTCCTCTTCATTGCATGCGATCAGATGGTTCCCGCACTTCTCAGTTATATGTCCATACTTCCCGCATTTACGACGAATTTGTTATAGGCCCTCGTACTCCAAATTCCTTATCACTCCATCAATACATATACTAGGTATTAAGGGTTTGTTCAAGTCTACCAATACGACTAATCTTGCATACCTTTCTCTTTTTCCGGCATAGATCTTAATCTTATAATCAATCTTGATTACCTTTTCGATTATTCCAGCAATGTGTCTAAACAGAGATTTTGAATAATAGCGATATTGTAGCTGTGGGATTCGTACCCAGACGATAACGTGGGATGGATAGCTTTCGGTGGTCGAGAAAGTCCTACTCCAAGACTGGATTGTTAAATACCTACCATAGACTGTATGTACCTTCCGTTAGAACATACACATAGTCACTCTCCATCTCGAACATTATTATGTAGTAATCGTTATCAAGATCGACTACCTGATATTTCCCTTTGGGTTTCCACAGTAATTGAATTCTTTCCAGTAGGGTTTTATATCCTATATTCCTATTCTACGCCCCAGAAGTCTGACTATGATAGATCTTCTCATACTTTGATCGATACGATCATGAACTTTTTCTGAGAATTCTACCGATGGTATTAGACCGCTTGTGTCAACAACTACCTCCGAGTCGCCATGATGATATTGTCTAAACTTGGTACTGCTTTCGTGTCGGTGTTTGGTTTGTTTTTGGATGCCACCGCTCCAGCATATGTCATAGGTTTCTTGGTGATGTCTTTGAAAGCTGCAGTTTCTTCATTGTTTTCATTATTTCCCTATAACTAATCCCTCTTCGTTCCTGGCATTCTTCCAATCGCAGTTGTTCTCCAAAGGAGAACCTTGTCCCTTTAGTACTGCGAGGGTCTCCATTGAGATTTCTTTCGTTATGCTTCCGGCCTTAGAAAAATCAGGTGGTTCTACCGGTAGTATCAGACTACGAACTATCGGAGGGCAAGGTTTTGCGAGGGTGTACGCTGAAGATTACGTTAGGGTTTTCGTTGAGGTTTTCCATCAAACTTAAACTAGATTGGATATTGTTAACTAGTGTGTTGGACGCAAGATTTATAGTGGTTCGACTTTCTCAACCAAATCCTACATCCACTACCTTAACTCCACACTAAGGATTTTAACAAATTCACTAATTTGTTCTTTTTTTTCCTAGGTTCAAGAGTAACCTTTACAATTCTCTAGTTTTTCAAGGTTCAAGAGTAACCTTTACAATTCTCTAGTTTTTCAAGGCTAAACTATAACCACTCTCTTTTTACAAAGGATAAGAAATATAAACAAGAAACCTCACAAGGTAGGTGTTTACAAAGATTTAAGCTCACAAGAATAAAAATAAAAGATATTCAATTAAGCTCTATACACTTATGTACAAGAGAAAAATGAATGAAATAAAAATGAAAACTCTTTTCTCTTGATCTCTAAGCTTGGATAGGTATAGTTTTCCTTCTTTAAGTGTCTTGAACTTGTTTTTATATGTTGTAATGAGTTACCACTGTTTTTAGCCGTTTGGGAAGGTTTGAAGCTGTTGAAAGATTTTCTGCCCACACAATTTTGAAACTCTGGGAAAATTTCAAAACTCTGGGAAAGTTTCGAAACTTTTCGAAAGAGTCATTGGAAAAATATAATCGTTGAAGCCAAAGTATCGAAACTTCAGGGAAAGTTTCGAAACTTTTTGAGAAATTGTCTTGGAAAGTTTCGAAACTCTTCAAAATACTCATTTTTAAGGTTTTGATTGGACTTTGAATTATTTTTGAAAACTTTGAATAAATTCAATTTAGTCCAACAAACATTTTGTCCTTATTTGTTATATAAAAATATAAGTTCTACATAGTGTCATAAGAAAATACTTTTTATAATAATTAATTGAATAAACTTGAATTAAATAAATACAATAATTTACTTAATATATTAATTCTAATATTTAAGACACTAGTCAATAAAATAAGCCAATTAAATTTCACAAATAGATGACATGGCCATGAGGTAAAGCTGTCTTAGGTTAGGAGCCGGCTCAATATATTTATATTACCAAAATGTCCCCATTCAGCTACTCGACACTTCCGCATCCGAAGCACAACGAACCATGGGCAATTGGTCATTTTATCGAACCAGATTTCGTTCCCGATAAAAACACAGGCTCGCTTTCGACCTCCGTGGCCATGTACGAACTTTCCGCTTTGAATTTTGAGCTTCGAATCAATCACGTAAACAAAATTTCGTGCCCATAATTTAAAGAATCTAATTATCTTGCTAAATAATTACGGCCTCCTCAATAACCTCTTCTCGCGATTCACCGAAGGTAGATTTTACTTACATTATTTATTCCAAGCTTTAGGGTTCTCTTTTTTTACTATTAATCTTTTTGTTTATTTGATTTACTACTTATTTGAGTTTCTTTTCTAATTTTCGTTTTGATTTATTTGTCCACTTTTTTCTGCAATTTTTATTAGTATTTTTTTATTTATTTTCTGGTCAATTGTCGATGTTGGATGAATGAAGTATCATTTGATGTATAAGCGAGGACTTGTAGGATAAGTTGGTAAATTTGAAGCTTAGACTGGATTTACTGTGTTAAATACTGCATTTTATGTGAGGAAGCTGTATTACGTTGATTAGTCAAAAAAATGATGAAATATTGAGGAATTTAAGTGAGATGAAATTTTGTTTGTCTTGTTGTCTGCTTCAATATTGGCTTGAATTTAATTGAAGTAAGGAAAGTGAAGTTGAAGTCAATTATATGTATCCTTGTGTTATGGTTAAAACTGTTAGGAGCAGAAGAGCAATGTTGATTAGGAAATAATTAAAATGAGAATGCTGCTCTTACTGATTGCTCTGATCTAGAAGTATCTTTAATTTGAAATCACATTGAATTCAACCAGTTAAATAATGCTGTTCATCTTACGTTATAATCTCGACGAAATGATATTTTATTTATTTGTATATATTATATTACATTGAATTATATATACATTCATACAGGCTATTGATCAACTGGAGCGTTTAGCTAAATAAATGTCAGTGTTCTTCTGCTCAAATTTGGTTAATGTGCTGAAATTTATTTGCTGGGCTCACTTTTTTTGAACTATGATTCTATATTAAGTCATAATATGTTAATGAAAAACAGCCTTAGTAGCAATTTTTATTTTGATGCATGAGAGCTGATTTTACATGGAGGAGTTGTATAGGTTCGAAACTTGTTTAAATAAAAGGCAAATTGAATGGGTGGTTTAATCACAATTTTATTTTATATGGGTTTTACTGGCGAGTACCTAAGGAATTTTTATAGAAGACTATCTATATTAAATGTAGTAGTAGACTATTAATGCAACGATTTCCTAAGCATTGGAGAAAATATTGCATAAAAATCCTTGTATTCACTGCTTTCATTTATTGCATTTATGTGAGCTACTGGAGTACCCTCTTTAAACCTTTGGGAACTCTTACTGTCTTGTAATGAGACGGTAAAAGGATTATTGGCACAGTCTGTGGAAGGTGATGAGTGTCGTCTTGGTTCCACGACCTTCGATATTTCTTTCTAACTACTGTTGATTATTTTATGGCTTAGCTTTAATTTGCTACTTCTAGTTGTATTTTTTTTCTCTTATAAAAAGTGTATTTTTTGTGTTTGCATTATGCATAAAACAGCATGAATTTTGATGTAGCATTGAGTGTATTTTTTCTAATATGTAATTTTCATGCTTATCCTTAGTTTTTTCTCATGTGCAGATACGTAGTCCATTAAGAGTTTAAATAGGCCTTTTTTTGCTGTTCTCCTACTATAATGCTCCGATGTATTTATTGGCCTCATAAAATTGTGGATTTGCAAAATCTGATCCAGTGGCGATATCCAGCAAGTTTGAGCATTCTGCTGGTAGCCCAGACAAGCCACTGTATATCAGCGGACAGCGTGGAGCCCTCTTAGCTGCTCAATTAGACAGATCAGGTGGCTTTCGTGAGACCATGGAGAATCAGATTCTATCTTCTATGCCAAGTATGTTGAGAAGCAGCTCGGTAGCCGCCCAAGGAGATTTATCTAAATTCTTCCAGTGCTTGCGTTTTGATCCCAAGGTGGTTGCTGCTGATCATAAGTCTAATCGTCAAGGAGATTTTAAACGGTACATTATTGTAGCTTTTGGCCTTTCTGCCAGTGAATCTCCTACCCCATTTTCAAAAGGCAAGCTCCTTCCTTCTCCTATTCCAGACGAAATCAAAGGAGTTAAGGCTGGTCTACGGGATTGCTCTATCAAAGCAAGGTATTCCTTGTAAATTTTGTACTTTGGATCTTAGATGTCATTAGTTATTAAAGTAAATCAGTTAACAGGGAGCGAGTGAAAACTTTCAATGAAGCCTTATCAGTATTCAACAAGTTTTTCCCAAGCATACCATCTAAGAAGAGATCTCGATCAGAAAGCTTTTCTAATGACCGGTCTAATGCCTTGATATCTGGTGACCGGTCAGTCTTGAGCCCTTCTATTGGTAAGATGGGAATGCATAATAATTCCATTGCTGGAGGTCTTGAATTTGAACAGCAGAAGTCAGAAGAAAGGCCTAAAAGTGCTATTCCTAATAAACGTACTCGGACTTCTTTGGTGGATGTGAAGGTTTGCATCTGTGATATCTTCTATCTTTGTGCCAATTTGCATGTGGCTTGCCTTTATTTTTATTTTTCCGTCCCTATCTCTTGAAGAATTTAAAATTTGTTCTAATGGATCTAGATGGATATACGGAATAATGCTTTAGTCAGGCAGCTTAGTAATGCAGATAGAGATAAGGAAATGCTCAGGGTTTCGTACGGTGGCTCAGTTCATGGTGAAGAGCGAACTTTATCTGGTGGTGCTGATGGATGGGAAAAGACAAAGATGAAGAAAAAGCGTTCTGGGATAAAAGCTGATGTATCTCCAAGTATTGTATCAACTAAACTTGAAGGGCTTCGGGAATCTAAACAGGGAATTCAACAAAGTGTCGAGAATATCTAAATTAAATATTAGGATTGTTAACTAGATATTTTATTCTATTAGTTATTTGATATAATCAGTTTTAATTAGATAGAATCAGTTTTTTATTCTGTTAGTTATTAGATAGGATCAGTTTTAATTAGATAGAATCAGTTTTATTATGTTGCTAATTTTATGCATCTTTTTATGTAAAGTTGTTACATTGTAAACTCTATTTAATTCAGTTATATTCGGCAGAAATAAAATAGATTCATTCGGAACAAGTTTTTTTGACTTTATGGTATCCGAGCCAGAAATGGCCAAACCCTACGATGATACCTCTGGTATCACCCTAAACACTAAATCCTTCCAAAACATATCTATCACTTCTCATAAGTTGAATGGAAATAATTTTTTACAGTGGTCATAATCTGTGAAACTGTTTATTCGTGGTCGTGGAAAATTCGACTATCTCTCAGGTATCACTACGAAACCTGCCGAAGAAGATGAAGAATCTGAAAGATGGGAGGAGGCAGAAAACTCGATGATTTTGTCTTGGCTCATAAATTCTATGGATCCGAGTGTAGGGAGAACTTATCTCTTCCTACCTACTGCTCATGACATTTGGAATGTTGTGAACAAGACATATTCTGATCTCAGAACGCAGGACAATGGTTTGAGCTAAAAACTCGGTTATGGAGGCTAAAACAAGGAGAAAAAAATGTCACTCAATACTACACCGACCTCAAGACTGTAGGAATTATAGAGATGATTTGTTACCATTCCTATAGAGATATGATTTTGTAAATAGATTTCTACAATGCCTTATTTTAAAGGATCATATCCTAAGATTATTATTTTTCCTTTCTTAGAGTTTCCTACTTTAGAGAGAGCTTTTGTATATAAATATGTAATCTGTCATATGTAATCTGTCATATTGAAAAGAATAAGAAATTACAGAGAATTACTCTGATTTCTACATGGTATCAGCTTAGGTTACGATTTCTTTCCAACCTAGATGATGTCCACAACTTCTTCTCCTACTCCGGAGATCACTTCAAATCCAGAAAATTTTTCTGGTTTTGCTGCTCAATCAGAAGGTAATATGGTCATGAAAGAACCAAAAGGTAAACCTCATGCTACAGTTTTTTTCTCCTCCCAGTCGTCCCTTAATTTGATCCTCGATTCTGGTGCTACAGATCATATGACTGGTAATAAGGATTTGTTTTGCAATTTTTTTCCAAACTTTGGTAAAGCTGTCAAAACGGCTGATGGTTCTTTGTGCAAAATAGAAGGACATGGCACTATTATTCTCAATGACCAGATTGTACTTAAAAATGTCCTCTTCATACCAAATCTGGCTTGCAATCTCGTTTCCGTTAGTAAACTTTCCACCGACTTGCACTGCTCTGCAATTTTTAATGATATTGATTGTACTTTGCAGGCACTGAACTCGAAGAAGATGATTGGTAAGGCCAGCTTGCAGAATGGTCTCTACATTCTTCCTGCCTCTACTAAAACCGAAATCTCGAAATCTTTCACCGCTTTAGAAAAAGTTGATAATGTTATGTTATGACACTATCATTTAGTTCATCCTAGTTTTCACTATCTTGCAAAAGTTTTTCCTGCTCTATTCATTCATAAAAGGCCAAATTCTTTTTCTTGCAAAGTTTGCTCTCTTGACAAACACACTAAATCAACTTATTCTCCTTCTACATATAAGCCTTCTCACCCTTTTGTTTTGATCCACATTGATATTTGGTGTCCTTCTCGGGTGAAGAATGCTGATAATTGTAAGTGGTTTATCACTTTCATTGATGATCGCAGTAGGATAACTTGGACTTATTTGCTAAAAGATAAATCTGAAACTGCAAGTGTTTTTACCCAATTTTATAACATGGTTCTCACTCAATTTGGGTCTAAAATTCAGCTCTTTAAATCTGATAATGGCAGTGAATTTTTTGCTAAGTCTTTGGGTGCGTTTTTCAGGGAAAAGGGCATAGTTCAGATTAGTTCTTGTGTTGACACCCCACAACAAAACGGTATTGCCGAAAGAAAAAATAGACACCTCCTTGAAGTTACTCGTTCTCTTCTATTTACCACTAATGTTCCAAAATATTTGTGGGGGGAAGCCTTATTAACTGCCACATATTTAATCAATCGAATGCCTAGTAAGGTTTTACAATTTCAAACACCTCAATCTATATTTTTGTAATACTTTCCCCATTTTAAACCTATCTCCTCCATTCTTCCACTTAAAATATTTGGTTGTACTGTTTTTATCCAAAACATTGCTCCTAATAAGTCCAAGTTAGATCCTAAATCATTAAAGTGTGTACTGGTTGGATATTCTTCACTTAAGAAGGGTTATAAATGCTATCATCCTCCTTCAAAACGATTTTTTACCATTATGGATATAACATTTTATGAGCAGGATCTCTATTTCACTCAGGCTGAAATTCAGGGGGAGACATGGAAGGATTTTCAGCCACATCAAGTATCTCCTCCTACTCTTCATTCTCAAACTTCAGAATTGCCACCAATTTTGTCCTTACCTACAGATTTGTCACCTGTAACTACTCCCATTGATCCACCGGTAGTACCTATCACTACTTCACCCATACCCAATTTAAATACCCTTCCTGAAAATACACCTACTCCCATTCAAATTATTCCACAAACAACACCAATCAAACAACTCCGTTTTTATACAAGGAAAAGAAAACATATTCCTGAGGTTGTTTTGCAATCTGATGCTTGCCGAGAATTGGATTTGGGTCCAGCTGCCGAAATAGAAGAAGAAATCAGTAAGTCCACTTCCCCTACTCTAGATGACTTCCCTATTGCTATTAGAAAAGGGGTTAGACAGTGCACCAAGCATCCTATTGAAAAATTTGCTGGTTATAATTCATTGATGTCGTCTTTTCAAGTATTTACAGCAAACTTGGATAAAGAACAGGTTCCCACAAGCATAGCTGAAGCTCTAAAGGATTCAAAATGGAGAAGGGTTGTTGAAGAGGAAATTTGTGCACTGGAGAAAAATGCTACTTGGACTGTTACGGACCTTCCTCAAGGAAAAAAGGTTGTTGGCTGTAAATGGATCTTTACTGTAAAGTATAACTCAAATGGTAGCATACAACGATACAAAGCGAGACTAGTGGCCAGAGGCTTTACACAAACATATGGGATAGATTTCACAGAAACTTTTGCACCTGTGGCGAAGATGAATAATGTTCGAGTACTCCTAAGTTTGGCTGTAAATTGCGATTGGAAATTACACCAACTTGATGTAAAAAACGCTTTTCTTAATGGAAAGCTAGAAGAAGAAGTCTATATAAAGTTGCCACCTGGCTTAAAGTCTGTTGAAGGAAGTAACAAGGTGTGCAAGCTCAACAAGTCTCTATACGGGTTAAAACAATCACCCAGAGCTTGGTTCGAGAGGTTCACTAAAGTCATCCTAAAAACGGCTACAAGCAATCCCTCGCCGATCACACTGTTTTCATCAAGGTAACTTCTACAAATAAGAAAGCTATCCTTATTGTGTACGTGGACGACATAATTCTTACCGGAGATGATGAAGAAGAGATTTGCAATTTGAAGAAGTTGTTAAATAAGGAATTCGAAACCAAGGACTTGGGAAAGCTAAGGTATTTCCTAGGAATGGAGGTGGCAAGGTCAAAAGAAGGACTTGTGATCAACCAAAGAAAATATGTACTTGATTTACTCAAAGAAACTGGTTTTCTTGGTTGTAAGCCGATTGATACACCAATGGAGGCAAGCTTAAAATTTAACAAAGAAGATGGGTCATTGGTAGACAAAGAGAAATTTCAAAGATTAGTTGGGAAACTAAT
Organism: Hibiscus syriacus; assembly: GCF_006381635.1. NCBI lineage: Eukaryota > Viridiplantae > Streptophyta > Magnoliopsida > Malvales > Malvaceae > Hibiscus > Hibiscus syriacus. The sequence continues at coordinate 742,504 of NW_024063342.1, read as the reverse complement.
TTATTTACCCTTGACAATGCCAGATATAGTATTTCCTGTAAATGTGATAAGTCAACACATGACTAATCCTACTGAAGAGCATATGGCAGCAGCAAATAGAATTCTCAAGTACTTGAAGAAAACTCCAGGACACGGTTTAATGTTTAAGAAGACACAAGACAGAACTGTTAAGATCTTTACAGATTCTAGTTGGGCCGGAAACCTTACTGAAAGGAGATCCACTAGTGGCTACTGCACCTTTGTTTGGGGAAACCTTACAACTTGGAGAAGTAAGAAACAATCTGTCGTTTCAAGAAGTAGTGCTGAAGCTGAATTTAGAGCACTAGCATTGGGAATATGCGAAGGAATTTGGCTACTTAAACTACTGAAAGAACTTATCACTAATCAAGAGGATCACTTTGAAGTTTTGTGTGATAATCAATCTGCTATTCAAATTGCCAAGAACCCAGTTCAACATGATCGGACAAAGCATGTTGAGATTGATAGGCATTTTATTGCTGATCAAGTTAACAAAAAGACAGCCACACTTTCATATATTCCTTCAGAAGAACAAGTTGCAGACATTCTTACTAAGGCTTTGTCAAAGCCTGTTTTCAATAAATTCCTATTCAAGCTGGGATTATACAATGTATATTCTCCAGCTTAAGGGGGAGTGTAGGAATTATAGAGATGATTTGTTACCATTCTTATAGAGATATGATTTGTTACCATTCCTATAGAGATATGATTTTGTAAATAGATTTCTACAATCCCTTATTTTAAGGGATCATATCCTAAGATTATTATTTTTCCTTTCTTAGAGTTTCCTACTTTAGAGAGAGTTTTTGTATATAAATATGTAATCTGTCATATTGAAAAGAATAAGAAATTACAGAGAATTACTCTGATTTCTACAAAGACCTTGTGGCAAGAGGTTGACATGTTCAGCGACTACGAATGAAGTTGTGCTAAGGACAGGGCTCTATTCCAGACGATGGTGGAAAAAGAACGCATCTTTGAATTCCTAGTCGGCCAAGGAATTGGATAAAGTCAGAGGGCGCATTCTTGGTCGTGAACCACTACCAAGCACAAGAGAAGTCTTCTCCGAAGTCAGACGAGAGGAGAACCGGCGGACAGTCATGCTTGGAGGCCACACACCAAATCCCACCGAGTCTTCTACCTTGTTCTCGGGTCAGCCACCACGTCGCAACGATCGTCGGAATGACAGAGATCGGCCAATCTGCAAGCACTGCAACAAGCCGGGACACACTAAAGCCAAGTGTTGGAAGCTACACGGGAAGCCAGCCGAGAATTTTTCAGCCAATCGAAATTCTCGTAATACAAAGGGATTTCATGCCTCATCTGAAGATGCTTCTGAAGAGCCGAAACCTACCTCAAAACTGTATGCCTTCAGCAAAGAAAAACTAGAGCAATTGTATCAACTAGTGAGTTCTCATTCCATATCCAACACTCCTAACCCATCATCTTATATTGCCTCTTCATCATTAGCCCAGAAAGGTACATATCCTACAACTTTCATAGTCGGTTCTAAATCAAACCCTTGAATCATAGATTCAGGGGCAACAGATCACATGACCGGTAGTTCTACTATATTCTCATCTTATTTTCCTTTATCTGGTAATCTGAAAGTAAAAATTGTTGATGGTTCCCTAACCTCTATAGTTGGAAAAGGCTCTATCATTATTTCTCCATCTCTCACATTACTAAATGTCCTACATGTCCCAAAGCTCTCTTGCAATCTCATCTTTGTTAATCGTATTATTCATGATTGCAAATGCATTGCTACAATAACATTTATTGGATTTGAATTTCAGGGGGGAAGATAATTGGCAATGCTAAGGAGGTTGATGGACTCTATCACTTGGTCACGAAAAATCCTTCAGATAAACAAGTTCAGAAACCAAGATGCTTCACTACCTTGTCTTATGAGAATGAAATAATGTTGTGGCATTATAGGTTAGGCCATCTTAGTTTTAATTACTTGAAATATTTGTTTTCAAATCTTTTTTTTTTAAAGACGGTTTTTCTTTTCAGTGTGAAGTTTGTGAATTGGCAAAGCATCATAGATCTGTTTATCCATCTTTAAAGTATATGCCATCAAAACCTTTTTTCTCTTGTGCATAGTGATATTTGGGGCCCTTCACGAGTAAAAACAGCCTCATGGTGTAGATGGTTCATTACATTCATTGATAATCACACTAGAGTCACGTGGATTTATTTACTAAAAGAAAAATCTGAGGCAACAAGTGTTTTAAAAAATTTTCACTCACTGATCAATACTCAGTTTCAAGCAAATATTCAAGTTCTTAGAACCGATAATGGCCGAGAATATTTTAATGCAATCTTAGGTGATTTTTTGAAAAAAAATGAATTATTCATCACAGTTCTTGCGTTGATACTCCCCAACAAAATGGAGTTGCTGAAAGAAAAAATAGGCATTTATTAGAGGTGGCTAGGGCTTTACTGTTTGCTATGAATGTTCCTAATCGTTTTTGGAATGAAGCACTCTTAACAGCGTCTTATTTGATAAAGCGAATGCCTACAAGAGTTCTTAATTATATCACTCCTTTGCAAGCTCTAAAGAATATGTTTCCTGAAAATAGATCTTTCACTGATTTAACACCTAAAATTTTTGGTTGCATTGCTTTTGTTCATATACACGGCCAAAATAGAGGAAAACTTGATCCCCAAGCACATAAATGCATATTTCTAGGTTTTTCACCAACACAAAAAGGGTATAAATGCTTTGATCCTAAATCTGGGAAGTATTATGTGAGTATGGATGTCACGTTTTTTGAAAAATAACTTTTTTGAAAAACAACCTTTTTTTGACAAAAACTCTCTTTCGGGGGAGAATGACTCTGAAATGAGTTTTTGGGAACAAATATCTTTGCCAAAATTGGTTGTAAATAGCTCAGTGGAACCAATTCATATTCATGTAACTAATTCTAGGATTTCACAACCTATAAATTCACAACCTCGTGAGACTCAGGTAGAAACCGACTTGGAACCACCTACTGAACTTCGTGCTTATTCTAGAAGGATGACTCGACCAAGTAATGTTCCACCGGCCTCCAAGGTATGCCAACCATCGGACTCAACTATGGTCCAAGGTACGACTTCTCTTTCTCCTATTTCTTCTCCAAATTTAGAGCCTTCTACAGAATTCTTTGAACCCATAGCCTTGCGCAAAGGTGTCAGATCATGTACCACAAAACATCCAATATCCAATTTCGTGTCTTATCATAAACTCTCTACAGATTTCAAAGTTTTTTCCACCAGGATTATGGATGATGAATTACCTAAGTCGATACATGAAGCTCTAGAGGTTCCGAGATGGAGAGAGGCAGTTTTTGAGGAGTTAAAGGCCCTGAAGAAGAATGACACATGGGATCTAACTGCTTTACCTGAGGGGAAACGATCTATAGGCAGCAAGTGGGTGTTCACCTGTAGAAAACAGACTGTGTAGAAAACAGACTGTAGAAAATAGACAAGTCTGTTATTTTTATTCTTGTGTACATTAAGTAGAACATATTACATATTTATATACAAATTATGCCTCTAAACTAGGAAACTCTAAGAAAGGAAACTAATCCTAGGAGATGTAATCCCTTAAAATAAGGGATTGAAAAATAGAAAATAATTACAAAATCTCTTAACTTAAGGGATTGACAACTCATTTCTATAATTCCTACACTCCCCCTCAAACTGGTGTATATATGTTGTATATACCCAGTTTGAATGACATCTCATCAAAAGTCACTCGTGGAAGGGCTTTGGTGAAATATCTGTCAGCTGTTTCTTCGTCGGAATGTACTGCAATTTTGTAACTCCATTGTTGACCTTCTCGTAAATAAAATGTTTGTCTATCTCAATGTGTTTCGTTCTATCATGCTGCACTGGGTTTTTTGCTATACTCATAGCTGATTGACTGTCACTAAAAATCTCAAAATTCTTCTTGTCATCTAAGTCCAGTTCTATGAGCAGTCTTTTAATCCACATTCCTTCACATATTCCGAGAGCCATTGCTCTAAACTCTGACTCAACACTACTTCGAGAGACAACAGCTTGTTTCTTACTTCTTCAAGCCCTTGGAAGTTAAACACCTCGAACGTGCGGCCTTAGTCGCCTTCTCTGTGATTGCAGCTAAGTCAACTTGAAAACAACCCAAGCAAAGATGCTTAGATTTCCAACGGAAAAAAAACAAGAGGACTTAGCACAAAAAGAAAGACAAGAGAACTTTTAGAGAATGCTCTATGATTTCTCAAAATGAAGAAGTGAGTACAAATGAGGAGGAGAGGCCTCTATTTATAGTGGAAGCTCCCCTCAATGAACATCTAAGATCTAAGTACATCGACGGCCTAGATTAAATACAATCCCCTAAATCCCATAAATCAAGGGATTGTGATTACAAAATCTCTCTTAAGTAAGGAAACTCTATCAAGCTAGTTATATGTTGCCTTAGATAAAAGATTACAAAGTTTATGGAAAGAATCATGAGGATTTTGCAATAAAACCAAGGATTCTCCTGCCATAAACGTGTAAGGCTCTTCATCTCCATAGAATGGGGCCAGTCTTCATGGGTCCAGAAAGGTCCAACACGCCACATAAGTGCTCTTGGCCTACTCCTCGTGTGTTGACCCCGGTTGTGGGCTCGCGGTCCGTGACACCCTCCCCCACTGCTTTCGATGACGCCCTCGTCACTCGTCTGGCATGAAACTGGTCGATCATGGTCTTGAATTGCCAAAGTCCCTCGGCATGCTCCCAACTCCCTTCACACTCGGGTTGTCCCTTCTACAGAAAAAAGTACTCATGCCTTGGCAGTGTCTTGGTCGTCGAATAAATCTTTCTGCCTGTATGTCTTGGATCTCCTTGTCATAGGAGACCGCAACTCTGACTGGCGCTCGATGGGACTTTCCTCGATCCAGATCCTCCGCATCTTGATGGTACAGTTTGAGTAGACTCACATGAATGACGGGATGCGCTCGGATGGTTGGAGGCAACTCCAACTTGCAGGCCATGGTGCCTACCCACTTCACAACTCGAAACGGACACTCGTACCTCCGCACAAGTCCCTTGTGCACATCTGCATGGCGCAAAATGTTGGCCAATTTCGTAAGGACAAGATCGCCAACTTCAAAGTTCACGTCCCTACGCTTTCGGTCGGCCCACTTCTTGGTCCGCTTCTCCGCCTTGTGCAAACAAGCTCAGGCTAAGTCATGCTGCTCATGCCACTCCTTGGCAACATTGTGTGCTGATGGATTTAGCCCCTCATACTTGGTAACAACTGTGTTGGGTGTCAACGGTTGTTGCCCAGTCATGATCTTGAACGAACTCTGGTTTGTCACCTCGTTCCGTTGCAAGTTGTAGGAAAACTGAGCCACATCCAACAACTTTGGCCAGTCGCGTTGGTTGGCACTCACATAGTACCTCAGATAAATCTCCAACAAAGCATTCACTCACTCGTTTTGCCCATCGATTTATGGATGAACTACGGTGGAAAAGTTTAAGCTCGATCCTATTAGCTTGAACAACTACGTCCAGAACCTTCCTGTGAACCGCGTGTCTCAGTTCATGAGAAGGAGATGACTGCAGTGGTGCATTGCTTGTGCACTTGGTGATACTATTTGCTTGGTTCTAGGTTTGTGGTCTTTACCTATAATGTTGCAAATAGTTATTTTCTCACCCAAAAGAAGCTCTCTCCCAAGCAGGCTCGTTGGCAAGAGTTTCTTGCTGAGTTCGACTTTTCCATGGAGTACAAGCCAGGGAAGGTGAACTGTGTTGCGGATGGCTTAAGCCGGAGGTATGCCATCGAGACTGTTCCATCATCTATAGTGATATTTAGGGCCCTTCTCCTGTCAAAAGTATTTCTGGGTATAAGTGGTTTGTGTCTTTTATAGATGATTACTCTAGGACAACATGGGTTTTCTTAATGAGAGAAAAATCTGAGGTTGAGTCTCTCTTTAAAAGATTTTATCAAAAAGTTGAAACCCAATTTAATACAAAAATCAAAATTCTAAGGAGTGACAATGGGAGTGAGTATTTGAATAAAACCCTTGGGTATTTCTTTAAGGAAAAAGACATTGTTCACCTTACTTCTTGTGCCAACACACCTCAACAAAACGGGGTAGCATAAAGGAAAAATAGACATCTTTTAGAGGTTACTAGGTCTCTTATGTTTGTTGCTAATGTTCCTAAGTATCTTTGGGGGGAAGCTCTTCTTATAGCCTTTGTTCATATCCACAACAGAGGGAAATTAGATCCTAGGTCCATAAAGTGTGTGTTCTTGGGCTATTCTTCGATTCAGAAGGGTTACAAGTGTTACTCACCTTCCACAAAAAAGACCTATGTCTCCTTTGATGTTACGTTTTTTGAAAACCAACCTTATTTTTCAGGAACAGAAATTCAGGGGGAGAGTTACAAGGAATTTCAGCCTGTTCAAACCGATATTTCTTTACAGCCTATTAGTTACAAGGAATTTCAACCTGTTCAAACTGATATTTTTTTACAGCCTATCATTTCCTTACCTATTACTGTCTCTCCAAAGCCGGCTAGCACTGTCCCAATTCCTAGGGAGGGTGATGGGAATAACCTAAATAACTCTGATGAATTACCTTCCTCCTTATCTCAGCACTCTAGTCCGTGCAAAACACCTTCCACCACTACCAAAAATGCACCTAACAATGACCCTGAAACCATAACTCCCCAACCGAAACAACTCAATGTTTACTCAAGAAGAAGGAAAGATGTTGCTGAAGAAATCAGTCAGCCTAGCATTTGCCAAGAACCAGATTCGGATCCTGTTGCAGCTGAAACAAAAGGTAATGATGGTTACCAAGAGGCTACTACTGTTGATCTTGATGACTTTCCTATTACTATTAGGAAGGGGGTAAGAAAATGCACTGCTCATCCCATAAATAAGTATGTTGCATATGGGAAATTACAGTCTAATTTTAGGGCCTTCACTGCCAACATTAACACTGTGAAAATCCCAAGAAATGTGACAGAAGCATTTTAATCTCCTGAGTGGAAAAAGGTTGTGGAAGAAGAGATAAAAGCGTTGCAAAAGAATAAGACATGGAGTTTGACAGATTTTCCAAAAGGGAATAGAGTTGTTGGATGCAGGTGGATATTCACAGTCAAATATCATTCGGATGGGAGTGTGGAAAGATACAAGGCAAGACTGGTTGCTAAAGGTTTTTCTCAGTCCTATGACATCGACTACCAGTAGACTTTTGCACCCGTTGCAAAATTGAATACCATCAGAATATTGTTATCAGTAGTTGTTAACATGGACTGGAAATTGCATCAGCTGTACATAAAGAATGCTTTTCTGAATGGGAACCTTGAAGAAGAGGTATACATGGAGGTCCCCCCCGGATTAGAAGCAAAGGTCACTAAGAAAACTGTGTGCAAGCTCAATAAATCCTTATATGGCTTAAAACAGTCTCCCAGGGCTTGGTTTGATCGATTTGCTAAGGCTATGACACAGAATGGTTTCAAACAAAGCCAAGCGGATCACACATTATTCAGAAAAATTACACCGAGTGGTAAGATAACCCTCCTAATTGTCTATGTAGATGATATGATTATAACTGGCAGTAATATAGAAGAAATAGAAAAACTAAAGATGAATCTTGTAAAGGAGTTTGAAACCAAGGATTTAGGGAGTATGAGGTATTTCCTGGGTATGGAAGTTGCAAGGTCCGAGGAAGGGCTGGTCATAAACCAGCGTAAATATGTTTTGGATCTTCTTGCAGAAACTGGGATGCTCGACTGCAAACCAGTTGAAACTCCAATGGAGCCAGGCTTAAAATTTTGCAAGGAAATGACTGGAAATCCAGTGAACAAGGAAACCTACCAAAGGTTAGTTGGGAAGTTAATCTACCTTTCACTGATCAGGCCTGATATTGCATACTCAGAGAGCATTGTCAGCCAACATATGAGTGATCCTCGAGAAGAACATTTGGAAGTTGTTAACAGAATTTTAAGGTTCTTGAAATTTACCCCAGGAGCTGAACTTATATTTAGAAAAAAAAACAAGACAGAACAATGAAGGTTTATACGGATGCAAGCTGGGGAGGTGAATTAACTGATAGAAGGTTAGTTAGTGGCTACTGTACCTACGTTTGGGGTAATTTGGTTGGAATATATGGTTTTCTGGTGTGTTTGGCCATTTGACAAATTTCACAGGAAAACAAAGATGGATCTTTATTAATGAATAAGTTCGGTAACATTTTGGAAAGATAGAAAAAATTAGGATGGCCTAATCTAGAATGCCATAACATAATTTTATTGGTATTGAGATCAGAAGATAAAATTGGTTTCCTAAGAGCACTGGATAAGGCATGATTATGAGATACTTTACCTCCAAGGGTGTACAATCCTTTGCCCAGCCTAGCACTGCCAATCACCCTCTTCGAGCCATGTGCCTGAAAAATGCAACCACCTGTACCAAACACAACATTACAACCAAAATATTTAATTAATTTTCTAACTGACAACAGATTGCATGAAAGTCTAGGAACATAGAGGACATTATGAAGTAGTAGATTTTTGTTTAATGTAACAGAACCACTCCCTTTGATTGTAGTAAGAGAGCCATCTGTTATTTTGATAGAAGCTGGTAAGCTGCTTTCACTATATTCCTCCAAGAGATCAATATTTCCTTTCATATGATCTGATGCACCCGAGTCTATTATCCATTGTACCGAGGAAGCATATGGATTATTTTTATTAGTAGTAGTATAAGTCACATTTGTAGGCTTGGCTGTCATACTGCTCAAAATCTGTTGCAGTTCCTCTATCTGTTTCTTGCTAAAACTGCTTGAGGAATCATCTTGAGAGGCAATATGAGGCTCCTTTTGAAACTTGGACCGTGTGGGCTACCAATCGATTGGTTTTCTGTGCAGCTACCAACATTGATCTATCATATGGCCTGGCTTCTTACAATGTTCACACCAAAGGCGATTTTTCCTCTGTTACTTTGAAAATTTGAAATTTGAAATCTAAAAATCAGATTGAGAGGGGCTGGTCTGGGAAGTGATTTCGGATGTTGAGGGATCCGTATTAGCCATGAAAAAAAATAGAGTTGAATAGGAATTGATTTAAAGAGAAGCGGAAATCAGATTGATCGCTCTAACCTGATACCATGTAGAAAACAGACTGTATAGAAAACAGACTGTAGAAAACAGACAAGTCTGTTATTTTTATTCTTGTGTACATTCAGTAGAACATATTACATATTTATATACAAATTATGCCTCTAAACTAGAAAACTCTAAGAAAGGAAACTAATCCTAGGAGATGTAATCCCTTGAAATAAGGGATTGAAAAACAGAAAATACTTACAAAATCTCTTAACTTAAGGGATTGACAACTCATTTCTATAATTCCTACATCACCATCAAATACCATGCAGATGGCTCGATCGAGAGATACAAAGCAAGACTCGTAGCACGAGGCTTCACTCAGACATACGACCTTGACTGCGAGGAAACCTTTGCTCCTGTGGCCAAACTAAACACCGTACGTATCCTACTCTCACTAGCCGCCAATCTGGATTGGACTCTCAGATAGTTTGATGTGAAGAATGCGTTCCTAAATGGTGAGCTAGAAGAAGAGGTGTTTATGGAAGTTACTCCAGGCTTTGATGAATTGAAGAAGGATGGCAGGGCTTCAAGCTAAAAAAATCCATTTATGGATTGAAACAATCTCCGAGAGCCTGGTTCGAGAGATTCACGAGAGCTGTGAAACAACATGGTTACACTCAGGCCCAGTCCGATCATACTATGTTCTGTAAACACAATAATGGTAAAATTTTTATTTTAATTGTGTATGTAGATGACATTGTTATGACAGGAGATGTCACAGTAGAGTTGGAGTCGCTGAAGAACTTATCCAACCAGTTTGAAGTCAAGGATCTAGGACAACTCAAATATTTCCTTGGAATGGAGGTGGCTAGATCCTCAAAAGGTATAATTATCTCACAAAGGAAATATGTCCTCGATATCTTGAAAGAGACCGGATTACTCGGATGTAAACCAGTGGCGACTCCTATTGATCTGAATCAAAAACTCGAAAAAGAAAATGGTGTTGAGCCTGTGGACAAGAATCAGTATCAGAAGTTGGTGGGGAAACTGATTTATTTGGCTCATACGAGACCAGATATTGCATTTGCTGTGAGCTTGGTTAGTCAGTTTATGCATTGTCCCTCAGAAAAACACTTCAAGGCTGTTTACTGGATTCTTCATTACTTGAAAGGGAGTCCAGGTAAAGGAATCATGTTTTCGAAGAATGGAAGTCGAAGAGTGGAGATCTTCACTGATGCTGATTGGAGCGGAAGTTCTACAGACAGAAGATCTACAACCGGTTATTGCTCCTTTGTCTGGGGCAACTTAGTTACTTGGAGAAGCAAGAAGCAACCAGTTGTCTCTAGAAGCAGTGTGGAGGCCGAGTTCAGAGCCATGGCACAAGGAGTATGTGAGTTGTTATGGCTTAGGAGAATCTTGGAGGAGCTGAAGGTTGAAGGAGATAAACCGATGAAGTTATATTGCGACAAAAAATCGGCAATCAGTATTGCTTAGAATCCTGTACAGCATGACAGAACCAAACATGTTGAAATAGATCGACATTTCATCAAGGAGAGGCTGGAAAATGGCGATATCTGCATACCATTTGTTCCATCATCAGAGCAGCTCGACGATGTTCTCACCAAGGGACTGTTTACTACGATGTTCAAAGGATTTCTGTCCAAGCTGGGAATGATCGATATCTATTCTCCAACTTGAGGGGGGTGTCGAGAATATCTAAATTAAATATTAGGATTGTTAACTAGATATTTTATTCTGTTAGTTATTAGATAGGATCAGTTTTAATTAGATAGAATCAGTTTTTTATTATGTTAGTTATTAGATAGGATCAGTTTTAATTAGATAGAATCAGTTTTATTCTGTTGCTAATTTTATGCATCTTTTTATGTAAAGTTGTTACATTGTAAACTCTATTGAAGTCAACCATATTCGGAAGAAATAAAATAGATTCATTCAGAACAAGTTTTTTTCGACTTTACAAAGGACTCTTTCTGATACTCGATCAAGGTTGAGTAATGATGCCCAGGGGTTCAGGTAGGTCCATTGCTTCGAGATTTGTGGGGATAAGGGGCTTGCATTATTATGGTGATGGTAGTAGTAGGCTTTGTCAGTATTCTGTTACTACTATAACATAATTAATCAACTGGAAATGTTTTCTTCTTTGTTTTTTTGCTATGATGTGGAGGATATACTAAATAAGATGTCAGGCTTTTATTTATGCCTCTGATGTTCTTTTTGTTTCCCATTCGAGTTGTATATTTGTTTTTGAGTTTCTTATTCTATTTTGAGCATGGTGTTAAGGATATTTCCAGGGTGAGTAACAATAAATTTTTGGCAACCCTTTGTTGTTTCTTTCATGTTCATTTATTTGTTGTACCCACATTATATCATTCGATGCTATATTGCCCTTTTTTGGCATGCTGGTTTGGTTGAGATCTAAATCTTCTGAATGCCTGATATGGGGGTTTAGATTAGGATGAGGTGCTTACTGCATAAGACGTCTAAACTATTGCCTTATAGGAGCATTTACGGTTACGAAAATGTAGAGCCACTACATTTTGTAAACTGTGATTTTGAACTGAATGGTAAATCATATGATTTGATTCATCCTGAAAATAATGTTTGAGAGTTAGAATACTTTAGTATTGATTTAACCTTATCTTCTTACTAAGATCCATACACATGATTTTTGGACACATAAAGAATGAATGTTTATTGGGGGTTTGGGGCCACTGCTAGTGAAATGTAACTTCCTTAATAGATGATCATAATGGTGGCTATGCAGAAATTGTGTGAGGGGATTTCTTGTTTGAAAGTTGCTTCAAGCTTTCTATTTGTAGCATTTCGTGAACTGAACCTTTATATTTATTTTTAACATTTTGATGTATCATATTCTTGATTTTCTATTGTCAAAATGAGCTGATTCAATTGATTTTTTACAATAGAAATTTTACACTTGATATATAGACATAGTAAGAGAAGTCAAAAAGCTAGTGAGAGAAGGTCCCGTCTCTCTCTTGGTGTATTTTTTTTTCAAACTCGATTCCCTCTCCCTTCTATCTAGGTTGGGAATTTCAGTGGTCGTATCACCGTTATCACCTTTCGTTGTCCACTGTCACCATTCGCCGTCCGTCGCCGCACTCCGATCTTCGTTCGACGCCGTTTTTCTTAGGGAATATCATTTGTTTATGAAGATTCCAAATCTGAGCTTAGATTTGCGATAAATTCTTTCAATCGACGCAGATCTTAACTCTATTCACTACCAATTTTTATCGCCAACTGCCGTCCGTGTTTAGCACCGTCTCACATCCAAGCTCTGCGTCTTTTGGTGATCACAACCCCCTTATCATAGAGTCGAGTTTCGTTGCTGCTCTCCGAGACTACTATTTCTTTTAAAACCTGGTCTCGCAGACACCTATGTGAAACATCATCGTCTTTGGTTTTGTCGAGTCGATTGTGCTTGCAGTCTGCTCAAGGTTTTTGAGAAATAGGGAAAGGACTCAAAATTGAAGGAAGCCAAGGGAAAAGGCAAGCAAGCTGGAGGTGGAAGTGATGAAACTGCTTCAAAGGGTAAAGGGAAAGACATGAAGGGAGATGGCATTGGCACTTGCACTTATGTTAAAGCGAGGCACATCTTGTGCGAGAAGCAAGGGAAGATAAATGAAGCGTACAAGAAGCTACAAGATGGTTGGCTTAGCAACGATGATAAGGTCCCACCGACTAAATTTGCAAAGAAATATATGGAGACTGAGAGCACTAAAGGGATTTTTCCATTACCACAGCTTCCTTCGCAAAATTATGGAATTACGAAATCTATATCCCTCGCGGGATCGTCTCGGATCCGAGGTATGGTGGTCTCAGGGAGTTTTTACGCCCACTCACCTTTGGGTTTAGCCAAACGAGAGGGAAGACTAAGGTTAAAGGCTCCGTCCGAGAACTTTGCTTCAAGGTCGGCAGCTACAAGCCGATTACAGTTTCTACAATCTCAACAAAGTAACAAAATTTGTGTTGACTATAAAAATAAAAATCCACAGTGGGCTTTGGTAACCTACGGTGTTTTCATGTGCTCAGAATGTTCCTGCAAACACCAAGGCTTAGGTATACATATCTCGTTCGTTCAATCTGTTAACATGAACTCTTGGTCAGACATCCAGATTAAGAAAATGGAATCAAGTACCAATGACAAGCTCAACTCTTTTTTGGCACAATATGGTATTCCCAAAGAAATTGATATCGCTATCAAGTATAACACTATTGTTGCGAGTATTTATCGTGATCGTATGCAAGCTCTCGCCGAAGGCCGTGTATGGAAGAATCCACCAGTTATGAAGGAATCTGTCAATGGTGATTCTGGTGGTAATCAGAAGCAATCGGCAAGTGCTTTTAGATCAGGAAATTATCAAGGTTGTATAATGGGAGGTATTATGGTGAAGTCGAGGTCAAGTGAGGACAAGCATACCAGATCCCGATTGGATGTTTCGTCGACAAATAAGGAGACTTTTTTGGCCAGCAGAAAGGCGGACAATAAATTTAGGCCTGAAGGTTTGCCTCCTTCACAACGAAGAAATTATGGGATTGGGAAGCGAGCTTTAGTAGAGGCATCAGCAGCTCAACCTGCCGAATATGTTGTCCACGCTAGAATCAAGGAGTTTAGCACAAAGGGGTGTAGTGGTAACAACTCTGATGAAGGAGCAAGAACTGAGAGATTCGAATTTAATAATTGGTGGAAGGAAGGCCATACAAATGTTAGTAATGGGTACAGAAGTGGATGCTTCACGTTATTCATTAAAAACCTACCAGAGAAGATCCATTGGAAGAGACTTGGATCTTTATTTTGCACTCACGGTCATGTTATTGATGCCTTCATTCCTAACAAAAGAAATTCGAAAGGGGTTCGTTTTGGGTTCATTCGCTTTGCAACAATTGAAGAATCAAGGAAAGCGATATCAAAGATGAATGGTGCTCATATTTACGACAGCAAAATTAGAGTCTCTTTGGCTAAATATAAACCTCGACAATCTTATTGGAGAAAGTCTTCGACATTTGTTTAACGTAAGTCTGAGATGGAAGATGTTTCGAGTAATAAACAATGTGAAGTTGAGGGTTTTGTAGATGAAGATAAACTTCACGTGTTGAGTAACTGTCTTGTGGGGTGGTGCAAGAACTTTACCAAAATCGGTGATCTTGCTAACCAAATGCAAGCCAAAGGACTAGCTGGTTTCACGCTAATGAGAGCTACTGGAAATGTAGTTCTAGTGGTTTTTGAAGACTATGATTCGTTGAGAAGCGTAAAGGATGATAAATTAAAGACTCTTGCAAAATGGTTTTCTAGAGTTGAAACTTGGTCAGAGAGTCTGGTGGTGGAGTGTCGTCGCTTGTGGTTAGTTTGCGAAGGTGTTCCTTTTCACGCTTGGAATTGAGATACTTTCAAAAACATTACAGTTAAGTAGGGAAAATTATTAGCAATTGACAACAGCTGTGAGTTTCCATCGTCCTTTGATCGAGCTAAAATTCAAATACTCACAAAGGCTCAAGTGAGAATTGATGAGTTGATGGAGTTGAAAGTCGGTGCTAATTTATTCAAAATCATGGTGCATGAAGTTGATCCTTCCTTCAAACCAAATTCTTGGGTCCCTGAAGATTGCGATATTTCATTAGAACTTGTTCCTTCAATTGGATCGTAACTGTTCGGCAGCTGTATTCAGAAGCGTTTCTTTTAGTTTTTTTGTTGTTGCAAGTGTTGGTTTTTATTTTGTTATGTTCTTTTGCAACTTGAGGCGTTTCTTCTCATTATCTTGAAGGGCTTGTTTACTCCGACTATTGTTACGCTTGTCTTGTCCTTTTTTTGGGTTTCAGCCTTGACATTAAGTTTGTCAATGTGTTTAACTTCGTATTTCACTCTTTTTCAGCCTTTCATAACACAGATGGATGATGATGAAATCTGTGAGGAAATTAGTAAGCTAGAGGAGAAGCTCAATGAACAGGTAGTTTCTCAAAGGAATTATCGACTCCAATATGCAATCTTGTATCTACATTTTCTTTTTTCTTCACACTTTACAGTGAAGGTTTCATTCTTTATTTTATGATAATTGCCTTTGGATATAAACGAATTGCGTCCTTTTTCTATGCTTCACTGATATTTTTGTTGTTGGGCTGTCCATCATAAAGTTCAGAACTTGTTCTGAGAAGTTCATTTTTATAATTTTTTGTTTTTTTTAATGCAATAGGTTTCAAGGAAGAAAGTCTTGCTTGATAATCTGTTGAAAACTGTCTCAGAAACAAGAACACTTCAGGAGAAGTATTATTTCATCCTTTCTCTCCATATAGTTTTGAATTCATTTTCCTTTGAACATAGTCATTGGTGCCTAGCGTATGTATAAACATATCATTTTTTTTTATAAATAAAAGATATCATTTTTTATATAGGGAATTTGAACAAAATGCTCTTGACAAGCTTGTCACGATGGCTTATGAAAAGTACATGGTAATTCTTTTAATATCCAGTCTCCTGTTTGTTTGTTTGTTTTTTTTTTTTTTTGCACACATATAATGACAATGTTAAATATCTTGAATGCACAGAACCAAGTCTGTATGAAAGCACTTCAATACAAGGATATAGAAACCAGTCTTTAGTCTAGAATAAAGTCCAAGGATTTCAAGGAAATAATTGTCTGGGTGGATTAAAACTAACAAAGTAAGAAAGAAAAGATGGAAATTGGTGGGATGACAATATTGTTAACCTCCACCAACTCAAAGTTGATAAAAATCTTCTATATCACAGGAGTGAACTACCTCCTATAACGTAGTTCAAACTCCTTATAGTATTCAAATAGTGAAGAGACAACATCTCAAGATGATCCCTGAGATTTCTTTTGGCTGTTATCTGAGTTCAAGTGGATAATGCTTCTCCAGTTATTGTTATCTGATATCTGGAATTTGTGTCAACCATGAGTATAACGTGGTTGAAAAACCAAGGTTTTGGTACTTTCTTCTCCCTCTTCCTGGTATACACATTTAGATGTTCTCGTTATTTTTTTCACCTTTTGAGTCTTGGGGGTTTAGATTTTTCTAAAAGCATTTTGAAGAATTTAGCCATCAGAACTTTAGCTGATAAATCTTATGTTTTTCTCCCTACTAGAGCTTCTTACTAAGGCGGATAAATTTGCTTTGTTCTCTCTGTTTATGTTACAGCTTTTAATTTTCAATTGAAAATTTTATGCTAACAAAGTTGGACTGTTGATTATCCCAGTTATCATGCTATGTACCGACTTATTATGATATCATGCTGGTATTATATTTTTAATAATTTATTAATAATCTTTTCATATAGTTGTTGGGGTCCTAATGCTTCTGGTGGGAAGAGTTCCGGTAACAAAATGATGAAGCAAGCTGCATTAGCATTTGTTAAACGGACATTAGATCGATATCATAAATTTGAAGATACAGGCCAGAGCTTCTTTGATGAGCCCATGCTTAGGGACATTTTTCTTTCTGGATATTCCCGGCTAAATAGTGCATGATTAGTAGATACTCCTACACACACTGAAACTGGGAAGCCATGTGCCAACAGCTCCACCCGTTCTCTGGAAGGTAGAACTTCAAGTATATACTTTGATGCTTATGGAGAGACTGAGAGCAGACATTTTAATTCCCTCATGTCTAATTGCGTCTGTTCATGTGTTTTTGGTCCATGTAATGTGATCCTCTGTAAAATGTTATTTATTGATACCTTTATACTCTGTCTTCTCACACAACTATTCTGGCAGGTCAAAATGGGGATAGTTATGCTGTTGATCTGCTTCCACCCACAAATCGGTTATCCGACCAAACTACTGTCAAAGATGACTCATGGTCTAACAGCGCAAAAAAGAGAGAGTTATTGCTGGAGGATGTAGTTGGTGGTACTATTGGTGCTTCTGTTGCCCAGCCAGGCATTGGAAGTCCTTTGTCGAGCATTACAAAAGGAAAGAGAAGTGAGAGAGACCGAGAGGGAAAGGGACTTGGTAGGGAGGTTTTATCTAGAAATGGGACTAATAAGATTGGTCGAAACCAATATCCAATGTTAAGGGAGAAAGGAAAATAAAAATAAAGCCCAAGCAGAAAACAACTCAACTATTTGTTTCTGTGAATGGCATTCTTGGCGAGATGTTGGAGCAACCCAAACTATCAACCTCCATATCTAAGTCAAATGAGATAACTACTGATGATAATGCCAACGAAAAAGATGATTTTGGTCTTGATGTGTTGGATGACTTGCAGCTACCAGGAAAAGATTTGGGTTCATGGTTAAACATTGATGATGACGGATTACAAGATCACGACTTCATGGGACTTGAAATTCCCATGGATGATCTTTCTGACTTGAATATGATGGTTTGAGTTCCTTCTGTGTATAGTCTTGTTCATTATACCGTTGACAAACAAAAAGATAATCATTGTCAGCAAGAGATTACTGTTTTGTGGATAGTTGTTTGACTGTCTGGTCCATAATTAGGTTACATAGATTCTTTATAGGCTCCTCCCGAAGTTGATTTTCTAGTGAACCCATTTGGATGTCTTGAATTTTTCTCTTAAGTTGATGACTTCGACTGTAGAGATATTTTTTCCCTAGAAGTTAGTAGGTCTTAGCGAAATTGTATCCTGGCTGTAGCCTTTACAAATCAGAGAGTAATGCTGAGGTTGTACATACATTTATATTCCCAATAAAATAGTTTTTTTGTTCAAAATAATTGTTTTCTGGTTTATTGGTCTTTACTTTCACTTGCCAGCTGCAACAGCCGTTCAAAGTTATATGCGATGTGGTAACTTCACTTAAGCTTTAAGGATAAGAGGTAAGAATGTTCAATTCAATAATTGGTCATGTTTTTACATATAGAAAAAGATGATTGCGTTACCAACTGGGGACTACTAATTCCTTCCTGCTTTATTAATTGAATATGCAGATTCTCGCATCAATAATCTCAGGAACTATACATGGTAAGATCCCTCGTGCTACAAGGTTGTTGCATCAAATTGGTGCTTCTTTTCACTGTGTTTCTAGAATGACTTCTTAGTTCTTACTGTGTTACAGATACTAGGTTATGCTTTAAGTTGTCATTTGCAATCAATTTTGGCATTGCACTCCTTGCTTCTCTCCCCCTCTCCTAGCATCTGTCGTAGTAAGAAGTCTAAAAGGGTTGCTGGTAAACTGTTCTCTTGGATTTCCTGATCGAGGGACTTATATACCTGGGATTGAACGATAGAATGCCATCCACCATCTTCTGATAAACCTGGCATTACCACTGAGGTAATCTTTGCTCTCCTGACTGTATAAACCTTTCCATGCATTTTATATCTCTGTTTATATTTTTGCAAGAGAAAATATCCACGCACACACTTTTCCATTCTAGTCATTACGTCTAGGACAGTGTCTAAGGCTTGGCAGTGCTTATGTTACGTAATGTTCATCAACATGCTTTATGTTATTAGATGCCTACGACAGGAGTGTCGTCTTGTTTTCTATCTTAGTTCAACAGAATTGTGCCGATCTTAGGGATTCATGGGGTGACCATCTCAACTCGGTTTTCTTTTTCAATTCACGATATCAAGATTTGAACACTAACTTTATTTAGGAGATCTAACCCTCTACCCAACAGACCAACTAGTAGTTGATAGTAAGTGTCCTTTCTTTTATTTATCATTTACATCATTATTAATGAAAGATTAAATAAGAGTTTATTAGTTTCATTAATTTAGTTATCTTTTATCTACAAATTCCATAATGATTCCGTCATGTATACCATTTTTGTTAATTGCCTTTTGATATCTGATTATTATTTACAGAATTGTATTTATCAGCGATGGTATGTATCAAGTTACAGCGAGATGTAATCTTTGAAGTACACCGAGATGCGTGGGAAGTTGTGCAGGCAAAATCAAGAGATCATCATCTTTTATGATCCTATATTGACAGATGACAATCATCCACAAAAACATGGCTGTTTCAACAATTGAAAACTGTGACCTTTGAATTTGTTTTGTGCCAACTCTTATGTTAAAAAGGCTTGTACTAAAATGTCTTGCAACGAGTAAGAAGCTGCGATCTCTTCTAAAATTTTAGGGTTAACTACACAATACCTATACTATCAGAAGTTTTGGTCTGTTTTAGTATCTCAACTTTTATTTTTTTTTTCAAAATTGTATCTACTATTTAGTTTTTGTTTCATTTTAGTATCTCCTTAAAAACTTAATATCAATTTTGATCTGTTCTAGTACTTAAGTTTTCAATTTTTCCCAAGACTTAATGTTAAATTTTGAACAAGGGTATTAAATGAAACAAAAATTAAAATTTAGGTATGATTTGAAAAAAAATGAAAGTTTAGGTACTAAAACTGACAATTTAGGTACAAAACTAGTAATTTACCCAAATTTTAAGTTGACGTTTTTGGTTTCTTTTAGCTTTGAGTGATTCAAACCCTCAGTCTTGGTTCATTTTACAACTTGCAACATTTAGAGATTGAATATCACCTCCTTTGGAATCCAATTCATAATATAATCTAATAGCAAATACGCTAAACTTATCAGATTTCCAAATCCAGTAGTCAACTTTTCCAGTTTTGTGAATGACAAATTAAGATAGTGTAAACTCTTCGCATTTCCAATATTGAAAGGCAACTCAATGAAGCTTTGATTACCTTTTAAATCCAGAATTCTCAAAGAAGGCATGGAGTCGAAGAATCCATCTGGGAGAAATTCCAGGGTAAGATGGTGGGTGACTGGTGTTCACTTTGGAACTAATACAACCAAAAAGGGAAATCCAGTTCCCCTCTTCCCATTTTGTGAGTTCTCGAAACTTAAGCGAATTTCATCTTAATCCAATTCAAAAAATTCGCAGAGTGATTCAATTAGTAAACATATAAAATCGAGAAAAATTAAAGACACGCGATGAATGCACCATTACAGGCCCCATCACCTAAACAGAGTGAAAGCAGTCGTCATATAGACAAAAAAATCCACTTTCCCTCAAATTCAGTACAATTCCTATTTCAGGACGTTTATAGAACTGTTCATGGATATATATGACAGCATTACCTATCAATTACGGAAAACTAACACGCAGCAATAAGCTGAAACTCAAACTCTGAGTCTTCGGGCAAGAAATTCTTTTATCATTAACTTTGGGCGTCATCTTCACAACATCTACTCAGATAAGTCCCACACTATAGTCGCAGCAACAACTACAAATAATCCGGGCCTGGGAAAATTTGTAAAAAGGTGGCAGCGTTAGTTTCACTAATAAATATTAGTTACAAAATCACACAAGAATAGTTTTTGCTTATATTAGAATCTTTCATTTATTTATTTTCCCACCGTTTGAGTTTCCAAATGCAAGAAAGTATTCTAAAATCTAAATCAACAGAAACCTAAAGAATTAAGTTAATATGTTTTAGATAGGAAGACAAGAAATTTTGTTCCATCATAGAGAAAACAACTCCTTTTAACAGATAAGCAGCAAAATCCTGTTATCAAATCATCAATCCAACATCAAGCGGGGCAAAATTCAATTCCAAAGACAGAGTTAGCAAGTATTATAGTGCAAACCCATATACCAAAGCTATGACACCAAGCTCAAGCATATGCATACCACATAGATTCTAAAGTGTTGCAAGTGGTGATCCAACATCGTTGAAGTAAGATGAGAGTTCAGCATTTGAGTCATCATACTTGTTCAAGAAAGGCAAATCCTGTATTCACATTGAAATCAGATGTGAAGCATCTTTAACATATATTTAATCAATTCTTTACTGCTTGAAAATAATGGAGCCACAGAGGAATCAAGATATTTACATACCAGCAGTTCCTGAGCCGACTTTCTCTCATTTGGGTCTTTTTTTAAACTAACATGGATAAATGAGAAAGTAATTAAAAAAATGAAGAAAAAAACCCCAAGGTTGGGCTTCGAGAACGTGTATGATCAAAACATACTATAAAATCCATCTGAAAAGAAAGTTATTACCAATCACAGAGCCTATCATTCTAGTAATGAAAGGAAATTGATAAATGATCTCCTTTGACAGAGTACTAATTCGAAGAGAACTTTTCCTCTAATACAAAACTAGCAAACTCATGAGCGCAAAAATATTCTAGAACATAAGGGAAGTGTATCAAGTAACTCAAAAAATAATCTTTACCATGCAGAGATAAACGAGTAAAACTCAGGAGAAAATTGATTTGAAGATGCACAAGGTGGTGGTTGTTCAACAATTTGTTCCATGAGCTCATAAAAATTTGTCCATCCTGCTGCCTGATCTGGAGGGGAATAAGGGAATTGACCAGTTGCACACTCGAGCAACACCAGTCCCAAGCTCCAAATGTCACTTTTATTGCCATAATTGCTACCAATAATTCTCTCAGGCTAGAAAAGAAGTGCATAGACATTAAAAGACTAATGAGTTTAGAACAAATAAGAACAACATAAAACACAGCAACTAAAAGAACAATATTTTAGTAAAATTAAATTACTTACAGACATATAGTTGTACGTGCCGACAAAAGTGTTAGCTAGTCCTAAGGTGCTCGTCATTATTACACTCACACCAAAGTCGGTGATTTTGACTTCTCCTCTGTGATTTATCAGTAAGTTGGATGGCTTTAGATCACGGTGGATAATGTGTCTTTCATGATGAAGATACATCAAACCGTTGAGCACCTGCATTAATAAGAAGAATTTCACACTGCATACCAGAACATTTGGATAGACTATTAGTGATTCAATGTTCAAATTTACAAACCTGCTTACATATCGCAGCTAGATAGGGTTCAGGAATTGATTTAACCTTTTTCAGGAAGTCTGCTAAGGATCCACCATCCATATACTCCAAGATGATTGAAATGCAGCCATTGTTATAGAAAGACTGATAACAAACAACAACATATGGACACTGGGAGGACTGGTTTATTTTCAATTCCTTTGCAATCTGCTTCCGAGCTGACTCCTCAATATTCATTTGAATAACCTAACAAAATATGGCATGTCAGAAATTAAGAGTTGCGAGGACAACACGGAGATGCAAAACTCATAAATCATTTCTATTCTAATTTATTTTTTTTAATTTTTCCGACTAGCTCCAATATTTAAAAAGCAACAACAAAATCTTTTTAGAAGAATCACTTCTATCAAATAGAGAAAGCCTGTACACGCTTCATTAATTCTTAGTTTAGCCTACAACAGTTGCCTTTCTATAACAGGAAATTGATTATAATACATTTGTCAATCAAGATTTCGGAGAGGTTATACAAATAATTCTTGCTTAACAAAAGAACATGGGAAATTATAATACAAAATACATGCGAAAAAAAAGCAGAAAATGTTGAACTCATGGAAATGTACCTTCAATGCAAAAAACTGGCCAGTCCATTTGTGTTGGACCAATTGCACAATCCCACCATTACCCTTGCCGATAACTTTAATGGCATCTATATCTTCTAAACTCAGCTGATTGTCATTGTCAACTTCTGATGCCTTAATAGGCGGAAGCTGATGCCACAGACACACACAGAAAGAACCAAATTTAGATTTTCGAAGCAAGATCTTTCTTTATTAAAAAAATCAAACAGTTTTCGTCAATTTGGTAATATCGATTTAACCAAGAGCAGTCTAGAGATACATAAAAAGTCAAAAAAATCCGAACAACGAAAAAAGACATCTAAGAAAGGGGAAAAAATTAAATTCTTACAACTTCAGGTTCGGATTGAGAGACAATTCTAACACCGTCCTTGTTGACGAGGAGATCGCCGTCTTTGAATGTGCCGCTTTCGGTTCTGCCATGAAAAGATTAATCACCAAAATCAAACTTCTAAAAAAGGAAAGTATAAACTTTGAATTATTGGCGTAATAACAATTATTACAGAAATTTGGAGAAGGAGGTCTCATCTGGAGGAGGAAGAGAGAGCTTCAAATTAGGGATTAAAGTTCCCTTTTCCTTCGGCATTTCTCTTTCGATTTCTTCTTTGTTTTAAAGCTGGTTGGATGGAAGTCGGTCTTGGTTAATCGTAAGGGCTTCGAATTGAGGGTTTTAAAGAAAGAGAGAAAGGGGGAGTTTCTTCTTCTTCTTCTTGATTTTGGAAACTGAAAGAAAATTGGTTATTGGAGAGTGATTTTATAGTTCGCAGAGAGACACATAGAGCAGCGACCAGTCTCCTCCGTTACACAGCTGGGCCTGCCTGCCTCCCCTCCCCTCCCCTCCCCTCCGTTACCCGCGCCTCTTTTTCCTAGGCTCATCATGAATTCATTATTCGATTTTAACTCAATTAATTAATTGGACTAAAATTGTGTTTGATTAATTATTAAATTAATTACTGATTAAATTTTTAAGATTTATTATTAATTAAGGGTAAACTACATAACGGTCATGGAACTTTTATGGACTTGCATTTTGGTCTCCCAACTTGTACAAATTGTAATACATTCACTAAACTTTTAGTTCATTTTCAGAGAGGTTCTTACTCATTTTTATCTGACTGACATGGAATGTTACCTCCCGTCCCCTTCTTCTCCTTCTTCTTCTTGACGATCCCAGCAACAATAAAAGATGATATGGAGCTATAAAACAACAAGGACAAGGAGACCAGATGCTTTCATTCTTCTGAAGTTAATATTTTGAGAAAAAAAGTATTATAATTATTTTGAGCAACATTTTTATTTTCTTAGTCATGCATTCAACAAGAAACACCTCTTATGCTTTGTATTGTCTGGTGTCAATACTAACTTTCTAGTCATTTGACTCTTTATCAACAAATCTTTGGATTTAGCAACCAGAAAAAAAATCCAATAACAAAACATAATGAAATTCTGTGTGTTTGAGATATGTGTTTCCAAACTGCTTGCTTCTGCTAACCCCAAAATGCTTACTGTCCTGGTTTACGCCACCGTCCAAAAAGTGTTGTTCGACCAAACAGGGAAGAGACCAAGGACAACGGGAATGGTTTTCAAGGATGAAAATGGGAACCTGCATCTGGCGTTTCTCACGAACAACCGAAGGAGTGAAGTGATTTTATCATGTGGTGCAATCGGAACTCCTCAGATGCTAATGCTCAGTGGTATTGGACCCCAGAAATTGAACATTTCAATGGTTTTGCACGATGAGTTTGTTGGCAAGGGCATGTTTGATAATCCCATGAAATCACTTTTCATCCCAAATAATCCACCGGTGGAACAGTCCCATAAACTAACCGGAGGGTTGTCATCTATGTTGGTGTTGACCATGATTTCGTCCTGACCCAAAACTTTAGCTTCATTTCTTCTCTGCACTGAATGCTGTGATACCTTAACTGAAGTCAAAGAGCGTTGAGATGCTCCATCCTGATCCGCAGTCTCATTTATATCTACAGCAAACGCTGCAGCATCTTGATTGAGAGCAGAGATGGACTGAAGGGGGTGGGTGCAGTTGCCTCACCCTAAAGTTTAAAATAGTGATACAGTTTTAGATTTTTTTCTATATATTTTTTATTGAAATCTGTTTTCACCCCTAAAATTTTAGTTTGCCCCTCAACATAAAATCTTGAGTCCGTTCTGATTGACAGTATATCTAATATATTAGTAAGGATAAAGTTATAGATTCAAGAATACTAAGAGAAGTAACAAGAATGTGTTGTTAAAGAGGAAGGTGTGAAATTCATGGTTTTTGTTGGTATAATCGTCAAGAAGAAGAAGAAGGTGTGTTAACGAGAGGTAACGTGTCACATCATATAAAACTAACGGGAGGTAACCTTTTCTAAAAACGAACAAAAAGTTCAATGAATGTATTGTAAGTGCCCTAAAAATTCGATGACCATTTATGTAGTTTACCCATTAATTATTTAGATTTAAAATTAATTAAATATTCAAAGTCATCCTATTAATCAAACATATTAAATATTATATATATTATATATATATATATATATTGTCACTCGACTATAATACAATATTTTGTTGAATTATTTGATTATTAAAAGTTACAAAACAATATCTTGATTATAAGGCATTGTTTTATCGAGTCATCCGACTATTAAAAGTTGGAAAATGATCATTCAACTATTTCTATATTTCAAAATTGTCCTCTGTATAAAAAATTGATGGTTATTTGAACTAAATGTTAACCTGCTAATCGAGAGATGACAAAATCATATTTTAATGATGTAAATTGACATCATCATTGCTTTCAAGAATTGACGACATAATGTTTCAAGTATTGGTTAGACGACATAATGTAAACGGATAGTCGATTCATAAAATATAATTCAAACGATTTTAGGATCGGATTTTATCATATCTTAGTCAATAGGTTAATATCTAAATCGTACGGTCGTCATTTTTTAAAGGAAAATGATGAGTTTGGGATATATTAATAATTTATTGACAATTTTATAGCTTTTAATAGTCGAATGAATTAATAAAACAACATAATATAATCGGGAATCATTTGTATACTTATTATTTTTAACCACATTACACCTAATAAATTTTTAAGATATAATCAAAACTGAACCTAAATGAAAAGTATATTTATATTAAACTTAAATTAATTTAATTAAAAATTTATAATCGATCAAATTAATTGAATTTTATATAATTATATTACTAATTAAAAAATTAATTCAATTAATGGTTAAAAAAATCAGTTCATCGGTTTGATTACGGATCAAATTAACCGATCTAATACTCCTAATATTTCCCATTTTTAATTGAATAAAATAATTTTTATTCCATGAACTTGACAGGCTTTTCCAACATGGTCCCTAAGTTTTTTTTTTCATGTTGGTCGAGGCCCAAAACTATAAAATGGACCATCCAATTTCCAATTCCACAAACACAAATCCCATAAATTGGAGCTCCGGAAAGTGATCAGAGGTAAAATTCAAAACCCACAAAAAAAAACCACTTGGAAAATCAACTAGCTAGGGTTCTCTTTACTGCAATGGCGAAATCAATGAAACTGGCGGGCTTAAAATCGGTGGAAAATGCTCACGACGAGTCCGTTTGGACTGCAACATGGGTTCCCGCCACCAACTCTCGCCCGCCCGTCCTCTTGACCGGGTCCCTCGACGAAACCGTTAAGCTGTGGAGGCCCGACGAGCTCGAGCTCGTTCGCACCAACACCGGCCACTGCCTCGGCGTAGTTTCGGTGGCCGCCCATCCTTCCGGCGTGATTGCCGCCTCGGCCTCGCTCGACAGTTTGGTCCGCGTGTTTGACGTTGACACCAACGCCACTATCGCTACTCTCGAAGCTCCTCCCTCTGAGGTCTGGCAAATGCAATTCAATCCCAAGGTAAGCGTTATTTTTACTCTTCAAGTGAGAAAGTAGGTTAATTCTGGAAATTGATTAATGTATTAATTTATGCAAATGAATTGTTTATTCAAATGAAACAGATTCAGATTGATTTATGGTTTATCAATACCTCGAATAGAGTCTAAATAGAGTAGCGCAGGAAAAATTGAGTCTTCCTTTGTAATGAATGATATTGTTCATTTTAAGGGTAACCTTTACCATTGGAACATTACATTAAATGAAGTTAAGTTTGGTAATTGGTAAGGTAAGCTCTTTCCAACATGTTATATAAAACATCCTGAGAATCTCACGTTAACAAAATTATCTGAAATGAGTTTGTATTTGCTACTTTTTTTGTGTGTGTGTGTAAATTCTCTCTTTTGGTCTTCGTCGAGGAGCTGACCTGGGATTCATTGGTGAACTGTTAACATCTTTTTGGTTTTCTGGTAGTCTTAGTCTTATTTTGGATATCATCTCTACTATTTACGAGGAATGATTTTCTCGATGATAACTTCTGATTTAGGTGCTATGGTACGGTCTAGTGTTTTTCTTCCAAATATGTTTTGGGTGGTTTTCTAAGCTTATCTTTCAAAATTAGGGTACGACACTTGCTGTTTCTGGTGGAGGTAGTGCATCAATCAAGTTGTGGGACACTGCAACATGGAGGTTGGTTTCAACTTTATCGGTCCCTCGTCCTGAAGGAGCCAAGCCCTCCGATAAAAGCAGCAACAAGAAGTTTGTACTCTCTGTTGCATGGAGTCCGGATGGAAGACGACTTGCTTGCGGCTCAATGGATGGCACAATTTCTGTTTTTGACATAGCTCGTGCCAAATTTCTACATCACCTTGAAGGCCATTACATGCCTGTTAGGTCGCTTGTGTTTTCTCCTGAACCAGATGGGCGGAAGCTATACTCGGCTTCAGATGACGGTCATGTGCACATCTATGATGCTGAGGGAAAAGCTATTATTGGGGCAATGTCTGGTCATTCTGGCTGGGTGTTGAGTGTGGATGTAAGTCCCGATGGAGAGGCTATTGCGACTGGCTCAAGTGATAAAACCGTAAGACTATGGGATTTTAGGATGAGAGCAGCTATACAGACAATGAGCAATCACTCAGACCAGGTCTGGGCAGTGGCGTTTCGACCTAGTGGTGGGGGTCGTCTTGCCAGTGTGTCGGACGACAAGAGTATATCACTGTATCATTGTTCCTAACATGATTAGCTTTATGAAACTTGGCTTTAGATTATGTACTGTTTATTTGTTTTCAGCCATGAAGAAACCTGTCCTGTGATTTTCGCTTTGTTTTTTTCTGGGAACATCATTGAATGCCTACTGTTGAGCATTTATTGAATAACTTTTGAACTTCAGACTAAAATATGTGACTAACAGATGATTTTGGTGCTGAGTAAAGCAATCTAGATCAAAATTTACATGATAAAACCACAAGCAAAATCAAGCATGCCAAATGCTCCACTTAGAGTTGTAGAGCTTTATTTTCCAAATCCTTCTTGAGCACATCCATAATGAGATCTTCCTTCACTTGCACTGGCGAATTAGTGTTTTAGAGCTCCAACTAGGAACAAAGTGAAAAAAAGAGTAAAATATTAGGACTGAAATCACTATTATATATTTATCTATGATAAGGCACTTAGTTGAGCAGATTTAAAACTTCTACTTTCAACCATGTATAAAGGTGAGGCCCTTATTTTAGCATATGAGAACATCATATCCTTAATCCCGATTGTTTTTTGAAAATATTAGACCCTTATTTGGTTATTTAAAAATATTGGACCGTTTTTTAAGCATATGAGAACATCAAACCCTTAATTTCAACCATTTTAAAGATATTAGACCTTTATTTGACTGTTTTGAAATGTTAGATCCTTGTTTGAACATTCAGCCATAAAAAATGTAGTCTAATGCAATAATAGATAGTGGAGTAACTACGAAAAATTAGAAAAATGTAGGATCTCGAAAAGCAATAAAGCAAAGACAAAGGGACCACCAACGACAAATACTGAAAATGCCATGCATAAACTAATTAACCGTAAATATAATACTTTCGCGTAGTTTCATTTTGAAATGTTGGATAGCAAAAGAAGGCAGCGGCAATTCAGAGAACGAAACGGGACATCGGCCCGCCTTTCAGCTTCTGATGTTTCTCTTTTGGCGCTTTTTTTTCATATTTTCTTTTTGTTGAATCGAATGTTTTGTTGTTGTTGATGAATTTGGATAGGGAAAGGCTGAAGGGAGGCTATTTATTAAACGAATAAACCAGGGGTCTGATTGGGAAATTTTGCTCTCTGGAAAGCTGCATTTGGTATTTTATTTTAATTTAATTTCTGTGTTCAATACAGAATTCATTCATTTCATTTTGTGTTTGTTAGATTTGTTTTTGTTTAATGAATTTTGGAATAACAGATTTATGTATTTATTTATTGGTTTTGATCCCATGCGTAAAAGAGATGATGTTGGCCAAAGTCGAAAATAGGAAGAAGAATGGTGGAGAATCATGTAAGTTGTTGAATGAAATTGAAGTTACTAGCTAAGCATTGTATTTGGACTAGAATCCTCCATGGAATTCTTTTATGATTCTAATTCTCGTTCCAAATCAGTCACGAAAACCCGCCATTTGGAGCCGAAAGGAAGGATTAAGAACGCTGATGAGAATCCATCACCACGTAGAGACAAGAAATTCTTTTGGAGCTGGAAGGCGTTAAAAGCATTTTCGAATGATAAAAGCCGTAAGTTTACTTGTTGTTTCACACTTCAAGTACACTCTATTGAAGATTTGCCGGTCAGTTTTAAAGAACTTAGTCTATGCGTGCATTGGAAGAGGCGGGAAGAGGATCGACTGACTCATCCTGTTAAAGTTTTTGATGGAACTGCAAAATTCGAAGAGAAGTTAATGATTACTTGCTCCGTATATGGTACTAAAGGTAGACCTCACAATTCAGTTAAGTATGAGGAAATGCATTGTTCGCTTTATGCTTCCGTGTTCGGAGCACCGGACCTTGATTTGGGGAAGCATCAAGTTGACCTTACGCGGTTTCTTCCTCTCACATGGGAGGAATTGGAGGAAGAGAAGAGCTCAGGGAAGTGGACAACAAGTTTTAAGTTATCAGGGAAGGCCAAGGGTGCTGTAATGAATGTCAGTTTTGGCTATATGGTTTTGTCTGATATGAAGCAGAGTAGAAAAACGGGTAGTAATGATGATCAGAAGAGCACAATGAGGGCTGTTGAGAGTCTTCCCTGTTTTCCTAGCACCACATCCTTATCTCTCTTTATGGAGGAGATGAAAGAACTTAATGATATTCTGCCTGCATCAAAGTCGGACACCGACGATGCAAATGTGGTAGATAGGAAATTTGATGAATACAAGTCTGATGATGCTTTAATTGCTTCTAAGCGTGAACCTGATGTGTTGGTTGAACATTTTGAGCCTACCTTACCTCCATCTTCTGTTGCATCTGAATTAAATGCGTACATAGAGAAAGAAACCAAAGAAGATGATTTTTCTTTTGTGGGAAAGGGGAAAGAATTATCTTCACAAGAACAGGTTAGGTCGGAGGAGGGTTCCATGGTGGCTGTTATATCCAAAGTAGAAAGTAATCAAAATTTTGAAACTAATCCCGGCATGGGTGTAAATTCTGAAGATTCCTACGAGCTTTGTCCCTTAAATGAGGTCAATTGTGTTAATCCAGACACGCTTGTGGTGCAAGATTGCAATTCCAAAGTGTATGACCAAGTCTCAAAAGAATCACTGATGAGAGAGTTGGAGATAGCTTTAGATGGCATTACAAATTTGGAGGCAGCATTAGATTCTCCTGATCATGAAGACTTGGAAGACTACATGGAGCACAATGCTAATTATGAAACAAATAGAAAGTCATCTATTAGCTTGGATGAAGTTACTGAATCTGTGGCAAATGAGTTCTTGAGTATGCTTGGAATTGATCGGAGTCCATTCAGCTGGAGTTCTGAGAGTGAGCCCGAGTCACCAAGGGAGCGTTTACTAAGGCAGTTTGAGAAAGAGACCCTAGCCAGTGGTTGGTCATTATTTGATTTTGGCATGACTGATAGGGAGGAAATAGAATGTGGTTCCGACATCTCTACTCCGTGGAATTCGAGTGGGATTTGGGATATGTCATTTGTTGTTCAAGATGCTGTGCAAGAGCATCGGATGGAAACTAATGGGAGGATCAAAGTGAGGGCTAAAGTTTTGGAAGACTTGGAGACAGAAGCTTTAATGCATGACTGGGGATTGAATGAGAATGCTTTCCAGCATTCTCCACCTCGTTCTTCTGTTGGCCTTGGAAGTCCATTTAAATTGCCTCTGGGAGAGCCACTTGATCTTCCCCCTCTTGGAAATGGTTTAGGTCCATTGCTTCAAAAAAAAAACGGTGGGTTTCTACGATCTATGAATCCCTCGCTTTTCAGGAACTCTAAAATTGGTGGGAGCCTGATCATGCAAGTGTCTAGTCCAGTTGTGGTGCCTGCAGAAATGGGTCCTAGTGTAATGGACGTACTTCAACGACTGGCCTCAATTGGGATTGAAAAGCTCTCACTGCAGGCAAATAAGTTGATGCCTTTGGAGGATATAACCGGTAAGACTATGCACCAAATTGCTTGCGAAGCTGCCTCCACTCTGAAGGGATCACAGAGGTTTGTGAGCTCATTTTTCTTTGGTTTCCTGCCATTTATTTCCATGATAAACTTCGTTTGTGAAACCATACTGATATTATATGCTAGTGCTTCTTCTGTGCAGCCAGTTTTTGTTGCAGCATGATTCTGAGGTTGGGGAAAAGAAAATCAAAATATCACATGTACCCAGATCTAACATGCTTAGTTCATCCTCTGTCAATGAGATGAGTTCGGAACATGTATCCCTTGAAGATCTTGCTCCCTTGGCAATGGATAAGATTGAAGCACTCTCAATGGAAGGGTTGAGAATTCAATCTGGCATGTCTGACGAGGATGCACCTTCAAGCATCAGTGCGCAGTCTATTGGGGAAATTTCGGCACTTAAGGGTAAGGGATTTGGTATTACCGGATTCCTTCGCCTGGAGGGAACTGCTGGGTTGCAATTGTTGGACATAAAAGACAGTGGTGATGATGTTGATGGATTGATGGGCCTGTCACTGACGCTTGATGAATGGATAAGACTTGATTCTGGGGATTTTGGTGATGAAGATCAACCAAGCAAGCTTTCTAAAATCCTTGCTGCTCATCATGCTACATCATTAGACTTGATATGCAGAGGGTCGAAGGAAGAGAAAAGACGGAGTAGAAAGTGTGGTTTTTTAGGGAATAACTTCACGGTCGCATTGATGGTGCAACTTCACAATCCTATAAGAAACTATGAGCCAGTTGGTGCACCAATGCTTGCTTTGATTCAAGTGGAGAGAGTATTTGACCTACCAATGCCAAAGATATACTGTAATATTTCGGCTGCTTTGAAGAAAAACAATCAAGAGGATGATGACTCTAAGTATGCTTTGAAGAAGCAGATGAAAATGGAGGATATGAAAGAGGAAAACAGTTCCCAAGAGAAAGAGCCTCAATTCAGAATCATAGAAGTCCATGTTGCAGGTTTGAAGACTGAGCCTGGCAAGTCAAAACTTTGGGGTACCACGACCCAACAACAGTCTGGTTCTCGATGGTTGCTTGCCAATGGAATGGGAAAGAGCTATAAACATAGCCCATTCGCGTCCAGTTTCGCTTCTAAGCCTTCAATCCGTTCAACAACAAAGGTTCAGCCAGGTGACACTTTGTGGAGCATCTCGTCCCATATCCATGGTACTGGAGCCAAATGGAAAGAATTGGCAGCTCCCAATCCGCATATTCGAAACCCTAATATCATATTCCCTAAATAGACTATCAGATTGCGATGAGTTGTTCATGCAATGAAATCTGCTTGAAAGGATTAGCTGCTCCTAAACTTGGTGTGACTGTTGGTGAGCCATTTTATACAGCTCTGAGATTACACGGTTGGTAAGCTTGCTTGTGGCCTTGTGGGGATTTTCATGCATTTATTTTGAATGTGTTAATTCATGCAATTCAACCCTAAAGCACAGGTGCGGTTACATTATCATTCTGATCTTGTAAATTTATATATTTTGGTGATCAAGAATGCATGGTGTAATTTATGTCTTATTTAGTGCAGTTGTGTTCTGTCTCATTTGTCCCTTCATGCTGCTTCTATCTTACACATCTTCATTCTCATTGTCTATTTCTTTATCAGTTGAATGGTTCTGCATTTTTTTCCTTGAGAAACCCATACTTTCTAAGAGCCCATAAGTTCATACGAACTACATTTCCTACGAAAACAACCCCATAAGTCCCAACCATGCCAGCACCGATATCTGGGTTACATAGTGAAGCATACCAGAGGCACTGTCCGGTGACATATGTCTTAGAGATATAAAGTAAGTTATCACTTGTGCTGTTATGGCAATCCACGAGATAATCATTTGAACCCGCATCCATCTCCGTTTCTTTATCGGTGGCCCACTAACCAGCAGGAGGATTATGCTTAGAGATGCGAGGAAAGCGTGTTGAAGATCATAAATTGACCTTATTCAATACCCTGGTTGTATGCCATAACTGCAGTTCCCGCTTTACGTGGGTGCTCCAATGGGTTTCTTTCATCATCGACCGTTTCATCCACTTGTAAAACGCCCCCTGGAGGGGATATTGCTGCTTGGTATGCCACTGTTGCGATCAACGATGATACCACCATTAATGCACTTCGTTTCCTACTAAGCCTATCAGTGTGTTTTTGCTTTGTTATTGGCTTCCTTGAACTGGTTTCTGATTCTATGGATTTATTTGAGACCGGAGACTTTGGTATCCGAGGAATCTTCGGTGGACTCGGAATCGACTGCAACTACATGTAGATCATTTGAGCTTAAAGCTCCAGCATCTCTGAGGATGGATTCAATTTCCAGGTCTCTAAGAGCTCTGGGGCTTTGCTTCAAAGTATATAATGCTGTGCAGCCATTGTTGTTCATTGCATTTGCATTCAGTCCAGGGATAGTAAGCAGAAACTTTATGATCTGCAACCATAAATCGAAAGATATTGAACGCTTAAGCATATTCGATCACACACCATCTACATTCGAAAAAAAAAATACTTTGTTAGAAGCTTACCTCAATTTGCTTATTGGCAACAGCAATATGTACCAAAGTGTTCCCTTCACAATCCTTATGATTCACCATTTCATCATCTTTTCTATTCAGTTCAATCAGGCTCTTCAAACCCACCAACCTATTACTTTCCACACACAAGTGCAACGCACTTTCACCTCGTTCAGTCACCACCCGAGCTCGAACCAACTAGTTCACTACCTCAACCCTTCCCTTGATAGCCGCTAGGTGGAGTGGCGTCCGACCATCTTGATTTCTCACCGTCTACATCTCTGGCTCCGCCTTGACCAACTCTTTGACTATCTGGAGATACCCTTTTGCCGCAGCAAGGTGAAGGGCAGAGCAGCCGCGGGAATCCAACTCCGAGTTGAGACTCAGAAGGTGTTGGACGAAACTGAGGTGGCCTAACATGGACGAAACGTGGAGAGGGGTGTCGGAGGAGCAAGAAACTATGGAGCGGTGAAGAATGAGAGGGTCTTCTTGAAGTAATTGGCTAAGAGATTCGATGTCTCCTTCCATGGCCGCATTTGATAACCTTTCCTCCATTTTTGTTGCCCTTCTTCTCCACTGTTTGGTAATGGATGCAGACTCAATTATCGAGGGTCAATGTCTGATAAAAAGCCGCCGATTAGAGTGGGAACTGACCGGAAAAACAAGAAGTGGGAAGTGGCTTACATTGATGACGATGATGCTATGGTCAAAGGTTTTAGTGTGCTTGGGATTTTTGTCGTGGCACTGGGATAGGGTGGGGCCCTTAGAAGCTTCCATTTCTAAATATCAAAATAAATATATATAAACAAGAATAGTAATCTTCTGCATTATACAGCTGAGATAAACATAATTTATAACAATTAATTAAGAACCTAGTCAAGTATCACTGATAAAATTTAAAGTTGTTGAGATTCGATGAAGTTCAAATTGATCAACCAAATAATTTATTAAGAGATGGTGAATTGGTTTTTTTTTTGTTTAGGTATTAAGGAGTAAAAAGATGAGATAAATTGCACAAGGATTTATAGGGATTTAATTTCTCAACCAAGTCTACATCCATTACCTTAGCTCATCATTAAGGATTTTCTAACAAATTCACTAATTTGTTTTTTTTCCAGGACAAAAAGATAACATTTACAACTCCCTAATTTTTCAAAGGCTAAGCTATAATCAATCAACTTTACAAAAAAGAATAAGATGTAAACAAGAAAAACCTCTCAAAAGGAATATGTTTACAAGAATTAATCTCCCAAGAAAACAAATAAAAGATTTGCAATTAGCTAAAAAACACTAATATTTATAAGAGAAAAGAAAATAAGAATAATAAGTTTTTCTCTTGTGTTTGATTTCTTTTATAGGGTTTTTTTCCAATTGTACTCAACTTATTTTTATATGTTGGAATAAGTATGTGGTCGTTTCTAGCCTTTGAGAATATTTTAGAGCGGCTGGGGATTAATTTTTTACAAAATAAAACTGCCTAGGACAGGGAGTGTCGGTATTCTTTTAATGATTATCGATATTACCTTTGTAATATTTAAATAAACTAGCCGTTAAAGACCGTTGGGCTTGACCAGTATCGATATTGTGCTTCATAGTATCGATATCACTGTGTAAAGAAGTATCGATACCCTTTTGAGTATCGGTACCTATTTTTGTATTATGAAATTTGAGCAATTTGGAAAACATCTAGTAATATCGATACTACCTATAGAGTATCGATACTTCTTTTACTTTTGGTATCGGCACCACATTAACAATATCGATATTGTTCATATAGTATCGATACTATAAGAACGATACCGGTACTACGTACCCATAAAAATAATTTTGTGCTCAAATTCTAGTTTAATGGAATTTGAATTATTTTTGAAAACTTTGAACAAATTAAATATTTTTGCCTTAATTTGTTATATCAAAACAATATAAAATATAGTTCAACAATCTCCCCTTTTTGATATAACAAAACATTTGAAAATTTATTTTGGAAAAATTTTCCCTTAATAAAACATTTTATGAAAAAGAAAAATATTTGAAAAATATTAAAGCTCCTCATTTTTCATTATTGAAATTAAATTTTTCAAACTCATATTTTTCTCCCTTTTTGTTATATAAAAAATAATTTAACTTTAAAGTTCAAAAATAACAATAGAAAGTAAGTGGTAAATTTTAACATAAAATCATTTGAAAAATTAAAGATCTCCCTCAATAAAAGCATTACAAACAAAAAGTTGACTTTAAAAGTTTGACAGTTAAAAAAATTGAATTTCATCAAAGATGAACAAACATGTTAGTAGCAAATAAAATTCAATATATTCAAGTCTAATATATTTTATGCAATACTAATTTTTGTATTTAAGTGCATGTGTATAAAGGTATCAAAAAATGTTATACATTTAAAAAATTGATATCAATTGTTAGAGATATCATTTGCAATAACTCACATCCATAAACATTTAAATTAAGGTCAAAAATTAAAAATTTGTAAAAACAAAGTATTAAAACCAATTTTGACCAAAATTTATTATAATGAACAAACATTTATGAAAAATCATTAAAATTTTAAAAAATGTTCATCATAACACTTTTTAACATACATGAGATAGAAGATATAAAATTATTTAAAATCAAAACTCGTGCATGCTTAAATTAAATGAGCAACAAATTATGCAATATAATCAAACTAAGCTTAGAGGTTACCCATTATATATCAAGTGTGGCTAGAGCATTTGAGTATCTCAACTTTCATTACTATTGCTCCACACACCTATAAGAGACATTTATGTGGATTTTGGTATCCAAATTGCTTTGGATCCTTGAATGTTAGTTTTAATGTCCCTTGTTCCTTTAGGAATCCATACTTGTTTAATTTTAAAATATTTTTCTTTCTCCAAATGACAAGTATATTATTTGTGACCATGATAATTATAATGCGAGCATTTTGTCATTATAAAATTAGATAAATTATTTAAAATGATATCTTTTTCTTTTGTTAAACATTCAAACTTAACCTTTAAATAAGAACTTTCTTTTTCAAAATTTTCAATTTTCAATTTTAAAAACTCTAAATCTTTTTTCAAAACTTAATTTTATTTTTCAAAACCAACTTTTACTTTAAAAAAATCGTTTTTAACTTTAACTTTTAAAATTATTTTCTTATATTTGGAGTTCATGGTCTCAAACTCTAAAAATAATTCATCATATGCACATTGTAAATCATCAAAAGAATATGAATTGGATTCATTTGAGCTAGAAAATACCTCGGACTTTTCAAGAGCCATTATGCACACCACCTTTGTTGGTTATTCTTTCTTGTTTCCATGTATCTCTTTGAGCTTATTCCAAAGCTCTTTTGTATTTGAACAAGAAGAAACTCGTTCATAAACATCGGGACCAAATGTAGAAAACAACATGTGCACGGCCTTAGCATTTGTTGAGTTTCCTTCCGTTCTTGGGCACTACACTCTTCGTCTTCTTCTTTGGAGAAGAATAGTCGTTCTCGATCATCTCCCACGCATCAAGATCATTGGATTGGATGAATAGCTTCATTAATTTCTTCCAATGATGGTCGTTAGTTCCATTGAAGTATGGAGGCTTGTTGACCGGTTGGGAGTCTTCTATGTGGAACGAGCCGGAGGTGGAAGAAATTTTCTCGGTTGTGTTGAAAATGGATAGAGTTTCTTCAATGATCATCTCAAGGTTGTTAGACCTTTTAATGAGTCAAGCTCTGATACCAATTGTTGGGATTAGATGAAGCTCAAATTTATCAACCGAATAATTTGTCAAGAGTGGATGAATTGGCTTTTTGTGTTTAGCGAGTAAGGAGTAAAAAGATTAGACAAATTGCACAATGATTTATAGTAGTTCGACTTCTTAACCAAGTCTACATCCACTACCTTAGTTCTTCACTAAGAATTTTCTAACAAATTCACTAACATGATCTTTCTTTTTCATGACAAAGAGATAACATTTACGACTATCTAACTTTTCAAAGGCTAAGCTGAAACCAATCTCATTTACAGAAGGAATAAGATGTAAACAAAAAAAAAACTCTCAAAAGAAATATATTTACAAGAATTAAGCCCACAAGAAAACCAATAAAAGATATGCAATGAGATAAAAAAACACTAATATTTACAAGAGAAAAAAAATAAGAATAATAAGATCTTCTCTTGTGTTTGACTGGTTAGATATGTATTTTTTTCAAGTGTCAATAACTTGTTTTTATATGTTGGAATGAGTTTGTGACCGTTTCTAGCCGTTGTGGATGTTTTGGAGTCATTGGAGATTAATTTTCTGCAAAATAAAACTGTCAAAGACAGAGAATATCGGTACTCCTTTAATAAGTATCGATACTACCTTTGTAATATTTAAATAAACTAGCCGTTAAAGATCATTGGGCTTGACCAATATCGATATTATGCTTCATGATATCGATAACATTGTATAAAGTTGTATCGGTACCTGTTTTGCATTCTAGAATTTGAGCAATTTATAAAACATCTGGTAGTATCGATACTACATAGAGAGTATCAATACTTCTCTAACCTTTAATATCGATAACATATTAACAATATCGGTACTGTTCATATAATATCGATACTATAAGAACAATATCGGTACTATGTACCTAGGGTTGCACATAATTCGGATTTCAATCCGATCCGGATCGGTTTTTATCCGATCCGATTTTTTCCCATAGAAAAAAAACCGGTTTATAAAATAATCGGTTCGGTTTCTAACCGGTTTGGAGGGCCGGATATCCTAACCGGTGTAATCGGTTTCGGTTTTAAAAAAACCAGTTTTTTTAAAAAACCGGTTATAAAAAAACCGATTTTAATATTCCAGATTGCTCATAGGGAACCGATTCCCCCCCAAGGGGGTACCGATTCCTCACTGAATGGTTTGGCTCCGAGATTTCCAGAATGCTCGGAGGGAACCGATTCCCCCATAGGGGTACCGATTCCCCCCTATTCAACGGTCGAAATATTTGAATTTTACACTTAGGGAACCGATTCCCTATGAGAGGGTACCGATTCCCCCACGCTCTAAGCATTTTTATTAAATGTTTTCACACTTAAACGGCTATATTATCTTCATTAATTATCACTAACGTTCAGAAGTGATTCAAGGTGTATTTAAGCAAGCTTAGAAGTCATTGATCAAAGACAAGAAACATCAAGCAACTAGAATCAAGAGAGAATCAAAGAGAAAGCATCAAACCTCAAGTTCGATAAATTCAAATACTTAATTGAAATACTTAATTAACTCAACATAATTGAAATACTTAAATACTTC
Source organism: Hibiscus syriacus (assembly GCF_006381635.1). Taxonomy (NCBI): domain Eukaryota; kingdom Viridiplantae; phylum Streptophyta; class Magnoliopsida; order Malvales; family Malvaceae; genus Hibiscus; species Hibiscus syriacus. The sequence goes on along the minus strand of NW_024063342.1, from coordinate 703,688 downwards.
CAAGTTTGATAAATTCAAATACTTAAAAACTTCCAAGTTCGATAAATTCAAATACTTAAAAACTTCAAGTTCGATAATTGAAACAAAGTTTACGATAATTGAAATAAAGTTATAAAATAAACTACATTGCCATCTCTTCTTCATCATCTTCGCCTTCTTCGTTTGGAGGGGATATTCCAAGTTCGACTTCTTCAATGTGTAAGTTTGCTTCCAAATCGGCATCAATTGCATCTTCTAGGGTGGTGATATGTTGCTTACGAGCCGCTCCATCCAAATAATCCTTTAAACAAATGCATACTTCCACCGACTCGGGACTTAGTCTTGATCTCCGTTGTGATATAACCCTGCCACTAACAGAAAAAGCGGATTCTGAAGCTACCGTAGAAGCTTGGACGGTTAGTAAATCACGGGCCATGGCGGCTAGAATCGGAAATTGTGCTTCCTTTTCTTTCCACCAAGCCAAAATATCCAAACTTTCAAACTCTTCAAATGTCATTTTTGATAGAAAATCGCATGACATGTAATTTCCCAACTCGCTACTTGGGGTGGTAGTACGTGATCGTTTGGATTGGGAATTTACAAGAGTGTTAAAAAGATTCAAATTTATGTTACTTGGACGTCTACTAGATGATTCCGCATTCATTCTCATTTGATCGTGTATTACACTACTTGATCCGTATTTAGTTAAATAAATTGCAAACATGTCTCGAAAACATTTGTTAAAATAATTTATTTGGTTTTGGACAAAGTTGGGTTCATCATCGGTTAGATTAAAAGCAAACGCAATTTGTTCAATTAGTGTTTCAACCCCACCAACATTTAACGTTGGGTTTAAAGCGACGGCACAAGTAAAAATTGGGGGAATCTCCTTAAAATATTTTAAAAGTTTTTCCTTCATTGCAAAGCCAATTTCTTGAAAAACTTCGGTTTCAAATTCAAAGTCATTTAGTCGGGTAGCCAACAAAAATATTTGATTAAGAACCAACGGGCTAGTAGGGTAATAAACACCGGATAAAAAAGTTGTTGCATTTTTAAAAACCTCAAGCAAATCGGTTATTTTGGCTATAGTTTCCCAACTCGAATCCGGATAAATGTCTGGGACATGACCCCTCTCGAAAAGTCGATCGTGAAATGTTTGCAATGTTTCCCTTTGCCTTAAGGCAGTATGCATCATCATCCAAGTTGAGTTCCAACGAGTTGGACAATCCAAATTAGGACCCAAAGCTTTTTTATTAACAGACTTACAAAATCGTTTATAATCATTTAGTCTTTTGTTGTTGTTACAAAGAATCGATTTTATCATTGTTTTAAATTCTAATCTAATTGGCTCAATAACCTCCAAACCGGCTTGCACGGATAAATTAATTATGTGTGCAACGCAACGGGTATGAAAAAACGCACCGTCTAAAATCGGTGAAAGTAATATTTTCAATCTTGGAACCGCGTTTGTATTATTCGATGCATTATCAAAGGATATAGAAAAAACTTTATTTTCTAATTTATAAAGACAAATTACCCGTTTTAAAAGTGTAAATAAATTAGCACCGGTATGCGGCTCACCGAAAAATTCAAACGCGATTGTTCTTTTCATCATTTGCCAATTATCTTGATCTAACCAATGTGACGTAACGGCTAAAAAAGAATTTCCGGTATTATGAGGGGAACTCCAAACGTCACATGTAAGCGACACACCATAACGGTGTTCTTGGAATCCTAAAATCATTTTTTCCCTCGCCGTACGCCACATTTTTATAGCATCTCTTCTAAGGGTAGTACGACTTACTTGAGTATAACGTGGTTGCATTAGTTGTTGAATTGTTGTCGTGAAATCTTCATCATCAAAGTGGTCGAACGGCAATGCTTTTGTAATCACGAACTTTGTAAACGCTTCTCGTAATTTTTCGTTGTCGTAAACAAAAACACCACCTTGCGGTGTAAGATTCGATTGACTAGGATCCGATCTTGAGCGAAGTGCCTTGCATGATTTTGTCAAATGGTTCTTCAACGTTGTGTTTCCTTCCGATGCAGGAAACTTTAGACAAAGTTTACAACGCGCCCTCCTCGAGCCATTTGACATCTCACATAAATCGTAGTGATCCCAAATATCTTTGTTTCGAGTGTGTTCGATCACTCTCACGACTTCAAGGTTTCCCCCGACGGAAGATTCAGCAGTATTACTCATGATGAATAAAAAATTACAAAACTAAGATTTGAGAGATGTTTAAGTGTTGTGTAATAAGATTTGAAAAGTTGTAATCAACCAAATACATCCCCAACCTATTTATACATGTTTAGGATGGTAAAATAGTAATTTTTTTTTAAAAAAAACGGTCAAAAACGGTCACAAACGGCTAGTTTTTTAAACCCAGACCGGTTTTTTTTTTCGGATAAAAACCGGTTTTTTAACCGGTTAAAAAACCGGTCTGGGTTTTTTCTCCAAACCGGTTAAAATAACCGGTTTAAAAAAATCCGATCCGATTAAAAAAAAACCGGTTTTTCCCAAATCTGGTTTCGGATATTTTTTTCGCAAAATCGGATATTCGGATTTTTTGTGCACCCCTATATGTACCCATAAAAAATAGTTTTGTGCTTTAATTCTAGTTTAATGGACTTTTAATTATCTTTAAAAAATTTAAACAAATTCAATCAAATCCAAAAACATGTCAACATTTTATCTTAATTTGCTACATCAAAACATTATAAAACATTGTTCAACACAAGTCAAACTCTTTTCAGCCTAATCTTAAAACAGATTTTCTCAAGACACTTATAGTTACACAGCATGCATGATCGATGGTTGAAATGATGATATAATACATAATATCAAAGCCAAGGATGAGTTGCCGACTTCGTTGACCCGGTTTCTCACATGACAATTGAAGCATAGTGTTGGATTCCATTGCACATGCTGCTCGCGCCAGGAGAGATGTCCATGAATCCGTGTTTCGGTCGCTGGAAATTGCCAGTGTTGTTGGAGACGCTTGAGATGTCAGAGCAGCTTGTACTCGAAGCGCTGCAATCTACAGCACGCAAATGGCCCCCGAGTTCTAATCCACTGTTCATTTGGTCTGAGCAGCTGGCATTGGAAATGGAACGGGAACTTGTGTTGAAAGTTGGGCCAGGAGGAAGTTGAAGCTTCTGTTTGCTAAGAAAACGTCCACCGGATCCCCGAACCCTATTCAATGCATGACGATGCCGAGATTCATGAAGATATGGCTGCATTTAGTTCAGACCGAAGCAGTTAAAGGCCCCCAAAAAATGTTGCCATTACTAATACAAATTCATGTTTAACATCATTGCTAAAGCTTCACTTTTATCCATCGGTCGTTAGTTTCCAAAATATATACTCCATGACACTAAACATTGTTATAAGTTGAAACAAATTCCGAAATGAATTCTACATATATACCTTCCGAGATTTGACAAGTTTGTTTTGCGCCTCGAGCTTTGCACGGTACCGCCTCCTTCTAAGAATCCCATTATATTGTTTTGCATTGACATAAACAGGGCCATCTTCAGCAAGATCAAGCGGTAGCAGTATTCGTGCTGGTGCACTTCCTCCTCCCGTCTGGGCCTGAATCTGGTCAAGTTTAAGATAAAGTTGCATTACAAGAAGAAAAATGGTAAGTAACACGAAAGATTCTGTGCTAAACAAGGTGAAACCTTAGACCAATACTACAGGAGCAGGGTCAGTTATTGAAGAAAAGAATTCGAGCTTTTCTAAGCTATTCGACCCCATAGCTAAGAAACATTTTGTTGATAAACAGCAAACCGGAAAAAATCCTATTAAAGCAATCAAGATGCCAATGATTCGCTGAATTGAAAATAATCACACTAACAACTACTGCGGCAAGGCAGAATAGCTTGGACGATCTTACAAACGCTGGTTGCCCATCCGGAGTAAATAGGCCACCGAAGTATGCGTCCGCATAAGGATATTGAGCAGGAGCCTGAAACAGGATGAGGATTATTAGTTTAAAGCAGGGCCAACCAAATGAACTTAATAGTCACTGCTAAACATGTTTAACATACCATTGAATGATTATTTTTTGGACCGGAATGGCTGAACATGGTGTTCGGATTGTTAAGCAAGAAAACCGGCTTCATTTTTGCCTCTACGTCCTTCCTACAACTTTCAGCCTGACCTGATGCGTGAGGAAACAATTATGATATCAGGCAAACATTGTTCAATTTGTCAAACTCGAAAACAAGCCTCCCTCTTCAAATAAACTATCTAGTGGATCCTTTTTGACACATTTGGGAACTAAGGCAAAGCACATTAGAAAGACTGCTAATGGCCAACAAGAAGATTCCTAATTGCGGAACTTGCAAGAACAAACTATAAGAACTAGGGCATGGCTAATACATGGGATACCGACCATCGCTGAAGAAATAAAGTGGATTGATCGTGGAACCCTAGAAGCACAAGCTTAGCACATGAACCGAAATCACAAGTTAGATTCAGAATGTAATATTTGGCAGCTCATTAACATTGCACAAAAACTCAGACCAGAAGAAGAACAATGCGAAAGGTGGTTGGTCCGGTGATCGTCGCTACTGTTCATAGTTCTCAAAACCAGAATTTTTTTAGGCAAAAAATTTAACTAATACATGTATTAAGAGCAACCAAGTGCACCTGGACATCTTTGGAAAGTAAAGTGAAGACGAAATCACTAGGAAATCTTGAAGAACTAGAAGAATTAGTAATTGAAAGGTAGTAGTTTAGATGCTTATTTAAATCATCGAGAACTCACTCAGGATTGAACACTGGACACATAAAATTCATAAGGGATTCAAAAGAAAAGAATTTAAGAATATGACCAAGAAATGAGGAACATAGAGGCTTTTTGAAAACACATTTCTGAAGAATAGAAGCAACAGCACCTTATACAAATTCCATGAAGAATGATAATCAAAACCCAGAATAAAAAACATGAGCAAGAGCTATTGAGAAATTGAAACATATCAAGACATCATCATCATCATCATAAGTCAATTTTCGACAAGCAAACGAACCAGTTTGTGCAGTTAAGGCATGCTCAGAAAGATTTGCTCTGCATGCAACAAAAAAAGATCTCAGCAAAAAAAAAAACAGATAATATGCAAACAGTTTGGCCACAAAGCCTCAAAAGGCAGACAGTTTAATACTTAAGTCTAGACGGCAAATTCAGCAAGGAACCATACAAGGTTTATGTATGATGGGTTTTCCATGAATAAAATAACAAAGCTACTACAAATTCCAATGAGTTAAAAGAAAACCCTAGCTAACGACTTGGGGAATTTGAACTTTGAAACTTGAAAAAGAGTAAAGCTACACATTCCATGGATTAATACAAGAACCATGACAGATTTGAGAGCACGAGAGAGGAAAATAGCAATCAACAAAATAAAGAGTAAACTTAAATCAGGAAAAAAAAATCCCTTGAAGTTACGAATAAGTAAATTTTAGCTTAAGTAAACACAGAACCTTCTGTCGTGAAGGAAAAAGAAGAGAGACGACCAAGAATGATCACATCCCAAGAACAAAGAGAGAAAAAGGCGCAGGATATTAAAAGAAACCTAATACGTACGGACAAGATAATGCTTAAAGGTCATGATTATATGAACCATTCCTACAACTAAAAACAAACGTATGCATAACGCAAGAAAAATAATACAGGAAAAGAGTGCATAAACAACAGTAGCCAACAACTTTACCCAGAAAAAAAAATAAACTTTACCAACTTCTACAAGAAAGCCAACAACTTCATCATCATGAGTTCATGACCACGAAGCATTTGTAGTGGGAAAAGGGAAAAAAAAACAGGAGATAAAACCAAAAAGAAAAGGAAGTAGTAGTGGTAGCGTTGAGATAAGATAAAGCTTTGAATATACAAACAAAAAGTTAGTAAAGAAAAAAGACCTATGGGATCTGATGAGGCTTGAAGAAGCAGCAGCAGCAGCAGCAAAGAAGAAGAAATGTTTGTGTTGTTGGGAGGACCCTAGGCATGTCCCCTCCCTAGAAACTCTCCAACTACTCGTCTTGCATCTTTAATTTCTGTGGTCTAATTCTAAAATTCTTCCCTTACTTTATCAAAGGTAAGATTTTGGGTCATTTATTTTAATTTGTCAGAATTTGGTCTTTCAACTCAGTAAAGGAGGAGTTAATTCAACTGATAGAATTATCAAGCTCGTTGTTCAATCATTGATTTGAAAATTACTAGTCACAAATTTGTACGTAAATAGAATTAACTAAAATAAAAAAAATCCAAAAATTTAATTAAAAGTGACAAAAATCACCTGTTCAATTCACATGTTTACCGGTAAGTGGCGGATTCATTAAGTTCTATAGGGACTATCTCATTATTTTAGAAATGTGGTTAAATTTAACTTAATGTGTTAAAAAAAATTACAATTTTGTATACTTATTATTTTTAAGAAAAAAAATTAAAATTTTAAACATCCATTCTTAAATTTATTGATCTGGCACTGTTAGCTGTCATTGGATTGATTTTTCCAACTTTATAAGGTGTGAGGATAATGGAGACTAAACTTCGAATTTTCATAAAAGTAGAAAGAAGGATGATATTCATGATTAGACCTTAACTTGTTTTATCTTGTGGGGACCACGCTCCAACCTTTGTTTTATTACAGTCAGCCGCCCTTCACTGTCGATATTTGTCTGTTCTTAGGCGGATATCTTGTTTGTAATTTGTTGGTATTATTATTGTTCTTCCTATTTTCTTTTCTCAAGTTATAATTGAATTAAATCTAATTTAAGTATTTTATATTTTTTATTATTTAAAATTAAACAATTTATTTAATCTTTTGATATTTGTTAATTTTAAATCATTTTAAATATTATAAATTACCATATCTATATAACTAATATATATTAATAAACTCAAAAAATTCATCAATATCTCAACCACCACCCCAGGTCAACGGTTATAATTTTTCCTCAAAAAACAATTTCAAGAGGTTGGGCTGTCATTTTCTCCTTTAACATATAGTTGTAAAAGGTCAGAAATCAAAGGATTATTTTTAATTTTTAAGATTACAAAAAAAGTAAGAACATAAGGGTTAAACATTGTGAGAGATTTACCCAAAAGAAAAAAAGGGAGAAAAACATACAATAAAATATGTACTGAAGTATATATCCAACTGTTTATGGAGCATATCTGAGGACTTAATGTAGTTATCAACTGTGCTCCTGGAATTGAAGGAGCCTGTAAAAACTAATAACCAAATGCCATTTCTTACACCACAGCTGCTAAGGTTGATGAGGGCTTGTTCAAGCTAAAATCACACAACAACAATTCCCAGGCAAGATGACCGGCTGTCGAGGGAGCACCATCTCCATTGTCCTTATAAGAATGAAGGACACAGGCAATTAAGCAGGGAACCGGATTCGTTTCATGGTTTCATTTTCTTAACTGAGTTCACCTATTGACCTTTAAGTACTCACCTTCAGGAGAGTGCTGGTGGAAGCTAGAGCAGCAAGTTGATCCTTTCGGCCCATTTAAAGATATCAGAATAAACATGATCTCCGCCCAGGTCTTTGCCGGTGGCCCCTGCTGCTACTCGTAAAACATCCTCGATCAATGCAAAATTCCCCAATATGTCCACGTGAGCGCCACTTTGGGTGCCTCGGCCTTCGAGAAGATTAGCCGGAGGGGCATGACTGTATTCCCGTATGTAAGAACGAATGCCTGAAGGGTTGAATCTAGTTTTGCCCCGCCAACCTTTCGCACACATGAAACCAGCACTTAAAACAGGAACTGTTTCATCTCCATCAGCAGAGAAAACACCACCTTTTAGACATGAATCTTCAATGCCACCCTCAGCTGAGGTGTCTATCTGAAACGGAATAGAGCAATCGGTGCCGCTATTTAATTTGTAGACATAAGCCCTTTCTGTGGGGATTCCAACTCCGTACATTGAGTAGATCTCCATGTCTGGAGCATTTGGTAACCTGAAAATTTATATTGCACTTGTAAGTAAACATGAAGAGAGGGAGGAATGAGGAAACTCAAAGGCATAACGATCTGGTCGAAAATAGACAATTCACTAGCAACAATAGCTCACAAATGTCAAAAATAGACAATTCACTAACAAAAATAGCTCACAAATGTCAACCGCAAGTCTAGTAATCCTAAGAGGCTTACCATGACATTGGCTAAGAAAGCAAACTCAACAAATTAAAAGATACTATATCAATGTTAACTACACTAATGAATCATTTTATTCAATATAAGGGTTCTCTAAAGACACCTTCATGGTTAACTACAATTATTGCATCGGCAAAAAAAAAAAAAACTAGAATAACCAAGAAAGTTGAAAAACCTCACTTTGTTTCCAAGGGGTTTGACCAATATTTGTAGTGTTGATATTTCGGGTCATCCAAATTATCTGCTATCCCATACGAAAAATGAGCGCCTCCCCGTGCCATCAACTTGGGGGCAACAAAATGAAGCAGATCTAAAATTGATCCAGCTGTGTAAACCTTGTTATCTGCAACTGCTTTAATACGGTGATTTCCTATTTCATGATATTCGATCCATATATCACAGTTGGTTGTTAAGTTGGGCAGCTTAACACTCGTCACAGCATCCTGCGGATCAACAATAATCATATGAACTTCAGGCTACAAACTAGCAAACTAATTATCTCCTAGCATGCAAAAGCAGAAAGCACAATGTATAATGATCAGCCTCTCGTAATTGCATTTTAATGAATACAATTTTCCAAAAGGGCATGCTTGCATTTGATATAGAAGGAGGGTGTTGAAACTTGGAGGTTCAGCGGATGGTTAGAGATAGAGAGATGATCCTTATACTTGAGCAAAATAACTTGATGATAGCTAGGATAGTACCTGGAAATCAACCCTCTTGATCTTGGAAGAATGTGCCTCGGCCACATCTTTCCCAAATGAAATAATTCTCCCAAAATTCACACTTTCCACATTATCTTCCAAATTGATGTTTTCATTTTGAACCATGCTATTGATGCTGTTGTTCCTCAAACTTTTTGCACCACATTTAAAGCTTTCTCCTTCAGGTGACCAATCAAGTCCACCCCAGATGGTGTCCCCACCTTTTGGTATCATTGACATGGTGGAATCCCATGTACGGGTCATCCGCATTAAATGCTGGAAAGTTTGCAGACCGAATACATCTTTGTCCAGAAAACCAGGTGCGAAAGCCCTGTTTAACAATTAGCATTTCATCAAGCTCCCAAGACAAAGTAAACATGCACATTCATCATATCTGAACCAAACTACCTTATGTTTGCGAAGAGTGAAATGAAACATGTTGATATGGCTTTAAGATGCAACAGCACGCTTGAAAGCATGATAGCACCACTATGAAAAGAAACTATTTCCATGTTTCAAGGAATATAGAATCAAAACTGACTACAACAAACGCTTGTTTATGATGATTTTTGTATTTGATTCCCTTGTAATTGATTTCATGTGGTAATAAAATCCGAGGTACTCTTTTCCTCCTTCTGCTACTTTTCGGATAACTTTATAGTATTCCCAAAAGCATGAAGGGGTTTTTTAAAGAGACCTCCAATTATTATAAAAAAAATGATTGCTCTTAAGAAAACAACAAAAGGGGGGGCACATGTCGAGGGAGTAATGCAAATTGAACAATGATGCATATTTTAGTGATAGCTTAACATTGATCTAACCTTTTACTTTGTTCACTCAAGAACTAATAACAATACTATCAGAATAGAAGCCATTAGAAAAGGCAGATTTAATATTTATTACTGATTTAACAAATGGAAATTTTTTTTTTTTTTGTAAAACTGACGCCATAAAAGCAAAGCATTAGAAAAGTTAGCTCTGTATAACAGGAACATTTTTCCAAGCACATGATCCAAGTGACATGCATGAGGGAAAGCTTTATCAATGCAACAGAAATTCTGAAAAACCATTTGTCATAAATAGCATCCACCATATATGAGGCCAATTCATTGGTTTGAAATGTAGGAATATAACAACTCAAACACTACCAAGACAAGAAATACATCTTTATTCGTAAAAAAAAACAATTCAAAGAAGTACCTGGCAACGGCTATATCCCTGGCTTCAACCGAAAATAATCCTGAGACCGATTTCGGGACACCTAAAAAGGGTCCGCCGATGTTCATTACTGCCTTTATGTGCTTAGCACACCAATCTGATCCACCCCCACCGCCCATGGGACCTGGTGCTTCAACCCATTTCATGAAGTGCAGAAAGTACAGGACACCCATTGAGTGCGGAATGACTACTACCCTTTTCCCACCATTTGTTGCTACCATAAGTTCTATGTTACTTTTCATTCTGCTCAAAGTTTGGTCCCTGACCTGATTTACTCAAATAGACAAGAAGTGATAAGATCATTTCAGCGAGCAATAACATAATGCTAATTTCAAGTCATAAACACAAAAGAAAATCTAAAGACAAACATCAAAAGTACACAAACACCCATACACATATAAATATAAATGTTAGGGAAAACTCATTTGGCAGAATAACTTTGGGAGGGATATGAAATCTCGAAACAATTGCATACCTCAGTATTCTGGAAAGATAACCTCCAATCATAAGCAGCCATATACATTGTTTTTTCCTCGTATCCAATTTGAGCCAAATTAGCAATTAATACAGCCCAAACAAAATATCCTGCTGCAAAATAATCAGCTGCCACAAGTCCAGATACAGGTCTGACCCTTATACCCGAAGGGTCCAGTCCAGTTTCATTATCGAGTGACATGTGCTGAGCCCAGCATAATGGTCTACAATGAAATTGGAAGAACAGTGGGGAAATAAACTTTATTAAACTTCATGGATGACAAAACTTCTGCAAATAGTTAAAAGATAAGGGTAGAAAGCAATAACAGGTCTAAGTTGGAAGAATTTCGGATCTTCTAATGGCATTTTCATTAAACAACAAAGAACAATCTTGAAGACTTGAATTTTAAAGTCAGCATTGCAACCATATTCAAAAAGACTAAGCACTGATAAGAAAACTTCAGAAAGCAAAACCTAGAAGGAATTGGATGTCAAGAGAATGCAGTATTACTTTAACGATCAAATAGCTAGAAACTACATAGACATCGCACATTGGAATGACAGGTTGGCCTTCTTCAAAACTTGAAGCAACCCAACAGTTATAAAGTGTAATGAAATCATAAAACAGAGGAGCTCCTGAGTTGGCTGAACATCAAAGTTCAATAAGGTCCTGAGAGTTTAACTAGTATTTTTCTTCGAAAGAGAGGAAGATCCGCCATACCAAAAAATATGTTTTTTTATAGCTATCAATTGAGATGCTCTACCTAGAAAACACACCAAATGCAAAGACAGTTATGAGGAAAAAGCATGTTCCCACTCCTCGCCCAGAACTCCAATGATTAAATTGTATTCTAATCCACACAGCACGACAGTGATCAAGCTGCAGAAAAGAGTAGCCAGAGATGCATTTCTAATGACCCATAATCAAGCATAAAACAAAAGGAAAAAGCATTTGCAACGATGAGAAGGCTTCAACTATAGAAATCAATTAAGCAATATTTTCTTCAGCAAATCAGTAAGCTCTAAGGAAGCTTCTCTAATAACTTCCAACCTAAGCCAACATCAGAAAGGACACTGGTGGCCTTCCCAAGGCCAATGATACCTTTTATCAGTTTATGCAAAACCCAGAAAGGGGAAACAAAAGGAAAAAGAAGGGGACAAAAGCTAATCACACCTTTTATACAATTCTCCAAAGGTTCCACCCCAAAGACGTTTCCTAAACAAGCCTTCAGCACACTGGTGACCTTCCCATAGCTCGAGCCCACCGGTCACAATCCCAGGGACGAACACCACGGGATGATTCACAGTCAAGCCCTCTTTCCTCAACTTAACACCCGGTGGGTCGGTTAACGGCCCGGTTATCGCCTCCGTCACGTATTGAGGGATCGAACGGGCATTGTGTTGTACAACAATAACAAGAGCCACCACGTCGAACATACAAAACCAATGAACCAACAACAACTGTCCCAGCACGACCATTTCTGAGAACTATTCCTCTCTTTCCTGGGACTCTCAAACAATCCCTTCTTCTCATCCTCGTTTCCGATTTTGGGTCCCAAAACGTTCGGGGACTTTGATGAATCCATTCCCCGCCGCCTCCGCAAAAACGACATCGTATTTAAAATTCCGAAGAGAGAAATGCTACTATTATCAATAATGCTCTGTAATCTGGCTAATAATGATCCTGAATCTGAAATCCCGTCATTACAAATGATCTTTTATTTCTCCTTCCAAGTTGACACCGGCGATTCTAAAGAAAACAACAGCCGCGGCGGAGTTACGAGTGGAAGCATGTGATTGGATATTGTTTATAAGCTTCGAGTAAACTCTTTTTTTTTCTTTCTTATTATTCCCAGATTCCTCCAACCGGGGTCCCACTCTTAATTTTCTTTTTCTGCCAGCGGTATTGGGAGCCGCTGGATTGACGATTGACCCCACGGTTGTCAGACAATCGACGGCGGTGTGAAGGTGGCGACAGAAACCGGTGGATCTCAACAGTGGTTTGTTAATGGTAATTTGTTTTCCAGTTGGTGATTTATTTATTTATAAAGCTTGGGAACTGGAGCCACGTGCATGGAAAGGGATACGTGTAGATTAGGGATTTTGAAATGAAATATTTTCAGCCTCCGATGTGTCGTCCCTCCTTTGACCGCTTGACAAATTGTTTGATTAATTAAAGAATTTTTTTACAGAGATTTTGATAAGATCAGTAATGAACGATGTTTCATTGAAACTACACTCACCACCAACAAGGCACGAGTTCCATGAGAATTATTAAACTACTCCTTTGTTTATATCTTCATTATAATTTATAATCAATAATTGTCATGAAACAAATTATTGGTCTAAATCTATATTAGTTTTTTATTATGAATAAACTATGGGTTTAATTCACATATTATAATTAAATTCAATTTTAAATTTAATAGAATAATTTAGGGATAATATAAATTATATGAGCTTGCATGACGAAAATATAAACTTTGGGTATTTTGATCCATTTTAGTACTTATAATTTTAATTTTGCTTAAAATTTAACGTTATATTTTGAACATGGTAAAACAAAAATTAAACTTCGGGCATGATTTTAAAAAAAATAAAAATTTAAATACTAAAATAGATCAAAACTGTAGTTCAAATTCTAAACACGCAATTTACCCTAAATAAATTATACTATTCTTTATAACCTTTTAAGGAGGGTATCATAAAAAAGGTTATTATGATCAATTTTTTTATAATATTATGTGTGTTGGTATAAGCATATGGAATAAATATTCCTTGTCTAACCTACTAGAGAGAGAGGGAGGAATATGTGCTATTTTATATATTTACGAGATAAACAATTAGTAATTCTCTACCTACATTAAACATATAAATCATAAATGATTAAATTTTAACTTAACCGCTTTCTTATTCATCGTCTAAACTGTAAATTATCATCTTACTCATTATACATCAACAATAAAAATACTTTAAAATATAGTTTTGAAATCGGTCTGCTCTATTAATTCATTTTATCTGTATATTTTGTTAAAATTGGTTTTCGGGTAGGTGAATCGCAAGATCAATAAGATTCGGTCAGGAACCCCCCCCCCCCAATCCCACTAATTACAAAACACTCCTTTGCAAACTAAATTATTTAATATTACTACAACAATATACAGTATGACACATGTATATACACGTATACGTATATGTTTGACAATGATAAACCCCCTTGCTATATTGATTCAATAGTTGGCAAAACTGTGCACTGTTTTTGTTCTCTGCATGTGCCATGTTCAAAATTGAAATATACGAATAATTTGGGATAAAATTGAAATGTTCAAAATGTTTGGGGATTAATTTAGAATGAATATCATATTTTAGGGATGAAACTAAAATTTTCAAAAGCATGAGGATTATGACAGTCATAGTTTAGGGATGAAATTATAATATTTAAAAGTTTAGGGATCATTTTCGATTAAAAGTCATAGTTGACGGAAGTGTGATGCAATTAAGTCTTCAAATGTAGTATTCCTTTCATTTATGATTATAATATTTTTATAATAAAAATAGACCTCATTATATCATATAGACACATCTACAAAAATTACTTTATAATCACTTAGGCTAAAAATAAAAACACATTTTGTCAAAAGCGTGTTCTTCTTACATAATATATATACACACCTATTTTTGTCTGGATTATTATTATTATTATTACTATTATTTATATTTTTATAGGCTCGAACGGAAGCCCAAATTATAAACATCCTAAACCCATCAGGCCTACATCAGAAAAGCCTAAGGCCCAAAATGTAACAAATCTTAGCTAACCATAATTTTAGGGTTAGCCATCCTCGCTGCCACCGTCGGTAGAGTCACTCGTGTCACTATCTGCTATCGTCACTGCTTTTGACACTCACCGATGTTGCCGTTTCAGTCGTCCCATCGCCATCATCTCAGCAAACAATGAACAAATCAGTCACAAATTAATTCATGCAAAAAAAAATAAAGAATAAGAGAAAAATCTCGAAAAAAATCCAAGATGTGAAAGCTTGAGATAAGAAATCATTCCCTATATTGAAGGCTCTCGGTTCCATCAACTTCACACCCAATGAATTCATTAGATATAAACATGTAACAGAGAAATAGGCTCGAAGGGAGAGAAGAGAGCAAGAATATTAGAAGGGGGAATTCGAACAAAAATAACAACCATTCTTGAGAGATAAAAACAAAACAAAATAGAGGAAAGAAAATAGATAGAAGGAAGCCTTACCGCCAGACTCGAATCCTCTTGCTTCACCGGAGTCATAGGGTCTCCAAAAATAAAAAGAAAGGTAGCCTTTATTTTCTCTTTCGGGTGTGGTTATTTGAGGGGGGTAGAACTCGAGTTTACTGTTTGGGGTGTTAGGGGTTTGAAGAAACAAGGTAGAAAGGGTCATCGGTCCCTCGTCGGAGCTATTTGGGAGGCGGCCGGAGAGGAAATCCCATCCTCTCAGTTGAGGGAAAATGAAAGAGAGAGAAGAGTACAGAAGGGAACGACACCGAAAAAGTGGAAGAGAGAATGAGGCCCTAGGGTTTTCGGAAGTATAAAAGGGTATTTAAATGTCGTCCAAAACGTAGCCGTTTAGGGCTAAGGTTTCCTTGCTTTCGTTGTGTGGGTAAATAGCACGATCAATCCCCTTTTTCTTGTAACTTCATATTTTAGTCATCAAATGAATTTCATTTAGTTCATGTTTCAAGCTTCGATTTATTTTCTCTTTTCTTTTAGTCCTTGTTTGTTTGTTATTATATTTACGTTTCCTTTTAATTTGGTAAGGATGTTTATGTCGTTTTTATTTAATCCCTCGATTATGTTTATGGATGATACTTCAGGGTTTATTTGCAACCTTGGTCCCTGTTATTTCAACTTTCCTTGGATTTAATGTTTAATTAATTTATTTGTTTCATATATTTAGCCTTCATAGTATTACAATTTTTTATGCTTTTATTATTACCCGTATATATATATGTGTGTGAACATATTTGTTTTATAGTTTTATATTTTATTATTTAAATATATTTATCTATACTGTTTTATATTTTATTAAATATTAAATATGAATATGCCATATTTTATTAAGTGTAATTCCTTGTTATATTGTATTATTATACATGCATTTTATTTTAAGGCTACTTTAATGGTTAAAATGATAAGAGTTCTCATTTTGTTTGACCAATTATGGAAGATCTCCAAACATTTGGGGTGCCTTTCGAGGGTTGTTCGAATCAAATAATTTTAACGTTATTATATGTTGTTTATTAAGTTATTTAGATATATATTTTATTCATTTCAAATAAACTTTTTAATTAGATATATTATTTTTTAAATATATTATATATATATATATATATATTAGTTAAATATTTTTTTACAAATATTTATTAAATATAAATATTCATTTTTTGTATTTATTTATTTACCGTTGTTTAGTCATTTTATTTATTCATTCCTTTTAGTTTCATTATATTTTATGAATATTTCTTTCATTTTATATATGTCATTCATTATTGTTGCATTCATAAATCATACATTTATTTTTTCGTTTTCCAAAATCATTAAAGGTTATGTTGTCTTGTGCCGTAGGTTAATGAAATTACGTCCAATATGATTAGATTTCAAATTTCCATTAATTACGTAATAAGAGAATATCATTTTCAAATAATATCGAGTAAATTAAACTATTTTTATTGAGTCGATTATTTTAAAAAGAGATTCACTCATTTTTTAATTCATAGAAACAAAAGGATCATAATTTAAATTTTGGATTCGGATGTATAAAGTTCACTACTTAGAAATACAATCAAGAGGTATAAATTTTGGGCGTTGTAGGGGAGTTTAACCTTCCCTACGCATAATCGATTCTCGAACCTTTTAAAATAAATCTTTGAAAAACGCAGACCAATTTATATATTAAAGACAATTTTTCTTAAAATTGTTTTAAAAGACATTTTTAGGTACTCGACCTACCTAACACAAAGGTCGATGGCGACTCCAAATTAAAAATTAAACTAAATTTATCAAAAACCCAATTTTTCAAAAATAAAGTCATAATTATTTTTAGATATAATTTTCTAAAAATGGTTATGACAGCTTGATAATTTGCTGGGGACTATTTTGAGAGTCAGGCCTATTCGATTATATGTTGTCTGAGTGGCTGAAATTTTGCAAATTTGAACCATTATTTGAATTACGATCCTTTTAATTTCAATCCTCATAATCATACATCATTATTTGAACCAATATTGCCTTTTGATTTATGTTTTCAGACTTGTTGAAATTTTCAAAAATGAATATTTATTTATTTTGTCAAAAGTTTGTGAGTTCCTCCTCACACGACACATGCATTTGCATGTCATAAGCTTTATACCCGAGTTCTGTCCCATTAAGTGAGAGTGAATAACTAGTTCCATTCGTGAGCAACCCTCCATACAGATTAGTGAATCCCTCCCAGAGTACATGCTCTTATGATCTTCGTGAGCAACTATAACATCCTTAATACGGGTTAGTGACTAAATTGTAAAATTTTAAAATTTGGGTATCAAAGTAGAATAGTTGAATAATTTAATGATTTATGTGGGATATTTCCTGAAAATTGTTAGTAATTATTAAAAAAATGAAAGGGCAAAATGGTCATTTGACTTGGAAATAATAAAAAATGATATATATGTAGGTGGGGATAAGGATGAGGAGATATTTTCTCCACTTCATCTTCTCTTCTTCATGTACAAGAGAAAGAGAGAGCTAAGCTTGCAAAGGTAAGTTTTCTAATTAGTTGATTATTTGTTGAATTAAAGGTTGGATTTTGATCATTAGATGATAAATAAGTTTAAGGAAAGCTTAAATTATCTTAAAATCAAAAGATAAAGGAGTTATGATTAAAGAAAATGAGGTTTTAAGTGAAATTTTGAATAAGAAGGTTTAAATGAATTTGGAGGATGAATTTGACTTGTCATCTATGGGAATAAGAAGTTAGAAGTGTTAGAATTAAGTTTGGATAACATGGAAAATTTGGTATGATTTTTAGCCTTAAGAATTTGGATGAGATATGGAAGATAAAGATGGTTTATATGGATATAAGTTGGTTTAAGTAACAGTAGTTGAGTTTAATGGTATGAAAGGAGTTTTATATGAGGAAATTTAGTGAAGAGTTGATGAATTTTCGGGTGAAAAAGTCTGTTATGTGCAGGGTGCATCGGTACACTATGAATGGGTACCGATGCACTAAGATAAATTTTGAAGGTACATCGATACATTAAGGGGTTCATCGATGCATGGGAATTTCGAACCTAATTTGGGTACTGATGCATCCATAGTGCATCGATACACTCCTAAAGGAAAAGTGAATTTTTGGTTTATTAAATTAGCCTAACTTATTAATACCAAGTTATAAGGTTTAGGCTTCTGAAAATCGTCTCGAAATTTATGTTATGTAGATATCGAGCCTAATCGAGTTACGGAACAATCGAAGAGCTAGGATTGAATCAAAGCAAGCAAGGCTAAGGCCAGTGCAACTTAATTTGTATTTATGTTATCTAACAAACATTGGCTTGCGATGAGCCAGTGACGGAGTTACTATGGTAAGAAGTGACTCCTAAAATGTTAATTGATTTGTGATTCTTATGTGACATGACCTACATGATTACATGTTATATGCATCATTATACATGAGCTATGTCTAACATGTATTCTATGTACTATGTGATATATGAACATATGAGATTAAATGAATGAACATATATGATATATATATATGATGATATAAGAATAAGACATGAATCAAATGATATGAGTTATATGGGAAATAAATGTGAACAAGATATGATATATGTTTATGTGAAACCATGCAAAGTGATACGAATTTTGTGACATATGAATATGAAATCATATGAAAAGTGGCATGAATTACATGAAAGTAAACTACGTGAATACATGCACTTGTGATATATGTGATATGATATGATATATATGGTTACACATACATGTGATATGTGACAGAAGAGAAAGAACAAGTGATATGAAATGTATAAATGATAATGCCCATGTTATATGATATAAGAGCTAGTGGTATAGTTGGCATGCCAAGAGTCGAGGGTTACCTATGTTCAATGGAACATATGGACAGTTTACCTATGTTCGGAACATATGGACAGTTACATAGGCCATTCGGGACAAATTTCATATGCCACTCAGTGGGAATTATACGAGCTGTGGTGACAGCATAAATGCACAACCTCAATGTACTCGAATACCTTAAGTTCTCAGTAATGTACATGGGCCTATAAAAGATATCAAAAGTATTTACAAGATTTATATGTGATATGTGTGTATTCATAAGTGAAATGTACTTGTTATATGATATTGGTAATTGTTTATGCATTAGTGTGATTTAGAGTTTATATTATATGCTGATATGATATAAAAAGAAATTAATGATGATAAAATGAGAAATGATAAGTATGTTAATGATGTTATGTTACATGATATGTGCATATATGTATATGTTACGGAGAAGAATATATGCTTTGGTATGATAAGGTAGTATCAAATGTTCATGCATTGTAGAAGTTATAGTTAGCATATAATTATGTTTTATATCCCTCACTAAGCCTATGACTTAGCGTGTGATTGTTTCACATGTAGGTTTCGAGAAGAGGAAGATTGATAAAAGTTATGTAAGACATGTCAGTTCCTCCTTTCCAAAGATCAGATCAGAAAAGAATTAAATAGTATGTATTTTGTAATAATGATAGTGGTTGGCATGTAATAAAGATTTGAATTCGATATGCTTTTATTGGTTTGTAAAATCATACGATTGAGTTTTGTAATGTTTTAAATATGTATATATAAACGGAAATTTTGTACGAATGAAAACTTAGATTTTTATGAATTAATACATATTTTGCCGAAGTTACTGTAGCAGTGCATCAATACACAATTTATATTCGAAATTTTTCACTGTTCATAAATATGTATTTTTTTTCAAATTTTTATAATGAAGCATAATTTAATGGTATATTATTGTATTTTCTTAGTATGAGTTCAAATGTTTTGTTATTTTGTAAGAATATTGTTTCAAAAAGTCAATGTGACATCTCAGACTCGTATCCGAGTCGGGTACGGCTTGGGGTGTTACAACAACCCTCCATGTTAGACATAAGGAATGTACTTCCTCGAATTGAACTCGATCCTCTTAAGTCTATAATGGATGAGGATTGAGGGTTTAGTAGCCCAAGGGCACACCGATATCAAGGACAATTCGAGTACCTTTTCCTTTAGAGCTGAAACCATGCATACGGTAAGCCATATCATATTTACCCTAAGTAGAGTGCTGGGAATATGGAAGCTCAATTCGATCAACCGAAATATGCTAAGAGGGGGTGAATAGGACAAATGAAATTTTGGGAAAATGAGAGAAGTTATAGACAAATTAGACAATGATTTAGAGTGGTTTGACTTCTCAACCAAGTCTACATCCACTACCTGAGCTCCACACTAAGGATTTTCTAACAAATTCACTAATTTATTCCTTTTTTTCTAGGTTCAATTGTAACCTTTTACAACTCTCTAGTTTTCAATGGCTAAACTAGAACCAAACCCTTTTTACAAAAGAATATAAAGATTGTAAATAAGAAAACCTCACAAGGTAGGTGCTTACACAATTTAGCTCATTAAAACCTATATACAAGAGAAAAGAAAGATGAAGAGTGAAAAAACTTTTCTCTTGATGACCAATTATTGGATAGGTGTTGTCTTGAACTTGTTTTTATATGATGGAATAGTTTGTGGACGTTTCTAGTCATTGAGGATATTTTGGAGCCGTTGGGAACCTTAATTTTGAGCATTAAATGCTCACCTGTAACTTTGGTATCGAGACCAGAAGTTGGTCTCAAGACTGAGTCTTCAAACGGTAAAAAAATATAGTCGTTGAATCCTTAATATCGATTTCAAGCAGTATCGATACTCATCGATCAATTTCGATACCAACAGCATGGTATCGATACCAAATTTTCCTATTGGAATATCGGTCTCGAGACTGGCCGGTATTGGTCTCAAGACTGATAGGGTTTTTGGCTAATTTGAAGAGTTTTAAGTTTTAAAACAAATTTAAAAGTTTTCGAAAGTTAGAAAATAGTTAAAACATAATTTTCAAATTTATTTGGACTTTGAATTTTTTTTGAAAACTTTAAATAAATTCAATTTAGTCTGACCAACATTTTACCCTTAACTTATATCAAAATATAGATTCAACATAGAACCATGCCGAGCCTCTGTATGTTAGTACGTACCATAAAATGTACACAAAGGAGGGGCAACTCTGACCCTTTAACTTTGTTTTAAATTCATAGAATAAATTTCTTCTCAAATGAAAACATAAGAACTAAATACCATGTTGATAGGATTAGTTTTCTAAAATAAATAATGTTGGTAGAAAGTATGTCCGAGTAGGATTGTTATTTTAATAAAAACATGTTTGGGTAGATGCCATGACGAGATAGGTGTTATATTCATCTTTGAATAACACTTTTATCTTTATCGATTATGTTATCTATACTATCCATTTTTCTTATTTGTTTTGTCATTTTTTATCTTTTATTTCATTGCATCATCATCACAACATAACATGAAGATGTTGATCCGTAAATGACACTATAATTGGAAAATTTTCATAAATAGAGAAAAAGTTTGTCAATCATGTAGTCACATACACAGACATGCACTGTTGGTTAGAAAAAACAAGGACATAGTTCGGTTGAAGATCAGACATCAAAGTTGATCAATAGAATAACATCCATGATTTGATAGGTGATCACTTGATTTGAGTAATGATGCAGTTGCAGAATCTTATCTACGACCGTTCTACTTTTAATCATCAAGGTGTGACACACGACTCTAATGCCACAAGGGCATAATATGAGATCACTATATTTTGAATGAAGCTTCTACATAAGCCAAAGAGGTCATAGAGCATTGGAGGGGAATAATTTCGATGAAAAAGCTTTGAGATGAAGCATCGACCTAGTCCAGACCTAATATCCAAGCAAAAACGTGTTTGTAAAAATGAAGACTTTTGTCTCTAATAAAACTTGATCTATGATATTCATCTCTGGGATCAATACCTTTTGCATTGCATTTGCATCTATATCTATGCATTTGCATTTGTATTGTATTTATTTAAGAATTTTCATGTGCATCACTCATAAAAAACATGGGTTTAATTCATGGAGGATTCATTGGTAATTGTCTTAATCACACTACTAAAAATGGAAGCAAAATTTGAGCAATTAAAGAAAGAATTACAAGAGAATTTACTAAAAATGCAAACAGACTGGGAAGACAAATTAGAGCGATCACAAAAGACTATTATGGATCATATCTTGCAAAACCAAACCATCATGGTCGACCAGATTATTGAGAATTGGATGGGCTCAACAAAGCAAAAGGCAATGAGAAGATTTCCCCGAGTAGAAACCACTGAGTATGTGATGAAACATGCTGCTCCTGAGCTAATCATCTCACCTGAGAGGCTTCAAGGCCATCAAGCAAATTTCTCCACCCCAAGGGCTCGAAGCGACCCGACTGATTACAATAGACCTGATTCTGATAAAATGAAAGGGGATAAGAATGATATTTCTAAGAACTTAAAATATTGGTACAAGGACTACTTCAAAGATTGAAATGAAGAGTAATTTCTTTTTGGGTTAGCTTGGTTTCGACCTATTGCTCATTCCCAAATTTAAAATGCTCGATTTTGAAAAATACGATGGAACAGTTGCCCTTCTTCCCATCTCACAATGTTCATTCGAAGGATGATTTGATACACCAACAATGATCAAATGTTGATCCACTAATTTTAAGACCCGCTTGTAAGTGGTACAATTAGCTAAACCGAGCTCAGATTCGGTCATGGAAGGATTTGACCCATATATTTTAAAATTAATACAAGCACATGAAAAATATGGCCCCTGGTCGAACAAAGCTACAAAACATGGAAATGAAGTATAACTAGAGCTTCTGATAATATGCAAAACGATAGAATGATGTGGCATCTCAGGTGCATCCACCAATGACTAAACGAGACTTTATCATTATGTTCATCGACACACTAAAACCTCTCTATACAACCATATTATAGGGGTTTTAACAAAGAAATTCTCTGATGTTGTCATGTATGGAGAGATAATTGAAAGGGCTATCAAAAATGTTAAACTAATGAGCATACACTGACATCGAAGAAGAAGTTGAAATCAGTTGATGTATCCTATTCAGCTAGTCATAGGCTAAGCCTTTAGGATGATCCGATAGAAGACTCACTTTGATCCAATTCCAATGACCTATGAGGAATTACCCTCAATGCTTGTGAGAAGAATCTTGTAACTCCAATTCAGTCCAAGCCAAAGGAACCCTGCATATCCTGAGGGTTACAATGTTGGCGCCATATGTAGATATCACATAGGAAGTTCAAGGGATTCTACTGAGAACTGTGGGCACTGAAGTGCAAGGTCCATAATCTGACTGATTCTTGGGCATGACATTCGATAAGAGTGGGGCATCTTGATGCGAATTGAGAATGAGTCATGAAGCTTTGTCGCACTTGCACTTGCATTACATCTTGTTTGAACTTGTTTTCTTCCTTTCTTTCTATGCTTCAATGTTTGTATGTTACTTGACGTTGAACATATTAAATAAAATACCACATTCTGAGGTTATGACCAATGAGCAAATTATAATCTTATAGTCTTTAAATATCATTTGAATTAAAAGCTCTTTTGAGAATCAAGGTTATAGCCTCTGGCAAGTGACAAGATTAAACCTTCATAAAACAAGGACCTTTGATCCGACCTTAGAGGTTATACCCGAACATCACACCATTTTCTTGTAGGGACCAAGGTAGCCTTTTCCTCCCATAAAGAGGCAATCAAAGGTCTTGGTATTCAGGTATGTATAGAAGATGACAAAATGAGGCATATTAAAAATGAGGTTGCAAAACTGATTAGACCATACTTCTGTTAGGGACATTCAATAATGATCATAGTCTTCTAAGATGGAATGGTGGAATGGATGAACTTAGTTTAGGTTATTTCTTGGAAATGAACTCTAAAGATGAGGTTTTCTAACTTCAACGACACCTAGACTATAACAAGTTATTCTCAACAAGCTTAAGAAATCTTGAAGTCGGATACTCAAAAGATAAAAAAATAGTGATATATGAATGTAATAAAACAGGGCCACTCCGCTGAAAGTATTAAGTTGATAACTTGAAGGTAATTTTAAGCAGCTATTGAGGTAAGTATAAGCTTCATGAAGTAGTTATATTCAAACCGTGACATTAATTGTAACGCGATCAATTCCCTGAGGTAAGGGAAAGAAATGAAAGACAAAAAAAGAAAGAAAGAAAATAAAACAAAAGAAAAATAAAAGGGAAAAAACAATAAAAAGTGAATGGAAAAAAAGAGTTTAGGTAATTCAATAAAGGTAATGCCTAAGGTTTAAATTAGGGAGTGTTGGTGGACAAATGACTAAGGGAGTTGAGGAAAACCTGTTATAGTCAACTTCACATGAACACTCATGTCTTTTATCTTTAGACCGATATCTTAGCACTACCTCTGCTAAAGGAGTTTACAAAGCTTGAATAAATGAAAGATTTTAGAGAACTAAAATGGAAGTGTTCTAAAAGGTCTAGCAATTGAGTATGTTAATGGCATTATTTTTGTTATATCCGATTAAAATGGCAAGCCGAGAATGAGGGGCATGCAATAATGTTCACATGAACAAGGAAGAGAATGATAACTCGATGACATTAAACTATAGAAAATTTATGAAGCCAACCTAAAATCAACCTGCCAAATCTTGATACTTGTCAAAGAGTCATAACTTTGAAAAATTAAAAACGTAATTAATTTTTCAATATCTAATAAACTCTTGTTTTATGATTTGTCTCAATTGTGAACTATAAAGTCACGACAATATTTTTCAAAATTCTTTCATCACACATTTTTTCAAAAAAAATTATCAACATTTTTCAAAACTTCATCATTAATCATTTTCAACTTTTGAAAATAAAGGAAGAAAAACATTTTTCAAACAAGACAATCTCTCTAGAGTATATCTTGGAAATTGGCTAGTGTCCCTCAGACGTAGAATCTTAGAATCAGAATTAAGGCAAGCAAATATGATAATTTTGGGGCACAATTTTATCGGGGTAAGAAGAAATTGACACAAGCCAATAATTGAAAGGTTACACTCTGGTGTGAAAAAATTAAGACAACTGGACCAGGAAGAGATGAAGACTGATAAGGCATCCGTACCTGACCATTGAATCAAGAAAACATGCATTAACATATACATACATGTTACATAAATTTGTATCTTTACATCAAACATTCATATTAAATTACATTAGATCATTTTTGGGGACATATTACATGTGATACATATGGAATCATGTCATATGACCTTTTCAAATAGGATCCTAAAAACCCATCTCAGGAGTGGATCACCCGAATTAAGACTTAGCGTCCTTTAGAGGAAGAGTAAGATCGTTCTGTGACTCTTTGTCTTTCAGAGGACAGAGTGAGACCTCACCAGATTCAGTGTCCTTCAACAAAAGGAGTAGATCACTTACCAAATACGACTTAGAGTTCTTTAGAGGAATAAGTATGATCGTCCATGACTCAGCATCTTTCTAAGAAAAGAATGAGATCGTCACCGATCCAATGTTCTTCAAAAAAAAAAGAGTTGATCACCTACCAATTATGACTTAACATCATTCAGAGGAAGGAGTAAGATTGTCACACGACTCAGTGCCATTCAAAGAAAAGAGTGAGATCATCACCTTATTAAGTTCTTAAGAAGAATGAGGCTAACATGGTCTTCAATTTTGACTTCTATAAATAAAGAAACAATCATTCAAATGTGCTAGCCATCCTCATCATGAAGGAACAACACCATCAACAAACAACGATTATATCCTTTGAGTTTGTTTTTGTAACACCCTAAACTCGATTAGGCCTAAAGTGTCACACTGGGCTACCGATGCAACCCCTAAAATTTAAAACCTGTTTATTTTATTTTCAAACGTACTAAATGGTATCATAAATACAACATAAATAACCATTATAAAATCATTTTACAAAACCGAAGCTCCGTGACACATAATTTAAAACAAAATAATACATTTTGAAGATTACAGCTCAAATACATAAGTAAGGCCCTGTAAATACATATGCCCACTAAAGCTACAGTACAATATTCTGTCGGAGATGCTGGAAGTCCTACTACGATGGTGCTCCATGAACTACCCAAGCTACTGACATACCAAAGAAAAATATCCAAAGGCTGAGCTTACAAAGCCCAACAATATAATCGCTAATCTAGAGCAACATAAGAATTTCATAAACATAAGCATTCTGAAGACATAGTAATAAACAGTAAGTGCATGTATGATCCAGGTCAAGTGTTACCTACTTAGGCTTTATTGTTTTACCTCAGACGTAAGAGTCTCACGCTTCCCTTAGTCATTTACTAAGGGTTTTACCATGAGAACCTCTAAAGGGTCTCTAACCCTAATAATTGAATATGAACCTAACATACTGTGCATTATTTGAATGCAAACCTGAATAGTATCTGATCTCACATGGCTCTCAAACACTAGTTACTGAAGAAACCCCAGTGTCAGATAGCATCGGCGTAATTCCCACAAACATACTGAATAATCTCTGGTCCTCACATAACCATCAGGTATATCACTAAAGGAACCCAATGTTATATAACACCGGTACAATTCCTGCACAAACTAAAGTATTAGCTCGATCTCACATAGCCTTCAAGCCAAGCTTTAACATATATGTTGAGATTTCGATGAAGCTCAATTGAACAACCGAATAATTTACCAAGAGGGGGTGAATTGACTTTTTGAATTTAGGGAGTAAGGAGTAAAAAGATAGACAAAATTGCACAAGGATTTGTAGTGGTTTGACTTCTCAATTAAGTTTACATCCACTACCTTAACTCTTTATTAAGGATTTTCTAACAAATTCACTAATTTGTTCTTTCTTTTTACAGGATCAAAAGATAACCTTTACACTCCCTAGTTTTTCACAGGCTAAGTTAGAACCAATCCCTTTTCACAAGGTATAATATGTAAACAAAAAAAACTCTAAAAGAAGGTGTTTACAAAGATTTAAGCTCAAAAAAAAATAAACAAAAGATTTGCAATGATCTCACTAACACTAATATTTATAAGAGAAATGAAAATAAGAATAAAAAAATCTTCTATTGTGTTTGATTGCTTGGATAGGTGTTCTAACTCTTCTTCAAGTGTCCTCAACTTGTTTTTATATGTTAGAAAGAGCTTGTTGTTGTTTCTACATATTGGGGATGATTTGGAGCCGTTGGGGATCATTTTTCTACAAAATAAAACTTCCCAGGACATGGAGTATCGTATTCCTTTAATAAGTATAGGTATTTCCTTTATAATATGTAAATAAACTATTCGTTTGGCTGAATAGTATCGATACTATGCTTCATGGAATCAATACTACTTTGAAAAGTAGTATTGATACTCCTTTGAGTATCGGTACCTATTTTGCATTATGAAATTTGAGCAATTTGGAAAACAACTGTAGTATCGATACTACCTTGAGAGTATCGATACTTCTCTTACATTTGGTATCGATACTATGTGAACAATGTCGGTATTGTTCATGCAGTATCGATACTGTAAGAACATTGTCGATACTACTACCCAAAATCAATTTTGTGCTCAAATTCTTGTTTTATGGACTTTGAATTATTTTTGAAATCTTTTTGAAAACTTTAAACAAATTCAATTAAGTCCAAAAACATTTTGCCTTAATTTGTTATATAAAAATATTATAAAAAATGGTTCAATAATCTCCTCCTTTTTATATAACAAAATATTTAAAAATTGTTTTTGGCAAAATGCCCCTTAATAAAACATTTAATCAAAAAGATACATATTTTGGTAATTTTAACATTAAAATCATTTAAATTTGACACTTACTTGACACTTAAAGAAATTGAATTTCATCAAAGATGAACAAATATGTTAGTAGCACATTAAATTAATATATTCAAGTCTAATAAACTTTATGCAATACCAATTGTTGAATTTAAGTGCATGTGCATAAAGATATCTAAAAATGTTATGCATTTGAAAATTGATATCAATTGTTAGAGAGATATCATTTATAATAAATCACATGCATAAACATTTAAATTAAGGTCAAAAAAATAAAATTTGTAAAAACAAAGCATTAAAACCAATTTTGACCAAAATTCATTATAATGAACAAACATTTATGAAAAATCATTAAAACTTTAGAAAATGTTATTCATAACACTTTTTAACATACATGAGATAGAAAACATAAAATTATTTAAAATAAAACTCATGCATGCTTAAAACTAAATGAGCAACCAATTAATCAAAACAAAAGCATTAAGTTTAGAGGTTACCCATTCATTTTCAAGCATGGATAGAGCATTTCGGTATCTTCACTTTCTTCATCATTGCTCCCATACACCTACAAGAGACATTTATATGGATTTTGGTATCCAAATTGCTTTGGATCCTTGTACATTAATTTCAATGCCCCTTGTTCCATTTAGAACCCATATTTTTTAAATTTTAAAACGTTTTCCTTTCTTTAATGGACAAGTATGTTCCAAATGACCATGAAAATGACAATGTGAGCATTTTGCCATTTTTAAACATAATGAGTTGTTTTTAGAAATTAATTCTTTTTCTTTTGTAAAGCTTTCAAGCTTAACTTTAAAATCAAAATTTTCTTTTTTTTTAAATCATTCATTTTGATTTTTGAAATCTATAAATCGTTAGTTTCATTTTGTTTTTCAAAATCAACTTTTGCTTTCAAAATCAAATAATTTTCAAATTTAAATTTTAAAATTAATTTCTTATTATTTGGAATTCGTGGTCTTAAATTCCAAATACAACTCATTATAAACATCTTGTAACTCATCAAAAGAATATGAATTTAATTCATTTGAATTAGAATATACCATTGAATCTTCTTCGATGGCCATGAGGCAAAGTTGGCTACTTCATCTTCATCATTAGAGCCGTC
This sequence comes from Hibiscus syriacus, assembly GCF_006381635.1. Taxonomy (NCBI): domain Eukaryota; kingdom Viridiplantae; phylum Streptophyta; class Magnoliopsida; order Malvales; family Malvaceae; genus Hibiscus; species Hibiscus syriacus. The sequence continues at coordinate 675,007 of NW_024063342.1, read as the reverse complement.
TTCATCACTCCAAGCTACCACAAATGCATTCTTTTTTCTTGATCACTTCTTCTTTAGGAGGGGACAATCATACTTGACATGCCCTATTCTTTGACAATTGAAGCACACCGGGGGACTTTTCTTTTTGCTCGATTCATGTTTCATTTCCTTAGAAGTCATGAATCTCTTGAATCTTTTGAAGAGCTTGGCCATCTCTTGTTCTTCATCATCATTATCATCCACCTCTTCACTTGATTCTTGATTGCTCTCATTGGTGGATTTGAAGGCAATGCCTACCTTCTTCTTCTTGTTTTTCTTTTCTTCATCTTCTTATTCTTACTTTACCATCATCTCATGAATGAAAGAGAACCAATAATCTCATCAAGAGTGAGAGTCTTTAGGTTCTTAACTTTGATAGTCGTCGTCTTCTTCGATTGCCAAGACTTTAGAAGAGAATAAATCATCTTTCTTACTAGCTTCTCATTAGGGATAACTTCTCCAAATCCATTGAGACTGTTGACAATCACGGAAAATCTATCGTCATAGCTTTGATGTCTTCATCCAGTTTAATCTTGAAATTCTTATAGCTATGATTGAGAAGACTGATTTTGGTTTCCCTCACTTCATTGGTTCCTTCATGAGTGACTTGGAGCTTGTCCCAAATCTCCTTAGCATTATAAAATAGGAATGAAAAACTCTTCTTTTGTGTTTGATTGCTTGGATAAGTAGCCCTTCTTCAAGTGTTCTCAACTTGTTTTTATATGTTGAAATGAGCTTGTGGTCGTTTCTAGCCGTTGGGGATGATTTGGATCCATTGGGGATAATTTTTCTGCAAAATAAAACTTCCCATGACATGGAGTATCGGTAATCCTTTAATAAGTATCGGTACTCCTTTAATAAGTATCAGTATTTCCTTTATAATATTTAAATAAACTAATCATTACTAGTCGTTGAGCCTGACCAGTATCGATACTATGCTTCATGGTATCGATACTACTTTGAAAAGTAGTATCGATACTCCTTTGAGTATCGGTACCTATTTTGCATTCTGGAATTTGAGCAATTTGGAAAACAACTGGTACTATCGATACTACCTTGAGAGTATCGATATTTCTCTTACCTTTGGTATCAGTACTACGTAACAGTGTTGGTATTATTCATGCAGTATCGATACTGTAAGAACAGTGTCAATACTACTACCCATAAAATCAGTTTTGTGCTCAAATTCTTATTTTGTGGACTTTGAATTATTTTTGAAAACTTTGAACAAATTCGATTAAGTCCAAAAACATTTTGCCTTAATTTGTTATATCAAAATATTATAAAGCGTGGTTCGACAATCTCCTCCTTTTAGATATAACAAAACATTTGAAAAATTGTTTTTGGCAAAACTGCCCTTTAATAAAACATTTAATCAAAAAGATATATTTTGGAAAATACTAAAGCTCCCCTTTTTCATTGAGAAATTAAATTTTTCAAACTCATATTTCTCCCCCTTTTGTTATATAAAAATAATTCAACTTTTAAGTTTAAAAATAAAAATAGGAGTAAGTTGTAATTTTAACATTAAAATCATTTAAAAATTCAAAGCTCCGCCACAAAAATAGCTTTCCAAACAAAAAAATTGACTTTAAAAGCTTGAGACTTAAAAAGTTTGAATTTCAACAAAGATGAACAAACATGTTAGTAGCACATGAAATTCAATATATCCAAGTCTAATAAAATTTAGGCAATACCAATTATTGAATTTAAGTGCATGTGCATAAAGCTATCCAAAAATATTATGCATTTGAAAAATTGATATCAATTGTTAGAGAGATATCATTTATAATAAATCATATGCATAAACATTTAAATTAAGGTCAAAAAATAAAATTTGTAAAACAAAGCATTAAAACCAATTTTGACCAAAATTCATTATAATGAACAAACCTTTATGAAAAATCATTAAAACTTTAGAAAATGTTCTTCATAACACTTTTTAACATACATGAGATAGAAAACATAAAATTATTTAAAATCAAAACTCACGCATGCTTAAAACTAAATGAGAAACCAATTAATCAAAACAAAATCATTAAGCTTAGAGGTCACCTATTCATTTTCAAGTATGGATAGAGCATTTCAGTATCTTCTCTTTTATCACCATTGCTCCCACACACCTACAAAAGACATTTATATGGATTTTGGTATCCAAATTGCTTTGGATCCTTGTACATTAGTTTCAATGCCCCTTGTTCACTTTAGAACCCATATATTTTTAATTTTAAAACGTTTTCCTTTCTTTAATGGACAAGTATGTTTCAAGTGACCATGAAAATGACAATGTGAGCATTTTGCCCTTTTTAAACATAATGAGTTGTTTTTAGAAATTAATTATTTTTCTTTTGTAAAGCTTTCAAGCTTAACTTTCAAATCAAAATTTTCTTTTTCTAAATCATTGATTTTGATTTTTGAAAGCACTAAATCATCAGTTTCATTTTGTTTTTCAAAATCAACTTTTGCTTTCAAAATCAAATAATTCTAAACTTTAAATTTTGAAATTAATTTCTTATTATTTGGAATTCGTGGTCTTAAATTCCAAATACAACTCATTATAAACATCTTGTAACTCATCAAAAGAATATGAATTTAATTCATTTGAATTAGAATATACCATTGAATCTTCTTCGATGGCCATGAGGCAAAGGTTGACTAGTTCATCTTCATCATTGGAGTCATCTTCATCACTCCAAGCTGCACAAATTCCTTCTTTTTACTTGATCACTTCTTCTTTAGGAGGGGAAATCATACTTGACATGCCCCATTCTTTGACAATTGAAGCACACCGGGGACTTTTCTTTTTGCTCGATTCATGTTTCATTTCCTTAGAAGTCATGAATCTCTTGAATATTTTGAAGAGATTGGCCATCTATTCTTCTTCTCATCATCTTCATCTACCTCTTCACTTGAGTCTGATTGCTCTCATTGGTGGATTTGAAGGTAATTCCTACCTCATTCTTCTTGTTTTTCTTTTCTTCATCTTCTTCTTATTCCTTTACCATCATCTCATGAGTGAGAAGACCAATAAGCTCATCAAGAGTGAGAGTCTTTAGGTTCTTAACTTCGATTATCGTTGTCTTTTTTGATTTCCAAGACTTTGGAAATAATAAATCATCATTCTTACTAGCTTTTCATTAGGGATAACTTCTCCAAATCTCTTGAGACTGTGACAATCACGGAAAATCTATGCGTCATAGCTTTGATTCTTCATCCAGTTTAATCTTGAAATTCTCATAGATATGATTGAGAAGACTGATTTTGGTTTCCCTCACTTCATTGGTTCCTTTGTGAGTGACTTGGAGCTTGTCCCTAATATCCTTAGCATTATAAAGGAAAATAGGAATGAAAAACTCTTCTTTTGTGTTTGATTTCTTGGATAAGTGTTTAACCATTCTTCAAGTGTTCTCAACTTGTTTTTATATGTTGAAATGAGCTTGTGACCGTTTCTAGCTGTTGGGGATGATTTGGAGCCACTGGGGATCATTTTTCTGCAAAATTAAACTTCAAGGGTATTTAAATGTCGTCCAAAACGACGTTGTTTAGGGCTAGGGTTTCCATGTTTTTTTCGTGTGAGTAAATAGAATGATCGGTCCCCCTTTTCTTTTAACTTTATATTTTAGTCATCAAATGAATTTCATTTAGTTCATGTTTCGAGCTTCGATTTATTTTCTCTTCTGTTTTATTCCTTTTTTGTTTGTTATTATATTTACATTTCCTTTTAGTTTTGGTTAGGATATTTATGTCGTTTTTATTTTAGTCCCTCGATTATGTTTGTGGATGATACTTTAAGGTTTATTTGCAACCTTGGTCCCTGCTATTTCTACTTTCCTTGGATTTAATGTTTAGTTAATTTATTTGTTTCATATAGTATTACAATTTTTATGCTTTTATTATTACCTGTATATATATATATATATTTAAATATATTTATCTATACTGTTTTATATTTTTTTAAATATTAAATATGAATATACCATATTTTATTAAGTGTAATGCCTTGTTATATTGTATTATTATACATGTATTTTATTTCAAGGCTACTTTAAGGGTTAAAGTGATAAGAGTTCTCATTTTGTTGGATCAATCTATGAAAGACCTCCAAACACTTGGGGTGCCCTTTCGAGGGTTGTTCGAATAAAATATTTTTAACATCATTATTTTTTGTTTATTAAGTTAATTAGATATATATTTTATTCATTTCAAATAATTTTTTTAATTAGATATATTGGATTTTTAAAATATATTCTTATATATATTAATTAAATATTTTTTTATAAATATTCATTTTTTGTATTTATTTATTTATGTTGAACCATGTTTTGTAATGTTTTGATATAACAAATCAAGGCAAAATGTTTTTGGACTTGAATTGAATTTATTCAAAGTTTTCAAAAATAATTTAAAGTCCATTAAAAATGAATTTGAGCACAAAATTATTTTCAACGTACGAAGTACCGATACCGTTCTTACAGTATCGATACCGTTCTTACGGTATCGATACTATTCATGTGATAGTGATACTCTAGGTAAGAGAAGTATCGATACTCTCAAGGTAGTACCGATACTACCAGCTTGCTTAAATTCCAGAATGCAAGTATCGATACCAAAAGGGATACCGATACTACTTTACATAGTAGTATCCATACCATGAAGTATTGTATCGATACCGTCAGGCCCAACGGCTAGTAACGACTAGTTTTATTTAAATATTACAAAGGTAGTACCGATACCCCATGTCCTGGGAAGTTTTATTTTGTAGAGAAAAATACCTCTAACAGCTCCAAATCACTCCCAACGGCTAGAAGCAGTCACAAACTCATTCCAACATATAAATACAAGTTCAAGACACTTGAAGAAGGGTTATAACACCTATCCAAGCAATCAAACACAAGAGAAGAGCTTTTCACTATTTATTTCTATTCTCTTGTAAATAGTTGTATTTTTGTGAGCTTTAATTTTTAAACACCTTCCTTTTAGAGGTTTCTTTGTTTACTTCTTTTTATCCTTTGTAAAGGGGTTTTGGTTCTAGCTAAGCCTTTGAAATGTTAGGAAGTTTGTAAAGGTTATCTCTTTATCCTTGAAAAAGAAAGAACCAATTAGTAGATTTGTTGGAAAATCCTAAGTGAGAAGCTTAGGTAGTGGATATAAACTTCATTGAGGCAGTTGAACCATTATAAATCTCTTTGCATTAGTTTTCTATTCCCTTTAAATCTCTTACTCCCTAAAATTCTCAAAAAGCCAATTCACCCCCTATTGGTAATATTTTCGGTTGTTCAATTTGAGTTTCATAAATCCTAACAATTAGTATCAGAGCTTGACTCATTTGAAGGTCTAACAACCTTGAGACGATCCTTGAAGAAAATCTATTGATTCCCGACTTAACTGATAAGAATATGACTTCGACCTCCAGATCTTACTACATTGAAGACACTCAACCGGTCAACAAGCCACCTTATTTTAATGGAGAAACTATGCTATTGGAAGAATAAGATGATTCTCTTCATTCAAACGAACGATCTAGAAGCTTGGAACTCAATCGTTAAAGGATACTCCAGTCCAATCGGTGAGATGGATGATTGGAGTGATGAGAGAATAAATTCTAACTCAATGTTAAGGCTATGCACATCCTCTTCTGTGTATTAGACTCGAATGAATATGGAAGAGTCTCCTCTTGTTCTAATGATAATGATATTTGGGACAAGCTCCAAGTCACTCATAAAGGAACCAACAAAGTGAGGGAAACCAAGATCAGTCTTCTCAACCATAGCTATGAGAATTTCAAGATGAAACCGGATGAAGACATCAAAGCTATAACGATATATTTTCCATGATTGTCAACGATCTCAAGAGATTTGAAGAAGTAATCCCTAATGAGAAGCTTGTAAGGAAGATGATATACTCTCTTCCAAAGTCTTGGTAATCAAAGAAGACGACGATTATCAAAGCTAAGAACCTCAAGTCACTCACCCTTGATGAGCTTATTGGTTCTCTTCTCACTCATGAGTTTATGGTAAAGGAAGAGGAAGATGATGAAAAAAGAAGAACAAGAAGAATGAGGTAGGCATTGCCTTCAAGTCCACCAATGAGAGCAATCAAGATACAAATGAAGAGATGGATGAAGAAGATGATGAAGAATAAGAGTTGGCCAAGCTCTTCAAAAGATTTAAGAGATTCATGACTTCCAAGGAAGTAATCATAAATCAAGCAAAAAGAAGAGTCCTCCGGTGTACTTTGAATGTTAAAGAACGGGGTATGTCAAATATGATTGACCCATCTTAAAGAAGAAGAGATCAAATAAAAAGAAGGCATTTGTGGCAGCTTGGAGTGATCAAGACAACTCCAATGATGAAGATGAAGTAGTTAACCTATGCCTCATGACCATCAATGAAATTCAATGATAACTTCTAACTCTAGTGAATTAGATTCTTATTCTTTTGATGAGTTACAAGTTGCTTATAATGAGTCATATTTGGAATTTGAGACCATGAATTCCAAATATAAGAAATTAAGTTCAAAACTTAAAGTTGAAAATGATTTGGTTTTGAAAGAAAAAGTTGATTTTGAAAAACAAAATGAATCTTTTAAAAATGATTTAGAGCCTTCAAAAGTCAAAAAGCAATGATTTAGAAAAACAAAATTTTGATTTGAAAGTTAAGCTTGAGAGCTTAACAAAAGAAAAGTAATTAATTTCTAAAAACAACTCATTATGTTTAAAACTGAAACAAGGGGCATTGAAACTAATGTTCAAGGATCCAAAGAAATTTGGATACCAAAATCTTCTTATGTCTCTTGTAGGTGTGTGGGAGCAATGGTGATAAAAATGAAGATATTTAAATGCTCTAGCCACACTTGAAAAGGAATGGGTAACCTCTAAGCTTAAGGTTTTTGCTTTGATTAATTGGTTGCCTATTTTTTGTATGCATGCATGAGCTTTGATTTTAAATAATTTTATACTTTTCATCTCATGTATGTTGAAAATATGTTATGATGAATATTTTCTAAAGTTTATGATATTTCATAAATGTTTGTTAATCATAATAAATTTTGGTCAAAATTGGTTTTAAATGCAAATGATATCTCTCTAAAATTGATATCAATTTTTCAAATGCTTTGATTTTACAAATTTTGATTTTTGACATAAATTTAAATGTTTATGCATGTGGTTTAAAATGCAAATGATATCTCTCTAACAATTGATATCAAAATTTTCAAATGCATAACATTTTTGGATAGCTTTATGCACATGCACTTACTTTCAATAACATGTATTACATAAAGTTTATTAAACTTGGATTTATTGAATTTCATGTGCTACTAACATGTTTATTCATATTTGTTGAAATTCAATTTTTTTAAGTGTCAAGCTTTTAAAAGTCAAATTTTTGTTTGGAATGCCTTTATTAAGGTGGAGCTTTTGATTTTTCAAATGATTTTATGATAAAATTTATCACTTACTCTCCATTGTTATTTTTTAACTTTAAAGTGAATTATTTTTTATATAACAAAAAGGGGGAGAAGTATGGTTTGAAATTTTTAATTTCTCAATAAAAAGGGGGAGCTTTTAACATTTTCCAAAATATGTTTCTTTTTCATTAAATGTTTTATTAAGGGGAGTTTTGTCAAAAACAATTTTTCTTTCAAATATTTTGTTATATAAAAAAGGGGAGATCGTTGAACCATGTTTGTAATGTTTGATATAACAAATCAAGACAAAATGTTTTTGGACTTGAATTGAATTTATTCAAAGTTATCAAAAATAATTTAAATTCCATTAAAAATGAATTTAAGCACAAAACTGATTTTCAACGTACGAAGTACCGATATTGTTCTTACAGTATCAATAATATATGAACATTACCGATATTGTTCATGTGGTACTGATACCCTAGGTAAGAGAAGTATCGATACTCTCAAGGTAGTACCGATACTACCTGCTTGCTCAAATTCCAGAATACAAAATAGGTACTGATACCATGAAGGATAATATCGATACCGTCAGACCCAACAACTAGTAACGTTAGTTTTATTTAAATATTACAAAGGTACCGATACTCCCTATAGGATTACCGATACCCTATATCCTATGCAGTTTTATTTTGTAGAGAAAAACATCTCCAACGACTCCAAATCACTCCCAACGGATAGAAACGGCCACAAACTCATTCCAACATATATCCAAGTAATCAAACACGAGAGAAGAGCTTTTCACTCTTTATTTCTATTATCTTGTAAATAGTTGTGTTTTTGTGAGTTTAATTTGTAAACACCTTACTTTTAGAGGTTTCTTTGTTTACTTCTTTTTATCCTTTGTAAAGGGGTTTTGGTTCTAGCTAAGCCTTTGAAAAGCTAGGGAGTTTGTAAAGGTTATCTCTTTGTCCTTGGAAAAGAAAGAACAAATTAGTAGATTTGTTGGAAAATCCTAAGTGAGGAGCTTCGATAGTGGAAGTAAACTTCATTGAGGGAGTTGAACACTATAAATCTATGTGCATTGTTTTTCTAATACCTTAAAATCTCCTTACTCCCTAAAATTCAGAAAAAGTCAATTCACCCCTTCTTGGCAATATTTTCGGTTGTTCAATTTGAGCTTCATAAATCCTAAAAATTTACCTTTGTTTAGTTATTTTATTTATTCATTCCTATATAGTTTCATTATATTTTATGAATATTTTATCCATTTTATATATATGTCATTTATTATTGTTGCATTCATAAATCATACATTTATTTTCTCGTTTTCCAAAATCATTAAAAGCAATGTTGTCTCGTGTTGTGGGTTGATGAAATTACGACAATATGATTGGATTTTAATTTCCGTTAATTCACGTAATAAGAGAACATCATTTTCAAATAAAATCGAGTGAACTAAACTATTTTCATCGAGTCAATTATTTTAAAAATAGATTCAATCATTTTTTAATTCATAGAAATAAAAGGATCGTAAATTAAATTTTGGATTCGAATATATATAATCATAATTATTTTTATATTTTAATTTTTCTAAAAAATAGTTATGACAACATAATCAATCAAAAATAAAAAAGACATATTTTACAAAATACACCTTTTTTAAATTTTATCATTTTCAATCTTCAATTTAAGTCACTCATACATTTCTTCTTTTATAGAAGTCACTAAATTCATTAAAAATAAAAATATTCTGAATTATAATAAAGATTTATAATTATAATCATAAACTAAACATATAATTTATTGTGTTTTCCTTGACTGTTCTTAAATTAATACAAACATAAATAAAAATTGGCTTAATCAAATCCCAGTTCATTTACGGAATTAAATACCAAACAATTTCAGCATCAGATCAAACAGCTTATCAGAGAGAAAACATCGGCTGAGCCCAGTAATGACATGCGCCAACCCGCCAACCACAGTATTCTCTCTCGCTCGAAGTCCCCAGTCCCCACTGCCCAGTCCACTCTTCTCCTAGCACAATATACGGCCAGTAACTGCAACAAAACGCTGTCCCATTATAGCCATTCGCGAATGCACCATTAAACCATTCCTCTCTCTTTTTCGATGAGAATTGAGGACCTTATTATTTCTTTCCTTTCCTCAACCTGTTCTATCAAAAACCCTTTTGTTGTTTTAATTTGCTTTTCTCTATTTTGGGTCGGTGCAGAGATTCTCTGAGCGTTTTAACTTAAACGTGGCATTGAAGAGATCCGAGTCATTACCGAGTCTCGAATATCGAGCTCTCTGAAACTACAGGGGAAAAAGAGAAAGAAATACCAAGTATAAACCTTAGTTGTTACTAGTTAGTTCTCCCCTTACCAGCCACTGATCCTAAGATTTCTGGGTGCATTGAATTTTTGTTTCTTTGTACGGTAAACTCGAAAACTCGTTTATTGTTGTTGGTCATGATCTCTCTGACCCTCTTGTTTTACTCTGTTTTAAATGGAGAAAGAAAAGCTGCTGGGGAATTTATTAGTGTTTCATTGTTTAGTTCTTAAAATATGACAAATCACAAAAGTGGTTTTGAATGTAATTTTTTTTGGCAGAAGACCTCTCTTAGTTTTCAGAGGATTTCAAAAACAACATTGCTGACGTGCATAGCTCGTTCGAAGCAACCCAGTGATGACTCACTGAGTCAACAAGAGGAAATGGACTCTTCTACTACTCCTATCACTAAGCACAACCAATCCATCAAATCCCTCACTCTCAGGTAATTTTGCTAAATTTTACAAATCTAGATTTTTTTAGTTCTTTGGCCTTTGTTTGGCTTCAATGATTTTTTTAATTATCCATCCACATTAAATGGTGTAGGTGCATTTATATTGGTCATGGTTGGTTTCAAGTTATTGGCTCGTGAATAAGGGTAATAGCATGTTATGGCTTATTATCTGTGTTTTCTTATAATTTTAAGTTTTAACCAAAACTTGTGCTTGGCTTCCCTGATGCATGTTACTGTTTTGCCCCATTTTAACACATGCATATGACGACCTCTAATTTCTGAATTCTATGCTAATATCTTGAACATCAGGAGTGCTGAAACATAGTTTATTTTCTTTGACTAGTCAAGAAATGTTTAACAAATGGCAAGCTCAATGGTGGGCGGAGAATTATGATAGGGTCATGGAACTTTACAATGTCCACAGGTTTAATCGCCAGGCATGCCCACTAGCAACACCCCCTAGATCTGAAGCTGATGCAAGTTCTTAGGCTGTTTGCCTGCTTAACATTGTGTGAATGAATCTATGTTACTCGGACTCTAGTGTGAGTGTTGGTTATGGTTAGATTTTTGAAAGTTATCCCCATGTCCATGCATCGAACACGAATGTTGGACATGAGTGCTTCAAGAACGGCAAAGAGTCTGAGCTACATAGGGATGAACTGATCATACCAATGTCCTGCACTATTGCTGTGTTGAATGTTAAATAACGCCATTCTTTTGGTTCTTTACAGAGTTCAAAAATGGAATCTGCACAAGGAAGTCCTGTAACACCCCCATTGACTAAAGAATGTTTACCCCGCAACTTACATCGTCCAACTGGGATTGGCATGGCATATTCATCATCGGATTCACTTGATCAGCACCCGATGCAGGCTCGGCATTATTGCGACTCTGGTCTTACCTCAACCCAAAACTTTCCAGTATTAGTGGTGCCAAGACAGAGATATCATCCATGGATGCCTCTATGAGAAGTAGCACATCAAGAGAGGCTGATCACTCTGGAGAGTTATCCATCAGCAATGCCAGTGATCTCGAGACCGAGTGGGTTGAACAAGATGAACCTGGGGTTTACATTACTATCAGAGCCTTTCCAGGGGGCAAAAGGTATGGTCCTATGACATTCTTCAGTATTAGCTATATAATTTGTTTGCCCTATAAACAACCAATAATGACCTGGACCATCATAACTGATAGAGAAATGTGCTTCCATGAATTTATCAGCCCCACATTTTAAGCTGTTCTTGGCACTTAAACATCTTAGAAACCTTCATTTGTTTCGATAAGTACAATTGCTGAGAATACGATTTGAGATCGGTAAATGTAAACATATAACCATTGAAGAAGCATTGGAGATCCGCCAAAAGCCATTTCTTCCGTGGACTTGATTTCATTATTAGGTTGATGGGTCCAACACAAGTCATTTCTGTAGACAAGTATGATTTGAACCACCAACCCTCAGAAACAGAATTATAAGATGTAAAAACCTTCGTTTGACAGCATAATTATTGTCACTTATCCTGCCTTTTACCAACTCATTTTACTCCCATGTTTAGACAAATCCAGCATGAACTGTTCTTTGATGAAATGTGATCCCATCACTGTATATTGTGCAGCCGGGAAAGATTTGGAGAGATGCATGCCAGACTGCGCTGGGAAGAGAACCGAGCCAGGATACACGGACAGTACTTGTAATTGAGCGAAACGAAGGAGGTTAGCGGCTTGCTGGTGCATTTCTAAATCACGGGGGTGTTTATTTTTTGTCATTCTCTTCTTCCATACTTGTAGAATCCCTTCTACAAAGATCTAAGCAGGTGTTTCTACGTACTGCCACCTTTTGCCAAGTGTTCTTTTTTTCCAGCTTCCTAGTAGCTATAAGAAACATGATGATGGGATTTTAAATTACTAGTTTCTTGGGAAACAAGAAATGTTGGTGGGTAAAGAGCATCAAATATTATAATTATTCCTTGTATATTTAAAAGTAATTATAAGAATATACATCTCTCTACTCAGACGAATTACGGGTGGAAGAATATAATACTTGGGTCAAATTTAGGTCCATCAAAAATTGAACTCGACTTGACCTATAGGGATGAATAGGGGTGAGCATTTGATCGAGTCGACTCAAAATATTTGAGTTATTTGAGTTGACGAGTCATGTTTTACAACTTGGAGTTGACTTGAAATTTTTTTGAGTCGAGTCGATTTTTCTAATTTCTATTTTAATTTAATTGTAAATATTTATAACATTATAATATTATTTGATTCCAATTTAAATGACTTTCTATAACCATATGTATAATACAAATATATATCTTCATGTTTTTTTCATATGTGATATACATGTATCATACGAAGTCTAAGAACTTGACTCCAACTTAAAAATAAATTCATTAATTACTAAAAATTTCGAGTTATTTGAGCTGCATTTCAACTCTTGATTTGAACTTGAAATTTTTTCGAGTCGAGTTTATGAAATTATAACTCGAAGTCAATTCAAAATGAGTTTTTTTAGTCGAGTCGAGTTTTTTTCACTCACTCCTTGGGGTGGACTCGACCATGTTCCAGTGGTTTGGGCCTGCAGGGTGTTATTTAGACCCAAGCATACACTTCGTGTTGAACCAAAATGTTCTAATTATGGTTTTAGTCCCTTATTAGACTAAAATCTTTACTGTAGCATGTTTTCGTTAAAGTATTGACGTACATTTTTATTATTATTTGGTCACACAATTGTATTTATGTTTAATTGATTGGTCACTTTAGTGACGACAGCCAGATACGAGACTGGTAGTGGTAGGGGCCTTAGTCACCCCAAAAGTGGTATTGTTCTTGTTTAGTCATTTACAAATTATGAAGTTTTAATTCAATGCAATGGTAAAATTACACTCCGAACCCCAAAAAAATGGTATTTCAATTTTAACCACTAAATACAATTTCTGCCTTGCTCTCGAGTCTACAACCGATAACATTATAAAGGTACATTATCAATTTATTTTAAACTAAAGTTGAGGGATCAAGCCAATGAGTAGGGATGGCAATCTGGATTACGAATTCCGATATGCGTTACACATTAAAACTAATATGCGTTAGACATTAAAACTAGTATTAGTTACATATTATAAGTGAATAGGGATAGAGACTCTTGAATATCTCTACTCGTATTACTTACATTAGGGCGTGGCTAGGTTGTCGGGGTGCTGTGCAAATTCTTATAAAGGGGTCTCTATTTTTTAAATATATTCGATTTCGGAGTCCCTATTTTTATATTTCTTAATGGCAACAACTGATAGATATATTCGATTTCGGGGTCCTTAATTTTATACTTATTAATGACAACAACTGATAAATATATTCGATTTCAAAATCCTTATTTTTTGGGAGCCCTGCGCGATCGCGCACTTTGCTCCCCTCAGCCACGCCGCTGACTTACATGGATTATGATATCTGAATCTGACTTAATATTACGATGGGGAGTATGCTTATTTTTAAGGGAATTCAAATCTTAACTATCAAACTTTTAGCGGATTCAGATACTCGACATTGTTGGATTCTAGAAAAACAAAGAGCAAGAAATCATGAAATGATCAGCATTTTTATTAATTCAAAAAGCATGAGAGGATTACACCATTATATAGCAGGTATTGCACCATTTTCACATGAAAACCCGTGTAACAAAATTAATGCCAGCTCATAGCTCTAAAGATTCTTGTGATGACACCTCACTAATTACTCCGTGCACGTTACCGCTCTTAGCAGATCATTGGGCCTTTCTTCGTAGTCCAACATTCTCCCGATTTCTTCCCTCTCCAACTTCTTCTGCAGCAGCTATTCTCTGTCGAAAATTAGCAAACTGAGCTTTAGTAAGGGGATTAGTAAAACCATCAGATGTTTGTTTGCAGCTGGAACGTGGTTCACTTGAACAGTCCCATTGGCCACTTTCTCACGCACAAAGTGGACATCGAGTTCCACGTGTTTTGACTTACCATGAAACACCGGATTAGCGCCGATAGAAACAGCACTAGTGTTGTCGCACCAAATGGAGGGTTTAATTTGACATTGAGCTGCAAGATCATGAAGAAGAGTTGTCAACCAAGTAACTTCCGAGGCAGCGTCTGCAACACTCTGATATTCAGCCTCCGTTGTAGACCTGGAAACGGATTTCTGCTTTCTTGAACACCCTGAAACAATATTCGACCCTAAGAACACACAGTAATCAGTGATTGAACGTCTATCTTCAATGCTAGTTGCCCAGTCACCATCAGCAAAAGTCTCAAGAGTAAGTGGCTCTTTTGACGCTTGGAAACAACAACCCATGATTTATAGTACCATTTAAGCATCTCAGTATACGCTTAACAACTAACCAATGTTCCTCACAAGGTTTTTGCATGTACTGAGCAACCTTGTTGACACTGTAGGCGATGTCCAGACGAGTATGATTCAGATAAAGAAGAGCTCCATCCAACGATACTACGGTATTCTTGAGGACCTCAAGTGGTATGCTCTCATAGTTTTTTTAATAAGTTGAAAAATATTTATATATATTTTTTTAAAAATTTAAATTCATAAAATTTATATAATTTTTTTACAAAATAAAAAATATAAAAAAATTTAATAAAAGGGTAAAATTTTATTTTAACTCGTGACCTTCATATAAAATTTTAATTATATATTTTTTTGTAAACCTAAAATAGTATAAGGATAAATTTGTAATTTAACATTCGTAAATTTTTTATTATTCAATAACAGAATAAAGATATTTTTGAAAAAAAAAATTAAGGTATTTTAGTCCAAAACGCCGGTAATCTAATAATACCTAAGGAAAGGGAGATAATGACATTCCCAATAATATAATCTAAAAAATCCACTATTGATAATGTAATATTACCGGGAATGATATTCCCAGCCAACCAAACAGAGAAATATGAATTTTATTCCCATGGGAATCTCACATTTCCCTAACCAAACACAGCGTCCTTACGAGTTCGAAAAATCATGAAACTGATAAAAACAAATGATAAAAGTTCACCTTTAATCCTTACAAGTTCGAAAACTTCGCAAAAGTGGTAAAAACAAATGATAAAAGTTACCCAGCAATCAAACCTGCAACAGCCCACCCGCACGCGCGACACTCTCCCATTCTTTTCCTCGGTTACAACAACTACAAAGTATACTATTCTCTCTTTATCTTTAATTTTACCCCCTTTTGGATTAATTACTCCAAACATCTTTAATTTATGACTTTAATTATAATTTAGCCCTTAAATTTAAAATGCATTTGAATCTTCAAACTAGAGTATCTTTCACTTCTGATCCTTTTGTTGATATAATTATCACTTTTGATGTTAAATGCTAGTTTAGATAAATGATTCTTTTAAATATGAGTATAAGTTAAGTCATATTGGATTTTCGATCGATATGAACCTTATCTGTGTATTATATCTCTCAACCTAACACTCGTTCCAAGTATCCTATCTTCTCACCAAACTCGATTTAAATTTAATAAAATTTCATATGACCTGAAAATTGACTCAATTTAAAATAAAAAAAATAGCGACTGACCTAAACGCATCACAAATACATATAAAAATCTATTTTTATTAGATAAGATATAGACATTAAAAAAATAAAAAAAAGAGAGATATTATTACAATTATCTTTAAGAAAATTATATTATTATCTTGTATCGGGTTAGACCAAAGATTTTTCAATCGAATTAAATTCAACCTTATCCAATGGAATTGGGGGATCAGAAAGGTTCAAGTAGAAACGGATGGCCAAATTGCGATTCAAATTCTAAACACAAAAGGAAGAAAGGATAGGAATCTTACCATCATTCACCGCATCGAAGATGACCTAAACAGAGATTAGCAGGTAGAGATAAAGAAAGTGAACCGAAATGGGAATAAGGTTGCAGACGGACGCTTGGAATCTGACCCGGGGATTGCATGTCTTCCAAGAGCCTCCTCGAGCGGTGGCTATGGATACCAGAAAGGAAGAAGTAGATTAGGCGTTTTACCTAACTGTAAGGGGGGAAAACTCAATTAGATTTAAATCTAAAATTTAAAAATAATTCTATAAAATTAGACCAAATCAAAATGTGTCAGGTCTGAATTTTTTCTCTACACACAAAGTCAGCAAATATGAGACCTCCCTAACTCGAGAAAACCCATATGGGAGGGATCAATATTAAAATAGTTTATAGATAAAAATCCAGTTGTTGATGCCTTGCTCACTATTCAGTTCCGTACACAAATGGAAAACAAAAAATTATACATAAAAATATTATATATACCGGCTCTAAACTAAACTAAACAGTCCAGTTCATATTGATGAATATTCTATCATTTGTATTCCCTTTCTGTGTGTGTTTCACATGATCTGCTTGCATGTTTCTACTTGATCTGTGTCTTTGCAGCTTTTGGCACTCTCTAAGTAGACATCAAAGCTTTAAATTAGCCATTTCCTGTCCCTCTTCTTTAATTCTCCTCCTTTAGTCCTGTTGTATGCAGAAGAAAGAACACACCATGCATAGAAGACAGAGTTCCATGGTGGATAATACTAAAGTTCCTCATAGAAGAAGAACCCCTTCTTTCTCTTCAATCCTTCTTGATGCCATTTATCGATCCATCGACGGAAACGAGCCGACATTGTGCCATCACGGGGAGAAAACGAGTGCAAACCCTGTTAAGAAACAGAGCACCGGTGCTCCCATGGAAGGTGGTCGGAAGGCTTCGAGTCTTAAACGTGCTATCGATCATCGATCGGCAGTTCATTTCAACTCGACTTCGAGCTCATCGGATTCAAGCAACGGTGGAGTCTTCTCGTCCTCGTCCGAAGCCGAGTCGGGTTATAGAGAGAAATCGAGAAGATCGAAGCCGGTTAAGTACTATAAATGCAGGCGGCCCGACGACGACGAGGAGCGAGAAAAGGCCAAGGGAGAAATTGGCGGAGGGCTCACAAAGACCAAGCTGAAAGCATTGAAAATCTATGGTGAATTGAAGAAAGTTAAGCAACCGATTTCCCCCGGCGGTCGTATCACCAGCTTCTTAAACTCCATCTTCAATGCCAATGCCAAGAAAGTGAAGATGTGCTCTAATTGTGTTTCTGGCGATGTCGAATTTCATCGAAAATCGAAATCGACAGCTTCATCACCCTCTTCATTCTCCAGGCCTTGTTTGAGCGAAACACCTTCTTCAAGTGGTAATAATAACAAGTACAGTAATGGACTTAAGGGTATTAAAAGGTCAGTTAAATTTTGCCCAGTTAATGTCATTTTCGATGAAGATTGCAGACCTTGTGGCCATAAATGCATTTATGAAGAAGATCCCAGATTAATGTCCTCAACTGTTCAAAAGAATCTTAAAGTTTCTTCAAGAACTGAGGAGCTGAAGAAAAAAGAATCGGCAGTTAGCAGTAAAGCAATTGATTATGTGACGAGCTATCAAAGAAGGGGCATTAGGAAAATGGATTTGAGAGGGTTTATCGAAGAGTATGACGACGAAGATGAAGAAGACGATGCACTGAGTTATTCGAGTTCGGATCTTTTCGAGTTGGATCATCTCATCAGAATCGGAAGGTACAGAGAGGAACTACCGGTGTTTGAAACTACGAGGTTGAAAAGTAATGAAGCCATTGTTAATGGCTTCGTGTTGTAACTTGCAATCTCATTTTCTCATTTATTTTATTTGAGTAACTATTTCTTTCTTTGTTAAGAAACATCTTCGTATTCGATAGCTACACGAGTCTCGGTTATATTAAAGTTAAGTCGGGTTAAAGTCGAAAGGGAAAAGCCAACACCAATCTTCTCCCACTATACAAGGGAAAGTGAAAACTCTTTGCTTTATTTTTAAAAATTAAAACTAGCTGAAGCACATGGCCTCAACATCCCAACACAAACTATTCCCCTTTAGAGCCACAAACTAAAAAACCTTCATCATCTCTTCACATGCGTTCAAATTCGAGCTTCAAATCTATTCTATGACTCGGCACTCACATAAACCGAATTAAACTCCGGGTTCACATTTATCGTAACATTGCTCGTTTCTCTAACGAACATAGACCGTTTGCATCGCTTCTAACCGACCGTCGTCACATCATCGATGCTTCTATTTTCTTGGACATATTCCCTGGCCATCACATTGAACATGGACCTTTGAAAACAGTTCGACAAAAGGGACAGCCGATGCTTTGACAACATGCCAAAGCCAACACTTGGAGTTGCATAAACTGTCTGTCTTGACCTTGTACTTGTGCTGCACCAATTCATCATCATCAAACAGGTGGAATCTCAAGGATTTTCCCTTATCATTTCTTGATTTGTTGTGATAGGACAAACAACATAGAATTATATTAGTATCAAAGAGATATCGAACTTATTACCACGACCTAAATTTCGTAGACTGTTTGCAGACAAGTAGGGTCTATTAAGGAATCTCAGAGGTCAAATACAGCAGGATCAGACATGATATCAAGAAAAATCCACACTAACTTTTGCAGCAGAGGAAAAATGAAATAAAAAAAAAGTTCAAAAAGTTAAGTGAGCAACAATGGATTCCTTTGGGTTGATGAAATGGGACAACAAGAGACTGGCCACTAAAGTTGACTTCATTGCCATTCCATCGAGTACTCCCATACCAAAAGAAGAGAAAAGAAAAAAAGAATGGAGAAAACCCAGAAAAGAATATTCAATTTTCTCACTTGAGAATGGTGGGAAAAAGTTTATTAAGACCAGCACATGCCATCCTCAAGATGTGTTCAAAATGGGATTTGACATGAAGATCAAGAGATTCATCACAATTCATTTTAGGACGGTAAAATATTCTAAATTCCGATAATTTTTTATTCGATTCGATTTTACGACGGAAACAAATAACAATGTAATTAAGAAATAAAGATTAGGCTCCAAATAATAATGGAAAGAGAAGAAAAGAAAACTTATAAAAGAGAGAAACTATATAAGTACATAATTTGCCAGTGAGTATGAGCGGAGCATGTTTCTCAACAACCAAACACGAATTTGTGGTACGTAACATAGTAGGTTAGTTCGATAATGTTGTAAGAAATGCATGTGGAGGAAGCAATGCCCTAACCATACGCAATTGGATTCAAAGGATAAGTGGCAGTATCGTTAGTTAAGAGTTTAAGACGAGGACCACTTCCCCGGCTATGCTTTTGTCTTAATGGAACCCAGGGATCTTTAAATTGTGGTTACTGCCGCATTTTCAGTTGTGCTTATCACGATTACAGATATAATAGATGTTATTGCGGTCATTGTGAGTATTACGGTCGTGAATTTTTTTCTATATGTGTTGATTTTTTTAATAAAAAACTTTTTTTAAATTCAAATAATGAAAAAATAGCGGAATAGCAGTCCGTTATTACCGCTAGACAGTTATTTGAATCCCTGATGGAACCATGCATGCATGTTTTTCTCACTTGTTAATGTTTAAAATTTAAAAGTTAGGGACGATAACGTGTTGGGTATTTGTATTTTTTATCAAAAAAATTCGAATATGTTTTTATCAATAAGTTTAGAGAAGTGAAATTATATGAAATTGAGCAAAATTCTAATACACAAGGGTTTTTCCTAAGGTCTTTTTTTTTATCGAAAGGTCTTTTTAACGTTGCGCTGCTCTCCCTTTTCTACTTTCTGTTAATTTTGCTTGGCTAGACACGCTGTCAATTTTAGTGTTGGTTGTCGATCGTTAATGCTTCACATTTGTCGATTATTTTTATATTATATAGTTATTTTCCTTTTTTTAGTTTTTAATAATATGTGTCATAACGTCTACCTCGAGGATTTTTTAGACTTAAAAAATTAATTCGGAGAAAGACGATGAAATTTAGGTTTGAAGCAATTTTATTTTGGAGTCGCCATCAACCTTTAAGTTAGGTAGGTTGAATACCTAAAATATCATTTTAATGAGTTCAGAAAAATCATTAAAACACAAAAAAATTGTCTGCGTTTTACCAAAAATTCATTTTTAAGAGTTCGGGAATCGATTACGTGTGAGGAAGGGTGAGCACCCCCACAAAGCCCAAGTTTGCTACCTAAACAATTATATGATGCCTAAATGTTGGGAAATTACAAACTCGAATATATATTTAAATTATGATTCTTCTATTCGTTTGAATTTATTTAAAAAATGTCAATTTAAAAAAAAACTAAAAACAACGTTGCTCTTCCAAATAAGAATATGATGACAAATAATAAATGTAATGGCTATAAAAAATTAAAGAGAACAAATATATTTTATAGAGTTCAACTTATTATTCAACTCGAAAGACTACAAATATTGTCATGAGTAAAATCACATCATTTTGTACAAATAATCCTTGAAAATGCAATTCCTTTACAGTTAGGAGACTTTTTCATGAATTTCCCTCACAAAATGATGTTTCTTCAATTTTATGGATAATATAATTTAAAAGAGTATAGTATTATATTAATTTTTTAGAAACGCTTAGATAAAGAATGCTTTTTGTGTGAACAATTCTCGGGAATGCACTTCCTTTATAGTTATGAGACTTTTCCATAGATTCGCCTCACAGAAAGACATTGCCTTACATTTTATTTATATCAAAGATAAAAATAAAAATATAATAAAAATAGAACGAGATAAAATAAAATAAAATAATAAGATAAAAATAAAACAAAAAAGAAGACTATCGAATACAAAAAATAATTTTTTGTGCGAAAAATCTTAGAAAGACACTTTCCCTTGTAGTTGGAGAGACGTCTTCATAGATCTCCCTCACAACAAAATTTATATTTTCTATATATAAAAATGATGATTTATAGAAAAAAATAAAGTTTGAATAATAATATAGATATGAAATATGTGCATAAAAGGGTAACAATAATAAAGATGACCAAGTTCGATTTCGAATCTAAAATACGAGTCAAACATCGGTAGCCTACTATCGTAAACAAAGTACCAACATGCAAACTCTATAAACCAACAACCAAGATTAAAATACCAGTCAAATAAGAGGATAAATAAATAAGGTTGAAACGTAAACAATGAAAAGTATAGGCATTAGGAATAAATATACAACATGCAATATTAGTGACTAAAATAAAATGAGGTGCAAGTTAAAATGCTTAAATGAAAATACAAAAAATTAAATGATGGAACTTAAAAGGATTGAAATAAAATGCATGGAAATTAAAGTGCAGAAAAATAAAAATATTGAAATTTAAAGTGCTGGAAAAAATAAAAAAATAAATTGCATAAATTTAAAAGTTAGGGGTTGTTTTTAATCGTTTAACCCAGGCCATAAATAAAGCAGGTTGTACCCCAGGGCAAGTCACCGTAAGGTCGTTAAATATTCGAATGTTAGAAAATTAGCGGGTTAGTTTGTGCAATAAAATAAAATGTTAGTAAGTTAGTAAAAACAATAAAAATAAAAGTTAGTAAGTTAGAAAAGTTAGCGGTTAGAAGAGTCTAGACCATAATAATGTGGATCGTATCCCGGATCGTGTCACCATAAGGTCGAATCAAATATGAGAAACAATAAATAAATAAATAAATCAGCAATGATTAGAATAAAAGAAACGACTATAACCTCCTTTTTTTTCTCTTTTTTGGCTCGATCTAAAACCCCAAAAAAACAATTGTCACCTGTCGCCGTCGGAGCTTAACCGAGCCCCAAGCGACCAAACTCATACTTAAATGGACCAAAGTTAATATGAATATTAACCAAGAAACCCATCCCTTTGAATATGTTCAAAACGAAGCAATCTCACCTAAAATTTATTCTTTTTTTTTCACTTTTAAGTTGAGAAAGTTAAATACATGTAAAATGAATGAAAGTGTCAAACTTTAAGAAAGCTATGATCTGGAAATGGAAAGTGTTAAAACCCAGATGAGAAAACAGATAAAAATGAAGAAAAAAAATGTTATATTGTTTCTCAATAACATGGTTATAGTGAAAGACAAAAATAGCAAGAGAAAACAAGAAGAGAGGTTGGAATAGATATATGATGATTGAGTATTTGGTTTTTTTAACATACAAAATCGGGGTAGCCTTTTTTTATTTGTTGTTTCTAAACTTACAAAGGGGGACGAGGGTTTATTTGTTTTTTTCTTGGATTTTATGCCCCTCAAAGTTGCAAATGGTACAATTGCAAATTTGGTCTCTAGATAAAATTAGGGTATTACATCTACCCCTCTTTGCTCGCCTATTTTGTAAACAATGACGAAGCAAAGACGAATAATTGCCTAATTTTGTCTAGCTATGATGTCCGCTTCGCATCTGGAGCTCCAATTCTTTGTCTGAAAATAGAGGATTTAAAGATGACATTGTTGCTTCATGTCAAGGACTTCGGGTCAATCTGGATATAATTTGGTGTTGAAGACGACACTACTCATCCATGTTGAAGAGATCTGACCGCTTTCAGATAAATTTGTTTGTTGAAGATGATGTTGTTCCTTCTGGTTGAGGAAAGCGATTCAATCTAAAGATAATACGGTGTTAAAGACGACTATGCTCATCTGTGTTGAAGAGTTCTAGCCGCTTTCAGGTAAATTGTTTGTTGAAGATGACGTTGTTCCTTATTATTAAGGAAGTCGGATCAATCTGGAGATAATTTGGTGTTGAAGATGTTCTAGAAGTATTTGGGTAATTTGGAGAAATACGGTTCCTTCGCGTTGAAGAAATATGATTGTCTAAGGATGACACTGCTCCTTCGCGTTGAGGAGATCTGGTCAGTGAATGACATTGTTCCTTCATATTGAGGAAGTCTAGCCGTTTTAGAAGATAATTTGTCTTTGGAAACGACATTACTCCTTCTTGTTGAGGAGAGCTAGTCATAGTTGCCAATGATTGACTTGAAATGAAATCTTCTTCTTCGACATGGAATTGTGAAACGAAGTCTTTGCTAATATTGAATTCTTGTCAAATATTTGAATGAAAATAAATGAGTGGAAGGAAATTTATTTCAAGAGGAGTTATCTCAGGCGAGATAAAATTTTGTTTCGAGTGAAACATTTAAAAATTTGTTTTCAAGGGAAAACTGTCTTAAGCGAGACGAAATTTGTTTTTACGAAAAATAATCTCAAATGTTATCAATTTTGTTTTAAGTGAAACAATTTCCAATTTTTTTGTTTCAAGGGAAAATTGTCTCAAGTGAGACGAAATTAGTTTTTTAGGAAAACTATTTCAAGTGAAACAATTTCAAAATTTGGGGAAAATTGTAACACCCCAACCCGTATCCGACCCGGATACGAGTCCGAAGTGTCACATTGACTTTTCAAACCTTGACTCTTAAGAAAAATCCCGGGAAATTTAAAACTTTATTTAAAACAAAATACAGACTTTATCAGAGTGCTCGTACTTAATGACTTATTACATGCCAACACTTTATACATAACCAAATACATACTTTGTCAAATATTTCTGATCTGATCTTTTGGTAAGGAAAACTGACCTGTCTTGCTCCGCATCACTCTTTACTCTTCTCGAAACCTACGTGTGAAACAATCACACGCTAAGTCGAAGACTTAGTGAGGCATATAAAACATATAATATAACCATATATCATTTCATATAAATAAAAGACATACATATACAAACACTATCAATAATCCTTTCCACTTACCATATATTCATCATATAACACATATAATTCATGTATGTGCATTCATATCATTGAATCACTACATATCAATATGCATGAATCTATGGTATGATAACAATATACAATCAGGTCATGCACACATGCAACTTACTTTCTTTTATCACTTTCACTTTCATTTGTCTTTCAATTTCATTGCCCATGTATATTATTGAGAATAGAGGTATGTGAGTACATTGAGGTTGTGCACTAATGCTATCACCACAGCTCGTATAAATGTCCCGAAGGACCTATCCAGAGGTCACACAGACCCCGGTAACTATCCAGAGGTCATAAAGAACCTCGGCAACTGTCCATAGGTCCAAAAGAACCTAGGTAAACTGTCCATATGTTCCTTAGAACATAGGTATACTGTCCATATGTCTCGAAAGACATAGGTAAAACCCTCGACTCTTGGCATGCCAACTATACCTATAGCTCTCGTATCATATACTATAGGCATTTATTTATACATTTCGTATCACTTGTTCTTTCTCTTCTGTCACATATCACATGTATGTGTAACCATATATCTCATATCTTATCACATGTATTATATATATACATGTATTCATGTAAATCATTTCATGTAATTCATATCACGTATATCACATGTGCATATAAGCTTATAGCTTCTTTCACATATACATGTAGTCACATAGCTTTCTTTCATGTAACCATGCATGTCATGTCAACTAACATATATCATATGTTGCATTTTCACTTAAGCATATAATAATAATTATATTTTACTATGATCACATAGTTTATATCTCATATAATTCATAACCTTTCTTATGTAATTACTTATACTTTCTCACCTAACACATAAAAGAACAGATCAATCCATATAATCAAGCATACATACATGCATATTCAATTCATGCCTTTAATCATGCATTCATATGTAACACTTCAGGAAATAGACTCATCGCAAGTCTTATTCCCATCGCACATCATATACTATTGAATATGCACTCACCTGGGCCTCGTTGTTTGAATCAATCCTAATCCTTAGTTTGTTCCGGAACAAGCTTTCATTCTATATCTACATAATAATACATCAATACTTATCAGTATACTGATTGATATATTCGAAACTATCACTCCTAAGTCTCAAAGAAAAGCCAATTTCATCTTTTAATGAAGGTATGCATCGATGCACTACACCATGCATCGATGCATAAATCCTATTCGATGTTTGTATTTAATGGGGATGCATCGATGCACTCCTTATGCATCGATGCATAAATCCTATTCGATGTTTTCTATTTAAATTCATGCATCGATGCACTGCATGTGCATCGATGCACCTTAAACAATTTCTAGTATTTATCATCGATGCATCGGTGCACAATGAATGTGCATCGATGCACATTGCCCAGAACTGACATTTTAGCACGTAAATCATCAACTCTTCCCTTAATTCTTCTATTTTAAGCCCCTATTTTGACATTAAACTCAACTACTATAACTTGAACCAACTTATATCCATGTAAATCATCTTTAACCTTAAAATCCTATCTTCTTTATGAGATTCAAGAATCATACCAAATTTTCTATATGTTCTAAATCCAATTCTAACACTTAATACTTCTTAATTAAGCTGATGACAAGTCAAATCCAACTTTAGAACTTCAAAAACCTTTCTATAACAAAAGTTCATTTATAAACCCTTAATAGAAATTCTTTTCTAATTCTATCTCTTTGGTGTTTTAAGCTTATATAAGCTTTCCTTAAGCTTATATAACCCTCAAAGACTCAAATCTAACTTAAAACTTTCAAGAAATCATAAGCTAAATCAAACTTATCTTTGCTCTTGGCTTCCACGTGAAGAAGAAGAAGAAAGGAGAAGAGAATTCTGGAGAATTCTCTCCCTCTCCACGTGTATATAATTCCCCTTTTTTTTTCTTAAATGATCAAATGACCATTTTACCCTTTATTTCCTTTAATAATTACTGAATAACCTTCATCATATTTCCAAGAAGTCATTAAACTATTCAATTATCCTACTTTAGTCACCAAATTCTGAAACTTTACAATTTGGTCACTAACCCGGTAATGCGGATGTTACAAATCTCCCCTCCTTTTAAAAAAATTCGTCCTCGAATTTTCACTGAACATATCAATAAGAACATATCTTCTAATGTTCTCATACTACCTCTTTCACTTAATCTCTCATTCCTTTATTTCTTCAGTTGCCTTTTTCCTTTATACATTCATGTACTGACACTTATCATATAAACAGTAACTAGTAACTTTAATCCATTTATGGCTTCTCTCTCCTTTCTTTATGCATTTTCCTTTGACTATTTCTGAAATTTCATATAAGGTCACTAATCACATAGACGGTAACATCAATTTTCATCACTTAACATCATAAATTCATCTTTAAATACTTTATAATAACCAAATTCATTTTCCATCATCATTTAACCAAGAATATGACCTTAAATCTTCTTAAATATGATTCAACCTACACTTTAAAGAATCTTTTTCACATCACCTTGCACACTTGTCTTATTTCTATATCAAAATTGTCATCTGTACTTCCATACTTATCGTATCTGATCTTTTAAACCAATCCTTTTCATTTCTTTATCATTTCTTATACTTGTATTTTTCTTCCTGAAGGTTCCATGTAAATACTAATCTCTATTTCTACATCATAGCTATCTGCTCAGAATATACAACCATATTCAAATTCACATCCTAATCAATTAATTCCACTTTATCTTTCCTCCAATCTTATAACTCTAGCACCTTTACTCTGACAGCTAGTCAATAACATATGTTCAATCTAGGGTACAAACCCTAATCAACCAAACACATACATCCTTTCAAGTCGAAATTATCTTAAAATTTGCTTACTCAACTTATCAATTTCACCTCTATTCTCATACATCCTGAAATTTCTTTTGCTCAAACTCAACATTCTGACTTCATGTGTCTTATAATCTGATCATCGATATACACATTCTCAAACTCTTCTTATCAATCCTCAGCTTTACTTAAATATACAAATTCTTACTTCCTTTTCCTTTACTATACCACATTACTATGATCCAAATATGCAACTATATCCAGATCCATTGCAGATCTGGTTATCATATCCTGACAATATCTTATAATCTTATCATTCCAGTACATTTTTATCACATACTCTAGTTAGCCAATGCTAACTTTTCCGTCTTAACTGCAAACCCTTATCATATAAACGCTCTGGCTTATACACAATGTTATCCCTTCATTTCGAACTCATAAGCTCTGACTTATACATCTTATACGCTTGTCACTGATGCACTTATCCTTGAGTTCTTCTATACGTACTCATCACGTCATTAGATCTTTTTAACATTCTTATGGTGACACCTGTTCACCATATTCTATCTTATCCACATAATAGCAAACTACTCTACATCGTTTTTTTTTCCGATTCCAAACGATGAAAACTTTCTATCATTATTCCGATATGATTTCAGCTTTCTGAAATCAACTTTTGATCTTACTAGGCATTTCCTGAGGTGTCCGCTCTTCATCCTGCCTGGCCAGGGCAGGTGAATAGCTATCACAATCAGGAATATCACCTTTCACTTACTTCAAAATTATCACGATCAGATTTCTACTGTATTAAATTATTCTTATTCTATTAGCAAGACAACATATTCCTTACACTATCAGATCAGAATTTTTTTTTCAATCTATGTTGGCATGTACACCTTTTATGACACTTTGGACTTCGGTTTATGCCGAGAATCGGCTAAACCATAGCTCTGATACCATTAAATGTAACACCCCAACCCGTATCCGACCCGGATACGAGTCCGAAGTGTCACATTGACTTTTCAAACCTTGACTCTTAAGAAAAATCCCGGGAAATTTAAAACTTTATTTAAAACAAAATACAGACTTTATCAGAGTGCTCGTACTTGATGACTTATTACATGCCAACACTTTATACATAACCAAATACATACTTTGTCAAATATTTCTGATCTGATCTTTTGGTAAGGAAAACTGACCTGTCTTGCTCCGCATCACTCTTTACTCTTCTCGAAACCTACGTGTGAAACAATCACACGCTAAGTCGAAGACTTAGTGAGGCATATAAAACATATAATATAACCATATATCATTTCATATAAATAAAAGACATACATACAAACACTATCAATAATCCTTTCCACTTACCATATACTCATCATATAACACATATAATTCATGTATGTGCATTCATATCATTGAATCACTACATATCAATATGCATGAATCTATGGTATGATAACAATATACAATCAGGTCATGCACACAAGCAACTTACCTTCTTTTATCACTTTCACTTTCATTTGTCTTTCAATTTCATTGCCCATGTATATTATTGAGAATAGAGGTATGTGAGTACATTGAGGTTGTGCACTAATGCTGTCACCACAGCTCGTATAAATGTCCCGAAGGACCTATCCAGAGGTCACACAGACCCCGGTAACTATCCAGAGGTCATAAAGAACCTCGGCAACTGTCCATAGGTCCCAAAGAACCTAGGTAAACTGTCCATATGTTCCTTAGAACATAGGTATACTGTCCATATGTCTCGAAAGACATAGGTAAAACCCTCGACTCTTGGCATGCCAACTATACCTATAGCTCTCATATCATATACTATGGGCATTTATTTATACATTTCGTATCACTTGTTCTTTCTCTTCTGTCACATATCACATGTATGTGTAACCATATATCTTATATCATATCACATGTATTATATATATACATGTATTCATGTAAATCATTTCATGTAATTCATATCACGTATATCACATGTGCATATAAGCTTATAGCTTCTTTCATATATACATGTAGTCACATAGCTTTCTTTCATGTAACCATGCATGTCATGTCGACTAACATATATCATATGTTGCATTTTCACTTAAGCATATAATAATAATTATATTTTACTATGATCACATAGTTTATATCTCATATAATTCATAACCTTTCTTATGTAATTACTTATACTTTCTCACCTAACACATAAAAGAACAGATCAATCCATATAATCAAGCATACATACATGCATATTCAATTCATGCCTTTAATCATGCATTCATGTGTAACACTTCAGGAAATAGACTCATCACAAGTCTTATTCCCATCGCACATCATATACTATTGAATATGCACTCACCTGGGCCTCGTTGTTTGAATCAATCCTAATCCTTAGTTTGTTCCGGAATAAGCTTTCATTCTATATCTATATAATAATACATCAATACTTATCAGTATACTGATTGATATATTCGAAACTATCACTCCTTAGTCTCAAAGAAAAGCCAATTTCATCTTTTAATGAAGGTATGCATCGATGCACTACACCATGCATCGATGCATAAATCCTATTCGATGTTTGTATTTAATGGGGATGAATCGATGCACTCCTTATGCATCGATGCATAAATCTTATTCGATGTTTTCTATTTAAATTCATGCATCGATGCACTGCATGTGCATCGATGCACCTTAAACAATTTCTGGTATTTATCATCGATGCATCGGTGCACAATGAATGTGCATCGATGCACATTGCCCAGAACTGACATTTTAGCACGTAAATCATCAACTCTTCCCTTAATTCTTCTATTTTAAGCCCCTATTTTGACATTAAACTCAACTACTATAACTTGAACCAACTTATATCCATGTAAATCATCTTTAACCTAAAATCCTATCTTTATGAGATTCAAGAATCATACCAAATTTTCTATATGTTCTAAATCCAATTCTAACACTTAATACTTCTTAATTAAGCTGATGACAAGTCAAATCCAACTTTAGAACTTCAAAAACCTTTCTATAACAAAAGTTCATTTATAAACCCTTAATAGAAATTCCTTTCTAATTCTATCTCTTTGGTGTTTTGAGCTTATATAAGCTTTCCTTAAGCTTATATAACCCTCAAAGACTCAAATCCAACTTAAAACTTTCAAGAAATCATAAGCTAAATCAAACTTACCTTTGCTCTTGGCTTCCACGTGAAGAAGAAGAAGAAAGGAGAAGAGAATTCTGGAGAATTCTCTCCCTCTCCACGTGTATATAATTCCCTTTTTTTTTCTTAAATGATCAAATGACCATTTTACCCTTTATTTCCTTTAATAATTACTGAATAACCTTCATCATATTTCCAAGAAGTCATTGAACTATTCAATTATCCTACTTTAGTCACCAAATTCTGAAACTTTACAATTTGGTCACTAACCCGGTAATGCGGATGTTACAAGGGGAAAATTGTCTCAAGCGAGACGAAATTTGTTTTTAGAGAAAACAATCTCAAGTGAGATCAATGTTGTTTCAGGAAAAATTGTCTCAAACAAGACAAAACTTTGTTTCGGGAGAAACAATCTCTAAGGTGACGGACAGTCTGCTCCTGCATGTTGAGGAGATCTAGTTGCCTTTGGAAGATCTGATCGTTCACTTCAGGATGTCAAATCTGTGGATGACATTGTTCCTTCGTGTTGCGGACGTCTAGTCATCACCAAACTTTTATTTCCTGAAAGATTAATATAAAAATGATGAATTTATAACTGACTATCTTGGATGTTTTTATGAATGTCAAGATTAAGTTTATTTCATGTATTTTATTTGATTTTTATTTTGATAAAAATGACATTTTGAATTTATCCTCATGAGAAGATAAAAATGTCTTTTAAGAATGAAATAAGGATTTCAGGGAAAAACAGTCTTATGTAAGACTAGATTGATGATTTTTGGATGAACAATCTTAAGGAAGACGAAACTAGTTTCTCAAAAATGATTATAAAACATCCTTACTAGAAGGAAAAACATTTTTTATTGCATGCGATGATGAATGTATGATGCAAATGTACAAATTTATGTGATGTGTATGTTTATATTGATGTATATTTTATTGATATGCGATGGGAATGGTTGCATGATCAATCTTCATTCTATCTCTGATTCGGTTGTCTTCACTCTTTATTTTCACCAGCGTGCATCCTTGCAATTCTTGGTTTGTGTTAATTCCTTATTTCCCTAACAATTTTTTGCCCTTGATAAAAATTGGCTTTTTTTTGTCTGAATTTGTGTAGAAATCCAATAGAGCTTCCCTCATGATACTATCATCATCCATGCTAGATGTTTTAAAAAGAGGATCTATCATTTCAAGCTTTGGAAATTGTGTACGCACAGCTGCCCTGTAGCGGGAAATCAAAGACCACTGCCTGGAGTTGACCACCGCAGCAATTGATGGAATATCAGACTTCCCTAGAGAACCACGAGACACATCTATACCAAGGATGATGGTTGGAACCTTAGTAACAACTGGAATTGAAGGTGTTGGCTCAATTGTTAACATTGAATTCAGTCCTCCAAGCTTTGCATTGATATTTAGAGGCAAATTCATAAGGTATTGATAATTGACCCTAGTTGGAGCCATACACTGTGTCACTATGCCAAACTTGGCAAGATTCATAAATATCAGAATTTTTCTTATCAGGTAAAACAAAAAGGAGGAACTGTGGAGCTTCAGGAAGTTCATATTGGGTTTCCTTGATCATTTCTTCAAATTCTTTCAACAAGATAGTAGTGTTTTCTCTGATTGGGTTCTTGACTCACCTTGAATAAAGGATTTATCTAAATTGAATGTTGAATGAGGCTATCTGTATCACATCGTGTTGAGGAGTTAACGACAACCCATCGTTCAATCTTATTTGGCTCCACTAGTTGCTTGTTGTTAAGATTTCATTGCTCATTCCGCGATAAGAAAACTTTGTCACTTTTAACCTTGGTACATAAAGAACACAACCTTCCACTTGAGTGAAATTTGAATTTAGAAACCCCATAGGATTGAATCATTGGTTCAATGCCATAATTACTGGTTCGTAAAACATTCTACAACTTATTCATCTTTTATTGTGGATTCTACCTAGATTTTTCAACTAGGGAAGCTCTTTGTATGATGTTCAGAGATTTTTTATAGCGTTGCAAGGGCATCAAAGAAAAAAGATCAATTGGAATATAAGTGGGACGTTTTGGCTTGCCAACATTAATACATGGGAAATCACTAGAATAATGCAATTGTATGTTGTGATAATGGACAAAACAATCATATACAACGAGCTCCACTGTCTCTGTTTCACCATTTTCGGCCTTCATGCCTTTCTGCCTCAAAAAATGCCCAAACATTTATATTTCTTGCTCCAGTATTGATTCTAAGATTGAGCTTTTATGTTTGTGAGACATGTGTCATTTATGAAGACCCACTCCAGAGAGATTGTGTTGTTTGAAAATGTTTTTCTTCTTCTTTTTATTTTGAAAATTTGAAAAATATCAATTAAAAGAATTTTGAAAAATGTATAATCAAAATTTTTGAAAAGATATTGCCCGTTTCTAGGTTTCTTAATTGAAACAAATCATAAAACAATAGTTCATTGGATATCAAAGAATTAATTACACTTTTAATCCTTCAAAAAAATTATAGCTATTTGACAAGTGTCAAGATTAATGATATCTTGGAGGTAGGGTTAAGTAAGGAAATGAATGAGGTGTCTTGGGTTATTGTCTTTGGTTAAAGGTTTGGCATTCTTGTTTCTTTGATGTTCACTGATCTGAAGGAGTAACTTCTATGCTCATCTACTGAAAGTTTTCTCCGGTTCTCATATCTCATGAGCATATTTGGGTTGTGCGATGTCTTGTCAAGGGATTTGTGAGATCTCCTCTTGTACAACAGCTGCACAATCTTCATATTCGAGCCACCTTTTCAGGTTTTCAACTCGAATCCTCCTTTGGTTTCAAGACGTTATTCAAAATTTTACGTCTTAAACCCCCCTTTGTCATTTTTTCTCTATCATACATTAAAGATTTTAGAAAACCTTTTGTAAAATAAAGATTAATCCTGATGTGCGGGATGAAACCTGAAGATAGTATCTTATGTTTAAAAATCCATGTATGATTAGAAGGGATTTTTTAGGCACGTAATGTAGGCTATGGTTCACGGTTATGAAAGAAAGGGATAAATAGGCCCAAACAAATGTTTGAGGTAATTGAACCAATGATCAATTCATTCGGATGCCTTAAGCCTTGTCTTGCTCAATTTGATTCTGCTCGTATGTCTTTTATTTTATTAATGTTCTATGATCTTTTGGTGAATTGATTATGGATCTTTGAATCGATTGTACTTAATCAATCTTATTGTTTGAGGTTCAACAAGTCACTCATATTGAAATACTTGATATGTTTTCTTTCTTGGTTTTCTTTCATTCTTCTTTTTTTATCATTGTTTTGATTTGATCTTTGCACTTTATATTTGGTTCACATTTCGATATCTTATCTAGCCTGATGGTCTTCACTCATACGAGCAGATTTCCTTCACCTTCCCCCCCAGTGTGGAGAATGATCCTTGGTTAAGGTTGAATCAGAAGAAAACATAATTCAGGCTCAAATGGGGACACAAGGGATATATATTTTCTCCTTTTATGAAGGGATAATGAAAGATAGTCATTCATCATTTCATACACAAAATTCCTTGCAGGAGAGGTATCCCCAGGGGAATAGATTTTCAGGATTAATTTTATTCACATGATAATTAATAATGATGTAATTAATTGTTTATCATGTCTTAAGTTGATTCAAGATGATTTTCTTATAGGAAGGTTCACGTTCAAATGAACATCTTGTACTCAATGCCTTCAAGTTTTAGTGGTAGAAAAATGTCGGCTTTGCGTCTAGGAAGATGATGGTGTGACTTTATTGGCTCAGGGAAAGGTAAGGGTATGACCTTTTGTGTCTCAAAAAAGATAAATGCAATATTTCAAAGTCTCGAAGAAAGGTAATGTCAAAATTTAGTCTTTTGGTAGTGACCATGAATTATTCCGGGTAAAGAATCGGGAGGTTTTATTTTTGGTTTTGGATGGTATAAGAAAGGTCTAATCTTGCCATATGTCAAAAATCTATAATTCTTGCAAAACTAAAAGAATCTGTAATTCATTCGATGTTTGAAGAACTACAAGATTAAAACTCGTTCAATTATTCAAGCTTAGAAAGTAGCATAAATTCAATCATTAAAAGATTAAAAAATATTTAACAAATATTAAAGACAGAATAAAAAGACGAGTTCAAACAAAACAATGCTCTTAATGCAATTGCAAAACATTTCCTGGTAGATGCAAAGATATCTTCTTGATTAGCATTGGAATGCCCCATCATTCTTTGAATGTCTATGCCCCCGATTCAATCAGATTCTGGACCTTTAGCTTCAATATCCCACAATTCTCAGTGGAACGTCCTGAGCTTCCTATGTGATAGCTACATATGGCACCAACATCATAGCCTTCAGGATATGGAGCCTGTTTTGGCCTTTGGGAAGCTTCTCAGGTGAAATAGTTAGCTCTGGAGCACGTATCATCACACGTTCAGAGGTTTCCATGGATGAAAAGACATGTTTTTTTTTGCCTTTTTCCTTATTGAGCCCAACCAATTTTCCAATCTCATTGCATTCTCTGTAAGTTCTCTTGCAATTCTTCC
The DNA here is from genome assembly GCF_006381635.1 of Hibiscus syriacus. Taxonomy (NCBI): domain Eukaryota; kingdom Viridiplantae; phylum Streptophyta; class Magnoliopsida; order Malvales; family Malvaceae; genus Hibiscus; species Hibiscus syriacus. The sequence continues at coordinate 640,643 of NW_024063342.1, read as the reverse complement.
TTTAATTTTTTGGAATTGCTTCCATTATGTCACGTGATTAAGGCCACTTCCATTGAATTCTCCATGAATTGATCCCCATGTTTTCATGAATGATTCATGTGAAAATGTTTACATAAATACAGTGCAGAATGTCAATATGTAAATGCAGATGCAAAAAATGTTTATCCCAACGATGAACATCATAGAATAATTTTCATTAGAGATAAAAGTCTTCACATTACAAGATAATTCATTTTACAGACATGTTTTCGCTTAGACGCTGAGTTTGAAATGGGTCGATATTTCATCTCGAAACTTCATCCTCGAAAATTATATCCCTTAAGCGCTAAAACCTAACTTAGTTAATGCCCCTGCAATGCTAGAATCACGCGTCACTCCTTGGTGATTAGCAATGGAACAATCGTAGATAAGACTCTACTACTGGATTACTTTTCAAATCAGTAGATCATCTTTCCAGTCTCGAATGTTGCATCATCTTCGAGCAAGTTTCTTTCTTGTACTCTCTGAAATTCTTTTAGACATAAGTACATGTCTGTGTACGCGTGTAACACCCCCAACCCATACCCGACCCGGATATGAGTCAGAGATACTACATTGACTTTAAAACATAACTCTTAATAAATAATAGTAAAATATTTGAACTTATATTAAGAAAATACAATAATATACATACTGTAATGTAGGTTTACAAAAATATTCAGAGCATACACAACTTAACCCTTTAATTACATGCCAACTGCTATTTACATAACAAAATGACCTACTGATAAGTTGCTTCTGATCTGATGGTTGCAGGAGTAATACTGTCAAGCTGCTTCACCTGTCTCGTCTAATTTCCTCGGATCCTACGTGTGAAACACTCACACGCTAAGTCATCGACTTAGTGAGGCAATAATACTAACAAGGCAATGTAATTTAATGAAATTATCAGGATCATATGAGATGATATGCAAACATGTAACTAATCCATGTAATATACTTCATCAATATCCATACCTGTAAGCGTATGACTGTAACATTCATTATTCTGTATTAATAAGTTTATTGGCCCATGATAGCATATTGAGAACCTAAGGTATTTGAGTAATGTGAGGTTGTGCACTATGCTGTCACCACAGCTCGTATAAATGCACCGAAGTGCCCGTAGAATTGCACCGAAGTGCCCGTAGAATTGCACCGAAGTGCCCGTAGAATTATGTCCATAAGGACCACGTAGAATTCCTTAAGAATCATATACATATACTATGGATCAAGTATGTGTCTTTCAAGACTTCACACAGGTTCCAAAGGATATACATATGTCCTAAAGAACCGAGTATACCCTCTACCCTTGGCATGCCAACTATACCTATAGTTCTCATCTACATAACATGGGCTTATACATTTCCCGTAGTTCATATCGCGTAGCCATAGTATTTTCATACCTTTAACACATAGGCATATCATTTACATACCTTTATCACATAGTGCATATAACGTTTTCTGCATATTCATGTCATGTAATACATATAATATGAATTCATGTCATGTAATACCTTTAATACAACTTCATGTCATGTATCATAATATGGAATGTAATCATATGTCAAAATATGGAATCTAGACTTATCACAAGTCTAGAACTGAATATACTACTATATTCATGCTATGCATATGCACTCACCTATACTTCTTTTCCTTTTCCTCGATCGATTCTACTTGTAGATTGTTCCCGAACTCGAGTAGGCTCGGTATCTACATAAACATAATTTTTAGGATGATCATCAGATGTCTATGTCTTGCAATTAAGCTTTAATAGCTTACTAATTTAAAGAATTAATAGTTTAGTCTTGCTTTCTTTTCTTTCTTCTTCTTTTTCTCATGGGGGAATCGGTTCCCCCCCCTAGGGGTATCGATTCCCCTCAAGCAATCTGGAATTTCATATACGATGAGGGGGTATCGGTTCCCCCCTGGGGGTACCGATTCCCCTCTAGCATTCTGGAAATCATATTCGTTGAAGGGGTATCGGTTCCCCTTGAATGGGTACCGATTCCCCTAACCCAGAATTCCTAATTTGAGCTCGGAAATCATCCCATTTCAGCTCAAACATACATATTTCAATCCCTTTACTACTCTTAGCTCTCATACACTTACTTAAACTAATTATTATCCATTAAATACCTCTAAAACTTAGAAATCTAATTCTCCATATAGCATTTAAGAATCCAACCCAAATTCCAATATGTTCTAATTTGAATTCTAACCCCTCCTACTTCTTAATTAGCTTATTGACAAGTCAAAATTCTGATTCAAACATCAAAAACTCATCCATATCAAAATTTCATCTAAAAACTCATTTTCCAAATCATTCTCTAAATCACTTATCTTGTTGTTTTAATGTCATATAAGTTTTCCTTTAGCTTATATAACATCTAAGCTTCCATTTCCAATCTTAAAACATCAAAGAAACTACCAAGTTCAGATTCTTACCTTAATTGCAAGCCACACGTTGAAGAGAAGAAAATGAGGAAGAAGGAAGAAGAAATGGGAGAGTTCTGGAACCAATGTCACACGTGGGTTCTCATATACCTCATAATATTTTATTTTAATTAAAATTCCTTACAAATGACCATTTGGTCCCCACCTTAATTTCATATTTACTAACCTTATTTTTTTAAAACTATATAATTATTCTACTTTGATCACCAAATGTTGAAACTTTGCAAATTAATCACTTACCCGACATGGAGGATGTTACAAATCTCTCCCCCTAACGAAAATTCGTCCTCGAATTTTCATTGCACGAACAAATGAGGGTATTGATGTCGCATATCCTCTTCACGCTCCCACGTTGCTTCTTCTACTCTGTGATTTCTCCACAACACTTTGACCAAAGGAATGGTCTTGTTCCTCAATTGCTTAACTTCATGGGCTAAAATTTGAATCGGTTCTTCCTCATAAGTCAAGTCAGGACGAACCTTAATCTCTTCTGGTGTCACGATATGAGAAGGGTCAGATCTATATCTTCGAAGCATTGAAACGTGAAAGACATCATGTATCTTTTCCATCTCAGGTGGTAAAACTAACTGATAGGCTACCGGTCCTACTCTCTTTATAATCTCGTATGGTCCAATAAACCGAGGACTCAATTTTCCTTTCCGACCAAATCTCAACACCTTCTTCCATGGAGACACTTTTAAAAACACCTTATCTCCAACTTGAAATTCAATTTCTTTCCTTTTAAGATCCGAATAGGACTTTTGCCGATCAGAGGCCACTTTGAGGTTATGCTGAATTTCTCGAACTTTCTGTTCTACATCTTGAATTAAATCCGGACCAAGAACACTTCGGTCTTTGAGTTCATACCAATTTAATGGAGTACGACATTTCTTCCATATAATGCTTCATATGGGGCCATCTTTATACTAGACTGATAACTATTGTTGTAAGCGAACTCTGCCAGCGGTAAATACTTTTCCCATGATCCTTTAAATTCCATTACGCATGCTCTCAACATATCTTCCAATATCTGAATAGTTCTCTCTGATTGCCCATCAGTCTGAGGATGAAAAGCCGTACTAAAGTTTAAACGAGTCCCCAACGCTCCATGCAAAGATTTCCAGAATCTAGAAGTGAATCGAGGGTCCCGATCAGAGACTATAGAAACAGGTACTCCATGCAATCTAATAACTTCTCTAATATACAGCTCTGCATACTTTTCCATAGAGAAATCCGTTCTAACAGGGAGAAAATGCGCTGACTTAGTTAATCGATCAACAATTACCCAGATTGATTCTCTTTTGTTCGGAGTCAAGGGTAACCCCGAAACAAAATCCATCGTAACATTTTCCCACTTCCATTGAGGAATGAAAAGCGGTTGCAATAATCCTGATGGAACTTGATGCTCGGCTTTGACTTGTTGACATATCAAACACTTAGACACAAATTCTGTAATGCTTCGCTTCATCCCTGACCACCAAAATCGATCCTTCAAATCCATATACATCTTGGTTCCACCCGGGTGCATCGTTAACGGACTGCAATGAGCCTCTGTTAATATTTCTTTCTTCAAGTCTTCATTGTCGGGTATTACAATTCTTCCTTTACAATATAGATTTCCATCTGACTTAATCTCAAAGCCTTTAATCTCTTTGTTCTTTACTTGCTCAATTCTTTTCAAACACATTTCATCTTTACCTTGCAATTCTCCTATTCGTTCCAACCATGCTGGTTTAAGGGTTAATTCTGCACAAAGACCACCATCTCCCGTTAAAGATAATCTTGCATCCATAGCTCGTAAAGCTGCAAACGTCTTTCTACTCAGAGCATCTGCTACTACATTAGCCTTTCCGGGATGATAGTCAATTATCACATCGTAATCCTTTAAGAACTCTACCCATCTACGTTGCCTCAAATTCAATTCTTTTTGAGTCATCAGGTACTTCAAGCTCTTATGATCCGTATATAAGTAGCAACGTTCCCCATAAAGATAATGACGCCAAATCCTGAGAGCGAATACTACAGCAGCCATTTCTAGATCATGAGTGGGGTAATTCCTTTCATGTGGTTTCAACTGTCTCGATGCGTACGCTACCACTTTTCCTTCTTGCATTAGTACACACCCCAACCCGTTATGGGATGCGTCACTATATATTACAAAATTCTTGCCAGATTCTGGTTGAACCAATATCGGAGTTTCCGTCAGAATTCTCTTTAAAGCTTCGAAACTTTCTTGACATTCAGAAGTCCAAACAAATGGTACGTTCTTTCTCATTAGCTTTGTTAGAGGCAGCACAATCATAGAAAAATTCTTAACGAATCTTCGATAGTAACCGGCAAGTCCAAGAAAACTCCGAACTTCAGACACATTCTTAGGAACTTCCCAATCCATTATAGCTTTAACTTTCTGAGGGTCTACTCTAATCCCAACTGCCGAGATCACATGCCCCAGGAAAATTACTTTCTTTAACCAGAACTCGCATTTGGACAATTTGGCATACAACTTTTTATCTCTTAAAATTTGCAAGACGATCCTCAAATGTGTGCTATGCTCTTCATGGGATTTCGAGTATACCAGTATGTCATCAATAAAGACAACGACAAACTGGTCCAGATAGGGCTGAAAAATCCTGTTCATAAGATCCATGAAAGCAGCAGGTGCATTCGTTACTCCGAATGGCATTACGATGAATTCATAATGACCATATCTCGTTCTGAAAGCTGTCTTCGGAATATCTTTCTCCTGGATCTTCAATTGATGATAACCCGAACGTAGATCGATCTTCGAAAATACCGAAGCTCCTTTTAGTTGATCAAACAAATCATCAATGCGCGGAAGGGGATACTTGTTCTTGATGGTCACCTTATTGAGCTGTCGATAGTCAATGCAAAGACGCATTGATCCATCCTTCTTTTTAACAAATAACACCGGAGCTCCCCAAGGCGATACACTTGGTTGAATAAATCCCTTCTCTAGCAATTCTTGTAATTGACTCTTTAACTCTTGCAATTCTTTCGGAGCCATTCGATAAGGTGCCATTGCCATCGGAGCTGTTCCCGGCATTATTTCAATTTGAAATTCTACCTCTCTATCCGGAGGTAATCCTGGCAATTCAGCAGGAAAAACATCAGGGAACTCTCGAACTATTGGAATTTCCTCTAACCTTTTCTCTTGAGCTCTTGAATCAATCACATTTGCAAGAAAACCCTGACATCCTTGTAGCAATAATTTCTTGGCAGACATCACTGATATTACATTTGCTAAAGGATTAAACTTTTCACTGCTCACACTTATCTCTATTCCTTCTGGACTTTTCAGAGTTACCTTTTTCAATCTGCAGCTAACATCTCCATAATACCGAAACAACCAATCCATTCCCAGAATCACTTCAAACTCATCAAAGGGTAATTCCATCAGATTAGCAGGGAATTCAATTCCCTGAATCTTTATGGGACACCCCATACAAACTTTATTCACCCTGGCACTTTGGCCTAACGGAGTCGTTACTATAATCTCATTACTCGTAGCTTCTAAGGGAATCCCCAACTCCTTTACTAACTTACTTGTAATATAAGAATTATTAGAACCCGGATCAATCAGTACCAATACTAATTTATCATACAACTGAAAAGTACCTGCTATAATATCGGGGTCATCACGGTCTTCACTTGTCTTTAGGTTGTATACTCGAGCAGTGGATCGAACTTCAGGTTGAGCAGAGAATTCAGACGGGTTCCTTCCTCTGCCTCTTCCTCGTCCTCTTTGTGAGAAAGAACCAGCTCCTCCAGATGGTGCCGGCTCACCAATAATCAATGGACAATCACGGACAAAATGTCCGGCCTCTCCACATCGGAAACAAGTCCCAGCTGCCATACGACAAGTTCCATAATGGTTTTTCCCACACTGCTGACACTGTCTCCCTTGACCCGGAGTAGGTCTCCCAGCACTAGATTCCACTGACTGCGTCTGTCTAGGTCTTGCCTGACTTGCTCCCCTAGCAGACGATGCAACTGATTCTGATCTAGCTTGTGATCGAAATCCTGAGTCTCTTCCCCTTTTTGTTGGTGTTGAACCAGAATAAGTAGTCGTCCTCTTTGATGTCTGAACTCTCGAGTCCCCAAATCTTTCATTCTGAGCCCTTTCAAGAGCTTTTGCACGATTGATCACCTCCTGGAACGAGGACAGGTTTAATACTATCAACATTTCCTTAAGCCTAGGGCGCAAGCCCTCCACGAACCATTCGCAAGCATCTTTCTCAGTAGGCACAAGCTCGGCTGCAAACCTGCTCAGCTTATTAAACTCACATTCGTACTCATATACCGAGCGGCTCATCTGCTTCAAATTCATAAATTCCTGCTTCATTTGGCGGATAAACTGATCTCCAATATACTTGCTTTTAAATTCTTCTAAAAACAAAGACCAAGTCAACTGGTCGGTTGACATCCTCATGGTGACATTCGTCCACCATATCCTCGCCTGACCCCTTAGTAAAGACACAGCTCCATCTAATTTCTCCACTTCGGAACAGTGGAGACCATCTAACATGATTTTCAAATCATTCAACCAAAGATCCGCTGACACCGGACCTTCCTCAGCTTCTCCCTTAAATTCGGGAGCTCCTAAACTTCTCAATTCTTTTGCTACATTAATTCTGGGAGTTAGTGGAGCAGGAGGTTGAAGACGCGTCAGAATAGCGTCTAACGTTCTGAAGAACGTATCTTGATCTTGCACAGGCACTCCTTGAGATGCCTGTTCTTCACCGTGCCTGGCCAGGGCAGGTGAATTACTGCTTTCAGCATGCCTATCTTCTCCCGCTTCACTTCGGGAGCTATTATGTCCGGACATCTAATAAGAATAACCACATTATCCTATTAGCAAAACAGCATACTCATACTATACCAGATCAGAAGTTCTCACTATTTGTTGGCATGTATTCCATTTAAAGACTCCATAGACTCTGGTTTATGCCTAGAATCGGCTAAACCATAGCTCTGATACCATTAAATGTAACACCCCCAACCCATACCCGACCCGGATATGAGTCAGAGATACTACATTGACTTTAAAACATAACTCTTAATAAATAATAGTAAAATATTTGAACTTATATTAAGAAAATACAATAATATACATACTGTAATGTAGGTTTACAAAAATATTCAGAGCATACACAACTTAACCCTTTAATTACATGCCAACTGCTATTTACATAACAAAATGACCTACTGATAAGTTGCTTCTGATCTGATGGTTGCAGGAGTAATACTGTCAAGCTGCTTCACCTGTCTCGTCTAATTTCCTCGGATCCTACGTGTGAAACACTCACACGCTAAGTCATCGACTTAGTGAGGCAATAATACTAACAAGGCAATGTAATTTAATGAAATTATCAGGATCATATGAGATGATATGCAAACATGTAACTAATCCATGTAATATACTTCATCAATATCCATACCTGTAAGCGTATGACTGTAACATTCATTATTCTGTATTAATAAGTTTATTGGCCCATGATAGCATATTGAGAACCTAAGGTATTTGAGTAATGTGAGGTTGTGCACTATGCTGTCACCACAGCTCGTATAAATGCACCGAAGTGCCCGTAGAATTGCACCGAAGTGCCCGTAGAATTGCACCGAAGTGCCCGTAGAATTATGTCCATAAGGACCACGTAGAATTCCTTAAGAATCATATACATATACTATGGATCAAGTATGTGTCTTTCAAGACTTCACACAGGTTCCAAAGGATATACATATGTCCTAAAGAACCGAGTATACCCTCTACCCTTGGCATGCCAACTATACCTATAGTTCTCATCTACATAACATGGGCTTATACATTTCCCGTAGTTCATATCGCGTAGCCATAGTATTTTCATACCTTTAACACATAGGCATATCATTTACATACCTTTATCACATAGTGCATATAACGTTTTCTGCATATTCATGTCATGTAATACATATAATATGAATTCATGTCATGTAATACCTTTAATACAACTTCATGTCATGTATCATAATATGGAATGTAATCATATGTCAAAATATGGAATCTAGACTTATCACAAGTCTAGAACTGAATATACTACTATATTCATGCTATGCATATGCACTCACCTATACTTCTTTGCCTTTTCCTCGATCGATTCTACTTGTAGATTGTTCCCGAACTCGAGTAGGCTCGGTATCTACATAAACATAATTTTTAGGATGATCATCAGATGTCTATGTCTTGCAATTAAGCTTTAATAGCTTACTAATTTAAAGAATTAATAGTTTAGTCTTGCTTTCTTTTCTTTCTTCTTCTTTTTCTCATGGGGGAATCGGTTCCCCCCCTAGGGGTATCGATTCCCTCAAGCAATCTGGAATTTCATATACGATGAGGGGGTATCGGTTCCCCCCTGGGGGTACCGATTCCCTCTAGCATTCTGGAAATCATATTCGTTGAAGGGGTATCGGTTCCCCTTGAATGGGTACCGATTCCCCTAACCCAGAATTCCTAATTTGAGCTCGGAAATCATCCCATTTCAGCTCAAACATACATATTTCAATCCCTTTACTACTCTTAGCTCTCATACACTTACTTAAACTAATTATTATCCATTAAATACCTCTAAAACTTAGAAATCTAATTCTCCATATAGCATTTAAGAATCCAACCCAAATTCCAATATGTTCTAATTTGAATTCTAACCCCTCCTACTTCTTAATTAGCTTATTGACAAGTCAAAATTCTGATTCAAACATCAAAAACTCATCCATATCAAAATTTCATCTAAAAACTCATTTTCCAAATCATTCTCTAAATCACTTATCTTGTTGTTTTAATGTCATATAAGTTTTCCTTTAGCTTATATAACATCTAAGCTTCCATTTCCAATCTTAAAACATCAAAGAAACTACCAAGTTCAGATTCTTACCTTAATTGCAAGCCACACGTTGAAGAGAAGAAAATGAGGAAGAAGGAAGAAGAAATGGGAGAGTTCTGGAACCAATGTCACACGTGGGTTCTCATATACCTCATAATATTTTATTTTAATTAAAATTCCTTACAAATGACCATTTGGTCCCCACCTTAATTTCATATTTACTAACCTTATTTTTTTAAAACTATATAATTATTCTACTTTGATCACCAAATGTTGAAACTTTGCAAATTAATCACTTACCCGACATGGAGGATGTTACAACGCGACTTATTGATTGAAAACTTCTATATCTCTATATGAAAATTTTTACTTAAATATCCTCTAGCGGATCAACACTTTCGCATTATGTCATGTTCATGATGTGCAATATTAAAAAAGTGAAATTGACACAAAAGAAAAAAAACGAGTTATTACAGGTAAGATAACTGATAGAATTAAAAAATGTTATTTAAATATAATAACTACCCAATCATGATATCAACCCGAGCATGCTTACATTAAATAACAATCATACTCGGACATGTTTTCTACCCAAAATGATTTATTTTTGAGAAATTGATCCTAACCACATGGTATCTAATTCACAACTTTCAAAAGAAGTTTATTCTATGAATTTAAAGAAAAAAGTAAAGGTGTAGAGTCATTCCTCCTTTATGTACACCTATTTTTGGCACCTACTAACAAACAGAGGTTCTGCATGGCTCCACCTAAGGACTCTAGACCCCGAACGACTTCTAACAGGTTGACTAGTCCTCTGCCTTTGTCTGTCGCCAGTTGAATACCCTGTCGAACCACTCCAGCTTCTCTGGTTAAACTGTGCAAGTGACGAGCCGTTTTTTGTACTTGTTCCCAGAAGTATTGAATGACTACATCTCTGGCTTTCATCCTTTGCTGAACCTGTTCTCTGACGGAGACACCATTTAAGCCATTCATCAAAGTTTATCTGCTTGTTTCTTGAATTCGTCAACAATGGCCTCCAGTTTAAGCTGTCATTTTGCCAATCTGCTCTTGTTATCTTTGAAAGGACTCTCCAAGTTAGTAGCCTTTTTCTCGTCTTACCCTTGCAAATTTTACTAACTCAAAAGGTCAACTTTTGATCTGAATCCTTTATAATGCAACAGAGTGGCATATTCTTCTATTACGGGTACCACGTCTTCTTGGTTGAATTGTCTTGCAGATTGTCTCCCTAACCATAACCGAACCTCTGTAATTTTTCACCTCTTGTATTACAACCCTTTTGTCCATTAATGCAAATTATTTAGGTTTAACAAACACATTTTAGTGGATCAACACCCCTTTTGAATAATGTAAATGATAAAATAGAATAATAAAAAAAAAGGAAAATGAAAGGAGAAAAACAAAATTAGTGAGATAAGGATAATAAAAAAATAATGAAAATAAAAAGTCCTACCCCATATGATATCTACCCAACATGCTTATTATTCATACCCAGACAAGATCTCTATCCCGTAAGTTGATTTTGAACAAGTCCTACCCGCATAAATTTTTAGTTCACATCCTTTGAACATAAAGTAAAGCAGGAAATAACTCAAGATAGCCTAGGGTTTGGAATGAGGTTTTAGGGTGGGCTCTAGTTCCTTGTAGTCTCCCGGTTTAGGTTCTAAAAAAAGGTACTCGAGTTCTCCTTGCTGGTTCCCCTTGGGCTTGCCAGACCCTTAGTCCTAAGCCCATTACAAGCTTATGTGGACTAAGTTAAACTTGAGATGATACATTCCCTTATGCCCATACATAGAATAAATTCACATGTAGACATAAGGTATATAAATCCCGAAGGTTACTTGCTAGGCCCATACGGAGAATAAATTCCCACGAAGGCGTCGCTTTCACCCCCACTTAAAAGGGTTTTGAGCTCGGGTATAGAGCCTGAGATGGAAAAAGTTAAAGATCTGAAATCATTGAAAAAATGTCAGTACAATTATTTACTTGAAAAATAATCAAAGGTAAATAATTGGAATCGAATAAATAAATTAAAATTTAAACTTACAATTTTCGCTCAAAAAGACAACCGAAAATTAATTTTGGTCTGACTCACTTACTTGTCCTTAGTGGAGTCGCCAAACTGTCGCGACCGTCTTTCAGGTGGGCCCGAAATTTGGTTTCGACTTACATAAAATATTAGAGTCACCACCGATCATTTAAAAAATATTTAGGTTGATCGGATACCATCTTACCTGATCTGCGTTTTACCAGAAATATGTCGGGCTCGGGAGTCGGTTACAGTCAATGAAGGATTAGCACCCTTGAATTGCCCTTTTGGTACCATTTAATTTGTCGGTTGTCTTAATTGTGAAAATTAAAAATTAAAATTAAAATTTAAAAATTCGATCATAGTTATTTACCTTTTGATTAATTAGAATTATCCTTAAAAAAATCATAAATAAAGTAAAAAAAATAAAACAAACATTGGAAAAAAATAAAACAAGTATCAAATGCAAAAATTAAAATAACAGTGACTACATCAAAAACTAAAATAAATAAATAAAACATGATATCAGAATCAAATAATAAAATAACTGATGGTATGGGGTCTAAATTAAAATAAATGCAAACGGCCGTCATAAATAAAATACCATAAAAAATAGAAATGACCAAAAATAAAATAAAACATAATATGTAGCCTAAATCGAAAAAAAATGTGAATCTAGTGACCTAAATAAAACACTGCAAAAATATCAGGGACCTAAGAGAAATTTCCCCATGATCTGATGCTCCAAACGTTACCTAGGCTAAAGACAATAACCCAAACAATGATTTAGCCTTAACTTAACGACCAAAATAATATGGGTTTCCTAAATTTAGAGGACCTATGCGAGATTATACCATGATATAGTGACATAAATACAAAACATTCTAATAGTCTAGGGACCTTAACACGATTGACCCTAAAAATAACAAAATAAAGCCTAATCCTTCTCCATCTCCATGCTGCCCGAATTAATTTTGAATCCCTAGCCTTCTTTTTCTTCAACACACGACGCAGCAACCAACTCCAATAAATTGGAACCCACGTCACCTCGGCCACCCTATATGGGTGGCCTTTCTACTCCGGCCGGTGGCTTACCAAATGAGAGGAACACCACGAAAACAAACCTCTAACCATACGAGGTGCTCCGATGACCCCAACTCAACCCCAACTAACCTAATACCTCTCAGACGACTTTGCTACTCCGATGAACCCAATAGGCAGTAAGGTGAGATGTCCCTATCACTCTTCAAATTCTATTTTTTAGAACCCATGGAATTTTCATAAGCTAAGAAAAAAATTATAAACTAAAATTCTTATTATTAGTTGCATTCAAGAATTGAACAAATAAACTAAAGAAACCGAAATACAAACTGAAATACCTTAGGATTCAATTATGTTTTTTATTGTTAAAATGTGTTTCGATTGTTGAAAGAAACTTTTTTGTATTTTATTGTTGATTTTCCTCTGAAAAATCGAGAGGAACCGCCCCCTTTCTTACATTTTCATTCGGCTTTTATAACATTTTTCTTACATAGCTTTTACATAAAAAATAGCAATTTGCAATGTGATCATACTTTTTCACATGCATCTTTATTCTTTGTGAGTTGACATTGGCAGAAAACAAGCATTAGTGGCATTCGGTGGTAGAGCACTTTGAGGCATCAAATTGTTTAGGATTAGGTGAGCCGGATCGGGTTGGTTGGATCTGGATTCCGGGTCGGTTCAGCTTTAATCGGGTCTAGGCTTGTCTTGAATTCATGTAATTGGGCTCGAACAATTGAGCTCGGACAATTGGGCCTCATTTGGGTCACTAATTGGGCCTGCAAAATATATGTAATATAGTTAATAATAATAATAATAATATAATATTTTTTAAGTCCGGTCAAAAATGGGTGTCTACACTACTGTTACTGTAATCGAATTTTGATTCAAAAGAAGAAAGACTTATGCATATTTTTCTGAGGGTGAATGAACCGAAGAGCAAATCAGTAAAAGAGGAGCAAAAGAACGAGAAAGGAAGAGAGCTATCGATGATGGTCAAGTGGTTGACGTGCATTATGGGGGATCGAACATGGGACCGAGAGGCCGCCCCACTCTCTCTATGTATTTTTAATTTTCCAGCTCTCTTGCTATCTTTTTCTCTTATTGTTGAATCTCGTTTGGGGTTTATTTAGTGTAAAAAATGTTGTTGGGAGGTTGTATTGACCAAGATTCTAACTGGATTTTTAGGGATTTTATGAAATTGTTGAGATACGTGGGGTTGAGTATGAGGCCTGCAAAATAATTGTAATATATGAATTAATAAAAATAAAATAATAATATAATATAATATAATATAATATAATATAATGTTTTTGTAGACCAAGATAAAAATGGGTGTGTACAACCTTGACTGATCAAGATGATGTTTATTTATTATCTTGATGATCTTCCTTGCTTTGGGCCATTAGATTGGCGGGATACGTTGTTGCATTTGCGAATAGTTTCTCACGTCACTCGAATCTGATATGCAATTTGTCGGTGGTCTTTCAATAGTTTTCATCTCATTTTTTGATTCGTTTGCCGATGCAGTTAGATCTATTCGTATCTATCGTTTTTTTGAGTATTTTGATTGACTTTTTAACCTTTTCTTTATTTGGTCCTTGATCTCAAGTGACTAATTTTTGTTTAATCGTTATAAAAAAATATCTCAATCATGTGTTTAGTTTATAGTTATAGTTGTAAACATTCATTATAATTTTGGGTGTTTTTGTTTTAATAAAATTAGTGACTTTTATTCAAAAAGAATAAATTTATCTGAATTTGATAAATTAAATTTTATTATCTATTAAATATTTGAATACGTAAAAAAATATAAATTTTAAATTTTATATCAAATAAATCCATATTAATCTGATAAAAGTTCCATGATTAAGATTCGATAAAAGTTCCATGATTAAGATTCTAATCTCCTTAGAAGCAAACATGCTTTTAACATATTAGTCCAGAGTAAATTCATATAATCAAGTATACTTCTAGATAAGTAATGCTAATTCAGATAATAGAGCATGCTTATCTATATTCACTTTAAATCTACAACTGATAATAATTTTATCATTTGAAGTTATATAAATAATTTAAATTCAGATAATGAATATACGAGTGCGTCAATACATGAACACTAGTACATATGTTTGCCAGCACAAAAGGTACAATGATAATGGGAAAAGTTAAAGATTTGAAATAATTGAAAAAAACGTCAGTACAACTATTTACTTGAAAAATAATCAAAGGTAAATAATTAGAATCGAATAAATAAATTAAAATTTAAACTTACAATTTTTGCTCAAAAAGACAACCGAAAATTAATTTCGGTCTGACTCACTTACTTGTCCTTAGTGGAGTCGCCAAGCTGTCGCGACCGTCTTTCGGGTGGGCCCGAAATTTGGCTTCGACTTACATAAAATATTAGAGTCGCCACCGATCATTTAAAAAATATTTAGGTTGATCGGATACCATCTTACCTAATCTGCGTTTTACCAGAAATATGTCGGGCTCGGGAGTCGGTTACAGTCAATGAAGGATTAACACCCTTGAACTGCCCTTTCGGTACCATTTAATTTGTCGGTTGTCTTAATTGTGAAAATTAAAATTAAAATTAAAATTTAAAAATTCGATCATAGTTATTTACCTTTTGATTAATTAGAATTATCCTTAAAAAATCATAAATAAAGTAAAAAAATAAAACAAACATTGGAAAAAAATAAAACAATGATCAAATGCAAAAATTAAAATAACAGTGACTACATCAAAAACTAAAATAAATAAATAAAACATGATATCAGAATCAAATAATAAAATAACTGATGGTATGGGGTCTAAATTAAAATAAATGCAAATTGGGCATCATAAATAAAATACCATAAAAAATAGAAATGACCAAAAATAAAATAAAACATAATATGTAGCCTAAATCGAAAAAAATGTGAATCTAGTGACCTAAATAAAACACTGCAAAAATATCAGGGACCTGGGAGAAATTTCCCCATGATCTAATGCTCCAAACGTTACATAGGCTAAAGACAATAACCCAAACAATGATTTAGCCTTAACTTAGCGACCAAAATAATATGGGTTTCCTAAATTTAGAGGACCTATGCGAGATTATACCATGATATAGTGAGATAAATGCAAAACATTCTAATGGTCTAGGGAACTTAACACGATTGACCATAAAAATAACAAAATAAAGCCTATTCCTTCTCCATCTCCATGCTGCCCGAATTAATTTTGAATCCCTAGACTTCTTTTTCTTCAACACGCGATGCAGCAGCCAACTCCAATAAATTAGAACCCACGTCGCCTCGGCCACCCTATATGGGTGGCCTTTCTACTCCGGTCGGTGGCTTACCAAACGAGAGGAACACCACGAAAACAAACCCCAACTAACCTAATACCTCCCAGACGACTTTGCTACTCCGATGAACCCAATCGGCAGTAAGGTGAGATGTCCCTATCACTCTTCAAATTCTATTTTTTTAGAACCCATGGAATTTTCATAAGCTAATAAAAAAATTATAAACTAAAATTCTTATTATTAGTTGCATTCAAGAATTGAACAAATAAACTAAAGAAACCGAAATACAAACTGAAATACCTTAGGATTCAATTATGTTTTTTATTGCTAAAATGTGTTTCGATTGTTGAAAGAAACTTTTCTGTATTTTATTGTTGATTATCCTCTGAAAAATCGAGAGGAACCGCCCCCTTTCTTACATTTTCATTCGGCTTTTATAGCATTTTTCTTACATAGCTTTTACATAAAAAATAGCAATTTGCAATGTGATCATACTTTCTCACATGCATCTTTATTCTTTGTGAGTTGGCATTGGCAGAAAACAAGCATTAGTGGAATTCGGTGGCAGAGCACTTTGAGGCATCAAATTGTTTAGGATTAGGTGAGCCGGGTCGGGTTGGTTGGATCTAGATTCCGGGTCGGTTCAGCTTCAATCGGGTCTAGGCTTGTCTTGAATTCATGTAATTGGGCTCGGACAATTGGGCCTCATTTGGGTCACTAGTTGGGCCTGCGAAATATATGTATTATAGTTAATAATAATAATAATAATAATAATAATAATAATAATAATAATAATAATAATAATAATAATAATAATATTTTTTAAGCCCAGTCAAAAATGGGTGTCTACACTGCTGTTACTGTAATCGAATTTTGATTCAAAAGAAGAAAGACTTATGCATATTTTTCTGAGGGTGAATGAACCGAAGAGCAAATCAGTAAAAGAGGAGCAAAAGAACGAGAAAGGAAGAGAGCTATCGATGATGGTCAAGTGGTGGACGTGCATTGTGGGGGATCGAATATGGGACTGAGAGGCCACCCCACTCTCTCTATGTATTTTTAAGTTTCCAGCTCTCTTGCTATCTTTTTCCCTTCTTGTTGAACCTCGTTTGGGGTTTATTTAGTGTAAAAAATGTTGTTGGGAGGTTGTATTGACCAGAGATTCTAACTGGATTTTTAGGGATTTTATGAAATTGTTGAGATACGTGGGGTTGAATATGGGGCCTGCAAAATAATTGTAATATATGAATTAATAATATAATATAATATAATATAATATAATAATATAATATAATATAATATAATATAATATAATATAATATAATATAATATAATATAATATAATATAATATAATATAATGTTTTTGTAGACCAAGACAAAAATGAGTGTCTACTGATCAAGATGATGTTTATTTATTATCTTGATGATCTTCCCTGCTTTGGGCCATTAGATTGGCGGGATACGTTGTTGCATTTGCGAATAGCTTCTCACGTTACTCGAATCTGATATGCAATTTGTCGGTGGTCTTTCAATAGTTTTCATCTCATTTTGTGATTCGTTTGCCGATGCAGTTAGATCTATTCGTATCTATCGTTTTTTTTGAGTATTTTGATTGACTTTTTAACCTTTTCTTTATTTGGTCCTTGATCTCAAGTGACTGATTTTTGTTTAATCGTTATAGAAAAATATCTCAATCATGTTTATAGTTATAGTTGTAAACATTCATTATAATTTTGGGTGTTTTTGTTTTAATAAAATTAGTGACTTTTATTCAAAAAGAATAAATTTATCTGAATTTGATAAATTAAATTTTATTATCTATTAAATATTTGAATACGTAAAAAAATATAAATTTTAAATTTTATATCAAATAAATCCATATTAATCTGATAAAAGTTCCATGATTAAGATTCTAATCTCCTTAGAAGCAAACATGCTTTTAACATATATTAGTCCAGAGTAAATTCATATAATCAAGTATACTTCTAGATAAGTAATGCTAATTCAGATAATAGAGCATGCTTATCTATATTCACTTTAAATCTACAACTGATAATAATTTTATCATTTGAAATTATATAAATAATTTAAATTCAGATAATGAATATACGAGTGCGTCAATACATGAACACTATGTTTGCCAGCACAAAAGGTACAATGATAATGGGAATTACTGAAGTTAATTTGCAAAATTTTACTGTGATGTTTTAAGCTAGCAATAATTTCAAATGGGCCCTCCTGGTTACATCGCGTCGGGTCCAAGGCACGCTTCATATAGGTGGCCTGGCAAAGCCCTCAGAGACGCGCGTGAGGTACTGAGATAAGAAGGGAGGACGACAAAGCCGCACGTGACAGCCTGCCCTCTCTGTACAAAGCATGCCCCCAAGCGCACGTTTTTATTGATTGTTTTAAGGTTCAGAAATCAGTAAAAGTAATAAATAATAAAATAAATTCATAGCTTTTCTTCACTTTGGGTTGTTAATGTAGGAAAAGCTACTACGTAAGAAAGGAGTGTTACACCTTGCAGCGTGGGTAAAATAATATTTGGGTAAATTACCTATTTTGGTATCTTATTTATTTCTTTATTTTTATTTTGGTTACTTAATTTTTAAAAAATCATATTTAACCTTATATTTTATTTATGCTACACCTAATTCTTTTTTAGTTAGCACGAACAAACCGATCTCTGTGGTTAAATAAATGATTGATATTTTTAGAGATCACAAATTCGAACACAAATAATTATAAAATATTTAAATATTTATTATAAAATAATTAAAAATCTTTTAAATAAATACTACAAGTAACTACTCTAAGTTAATAAAAATATAAATTTTGTTTAGCTATTGTACCGTCCAAGAGGTCATATACCGTACCAAGCGAAAGCCCAAACTTCATAGAGTCCATATGATAATGTTAAGATACAACGAAGACTAGTGATAAACACTGAACCCTCGCAATCAGATGCAGCCACGTGTGGAAGAGGATTTGATCATACCCAATTCCCCTTAATCGTTATCGATTGTCCTTGCGCGGCCTAATGTAGCGAAGAAGTTATTTTCGCGGCCGAACAACCAAACAAACCACCTCGAAGCAGCAATTTCCTTGCCGTGGCCAACGGGATTTATATCAGATCGGATCGTCGTAGCCTCCTGCAAATCGGTATAGGACAGTTTTCGTAGCATCGATCCAACATGAGTTTCCCCTTTGCCAAGAGATAAACTCCAGCAGGTATCAAATTTGTTTTTAAATAATTAGAATTTGTGTTCATTTAGAAAGTTTCTACTGAATTTGTGCTGATGATTATAATGTTTGTTGATTATTATTTCTCCGATACTTTTCTGGAAATTGAATCTGTTCGAATTTTTATTAGAGTTGAAGATTTAATTTTGGAAATACTTGTGAGTTCTGCTTTTGAAAGCAATTCGATTGTTTTATTTTGTTTATCTGATTTGAATCTGGATATTAAGAACAATTAATTGTGTTTTCCATTGTTTGTTTGTTCATATTTCTAACAATAAGATTTTTGCAATTTATTGAGCCTTTTCACCTTAGTGTATGAAAGATCAAGCAAACAAGTTAGATGAATTGTGTACTGTCTCGGTTTTCAAGTGTTTTCCCTTGATAGGATGTGAAATTGGATCTTTTGAATTAAATTATGTTGGTCATTTGGTATTGAGATATTGGGTAGTAATCTGAAAGTATTGATGGTTTTTGGTTTCAGAGCTTCTGCGAGAAAACAAGCGGATGCTCGATAAATCTACTAGAGAGATAGAGAGGGAGAGGCAAGGTCTAAGACCCAAGAAAAGAAACTGATTGCTGAGATGAAGAAAAGTGCAAAGCAAGCGCAGATGGTTGTTTGCTTGCAATTTTTTACAACTGAGTTTTTTTTTTTTGCTCGACATCTTTTCCTTATTTCTAATTAGTATCCTCTTAAAATTGGAATATAACTATATATAGGTTTGATGCTTATTAGCTTGACATATTTATGTACTTTCGTCAATGAGAAGTGTCTTTTATCTTTTGGTATAAATGAGGTTGCTTTATTGGTGATTTTGAACATAAAATGATTAATTCAGTGCTAGATCACTCTATTTTATGTATGGCATGTTTGCTAGTATATTGATTTATCTGTGATCATCATTAGTACTTTCGCAGATAGAAATGATGAGTTCATGTGCATTTCTTGTACTCACTTTAAACAAAATGCACCAATATTATGTGTGTCAGTTATGTATATTTGGATGTTTAGTTGCTTGAATCATGTGTATGTTTATTTTGCTTCGAATTAGTGGACTGATGCAGTCTTGTTTCGTATTAGACACGAATGGTCTTTCATGTCCACCGGGCATGCTGTCCTCTAAATATGTTGTTTTTGAGATTTTATTTCAGGGAGCTGTAAAGGTGATGCAAAAGACCTTATCCGGACACGACATCAGATTGAAAAGTTTTATAAGCTCAAATCACAGCTCCAGGGTGTATCTCGTAGAATTCAAGTATGTACTTCATGCGATTTCCCCCCCAAAGTGTTCTACAAGGATAAATCAACTGTATATACTGATTTACAAAATTCTCTAAGGCTATCTGAGTTTCATTGCAATATTGTAGCCTTGTAAATTTACGACTTTTAATTGCTTATATAAGGTTCAAAGCTCGACTAATTTTCTGTAATGTGCAACTTCCAGACATTGAAATCAACACAAGCAATGGGAGAGGCAATGAATGGTGTGACAAAGGCAATGGGACAGATGAACAGACAGATGAACTTGCCATCCCTGCAGAAAATTAAGCACGAATTCTAAAGACAGAACGAGAATATGGAGATGGCGACTGAGTTGATGGGTGATGCAATCGATGATGCTTTGGAAGGGGACGAGGAAGAGGAGGAAACAGAAGACGATGTTTCTGCGATACGACAACGAGAAAATATTCTATCCGAATTCGGTTCTCGCGACCAAACCGATCAGCAACTTTTAATGGAGTCCGGAGATGAGTGATTCCATAGAGTTCGCAGTCGATGTTTCGACGTCAATAGAGCAAATCGGAGAGTTAAAAGCTAAAATGAAAGAGTACCTGGAGAGTAAGCCTCAGCATTGGCGACCTGGACATAGTGTGCAATTGAAGGACATTGAGAATGTGAATATGATGAAAATGGCTCTTTATATGACACACACCATTAACTTTCAGAACTAGGGCGATAAGAGCAGCCGGAGATCGGAGCTGGTGTTGGAACTGAAGAGAATTTTCGAAGCTTTGAATATTAAATACCATCTTTTGCCTCAAGAAGTTCAGGTCACCTATGTTGGTTCAGCTGCTTATGCAGTTCATCAACTTGCTCGATGATGGTCTCATTCTCTTCATTCTAATTTGCATTGTTGATCTTTCAAAAAAAATAATAATAATAATAATTTGCATTTGATTTGAACTCAAGGAATCGTCCCACTGATAAAAAGAATTGCATTTGTTTGTTTGGACAGAAAAAAACAAGAGAAATGCTTGGGTTTCTCTATCATTTTTCATCTGCTGCTGCTGATGTTGTAAACTCACCATTGACCCATTTAAGAGGCATTTTAAAAGCTTCCCAATGGCCCATTTATTGTATCTAGAGGTGATTATCAAGCGAGTCGATTGCGAGTTAGCAGTATTTGACTCGTGTTCATTAAAATTTTTTGTTTCTTAACTGGACTTATTACTCGTTAAAATTTTGCTCGACTCGTGCTCTTTAAGAAAATTTGTTGCTTGACTAGTTGCTCGTTAAGCTCGTTAAAATTTTGCTCGACTCGTACTCGTCAAGAAATTTTGTTACTTGATTTGTTGTTCATTAAGATCATTAAACTCTTGCTTTTCTCATTGCTCGTTAAGTTCATTGAATTTTTTATTTTATTTTTTAACTATAAGTAAAATCTACTAATACAATATAGAATTTAATATAAACATAAATTAATAAATTTAATAAAAAATTATCAAAATAGTGTACGAAATAAATTGAAAGTCTAAGCACCAAAATAACAATTCATAAATACATTAAAATAATAATTAGAGTTTGATTTTTGGTGTTGTAAAATAATAATAATTAATTAATAATTAAGTATTTTTAATTATTTATTAAAAATAATAGATTAATAATTTATCCTCTTTTGTATATTATCTATTAGTAAACTAGTAATCTTTTTAATGAAATAATTTTTAATATAATTATTAAAAAGTTATAAAAAAATTAATGAGTTTCTCGCGAATTTATCAAGTAGAGTTGGAATTTGCTCAATTCATCTCGTTAAGGTCTTGAGTCGAGTTAACCCGAGTCGAGCTTTTAACGAGTTTTGACCGAGTCGAGTTCGAGTTGCTCACGACATACTCAACTCAATAAGCACCCCTAATTGTATGATTCAAAAATTAGGTAAATTGCACTTTTTCATTTTTTTAAAATCATACGTAAAGCTAAGTTTTTATTTCATTTCATTACCCCATTGTTAAAAACTTTAGTTTTTGTTTCATTTTAGTATCTTATCCAAAATCTAATGCCAAATTTTGAAGAAACCGAAAGTTTAAGTATTAAAACGGACCAAAACTAATAGTTTAAGTATTAAACACGTTAAGTTTTTAATAACATAATACTAAAATGAAATGAAAACTAAACGTTAGATATAATTTTGAAAGAATTGAAAATTTATGTACTAAAACTGATAGTTTAGATACTAAATACGTCAATTAATATAAAAATTTTAAAAGATAAAATATACTCCAAATCATTTAATTATGTGTTTTATTTTTTAATTTACAAACATTTTATCCAAAACAAGCACATGGTCATTAAATTAATTAACTTATTTGAATAATTCAGGATGATAATAAGTTAATATATTTTTAGAATTTTTTTTACTCAATAACAACGCACACACTCGTAAATATTGTTATTTAAACTTATGACTTCTAAGAATGATTAGTCTCTATTTAACCACTAAATCACTGATAGATTCAATGATAAATTTATTGTTTTATCCTTACATATGATATCAATTTTATTTTAATTATAAAAACAATAAATTTAATCTTTAATGTTATTGAATATATAAATAATGAGATGATATTTTTAAGAATCAAGCGTCAAACTGGCAATGGTGCCCCAAATCAACCAAATGGCTAAGAACCACAAAGATCTACCGTGGGAATTCTTTACCAAATCACAAACTTGATGGGGATTGGACCAACAAGATAACCTTATCCACTGATCACAGCCCGACAAGCTGCCACGTAGGAACACAGATAGAGATGATTATCCTCAAGTTTCCACCTCTCAAAACCATGTACTTTTAACACGCCCCAATCTGTTATTATTTCACAGCAGAACTTTCATCAAAAGTGTTGATTTTCAAAGGGTGAAGAGGGAAGAAACAATATCCAACAATGGCTTCTACTTCAGCTGTTTCAATGGCTCTGCCGTTAACCGGTGCCACCCAAAAGAAGGGGCTCGGTTCCGGCGCTTTGTTTAAGCCGCTGCCGGTGAAGCTATCGAGGGCTACGGCGACGGCGACGAACAGGCGGTCCAATGGAAAGCTCGAAGTCAAGGCTCTTCTTCTTCTTCAGGGAGAAGGTGGTAAATGGGTTGACGGCTGCTGCTTTGACGACGTCCATGGTGATCCCCGACGTGGCTCAAGCTGCCGATGGTGTTACCCCGTCGCTCAAGAACTTCTTGCTTAGCATCGCGGCTGGCGGTGTTGTGTCTGTTGCCATCGTCGGAGCTGTCATCGGTGTGTCGAACTTCGACCCCGTCAAGCGGAGCTGAGCTTTGTGATTCTTTTCCACTTCTTCTGTTTATGTATGTGTTAGTTATGTTTTCAGTTATGAACTTCCATCTCCCTGTGCTTTGTGAAATCTGAAAATTCCATTTTCTCGAGAAAACATAGGAAAGTAAATGAATCTTATGCCGCAGTTTTTAGGAGAAAAAGAAAGAAGAAAACTTAAAATTATATATGCTTTAATTCATAAATCAAAATGATGATAACTAAAACATTTACCGTTAGCTTCGAAAACAAATAACATTAATAATACCCCAACCCAAATCTTGTTAACACAAACATCTTATATTAGAGTATGCAATAAGATTAAATTATATAAACCAAAATAATTCTAAAAATATTTTATGGAATTAAAATTTTCATGATTGGTGTAGCTGTAATATATAGTCGTTTTACAAGGTTAATAATAGTGCTACTTTAGTACATAAGATGGGTTTGATCCAAATTTGATATATATATATATATATATATATATTTGAATAAAAACGATGGCAACACACGCCATGTACCCCTAATTCATCAGCAATCAAACCAGAAATCTCCAGCGGCATCAAGCAGTGCAACGTGAAATCATCTAAGCTCGTCCAAGCGAGTACCTTACACTCCCTGGGGACGAATCGAAACCGCAGCAGCCAATCCGGTTAAGAAAATCTTAAATGTGTGGTACCAAGGTGGAAATACTCCCGAGATCCTTACTACCTTGAAGAACGCCAAATGCTTCCATACTATCCGTCTCAACGATCAAACGTCGAACGTTTCTTTTCCATGCAATCTTCAGACCCATATAGACTCCCCACAGTTCAGCATCTAAAACTAAACATGCACCAATTCATTTAGAGAAATCAAACACCCACTCACCATCAGAATCTCGCACAACATCTCCGAACGACGCCAACCCCGTGGTTGACTTAAATTTGATAAATTTTGATTTGCTTTTAAATAAAATATATGTACTCTATTCAAAGAAAAAACAAACCACTACAAGTCAACAAGACTCAACAAATAAATCAATTTCCTATATCCTACGCTATACAAATGTGCGGGTCTGAATTAATCTTGTTTCTGCTAGCAAGTTTGGCCTGAACAACCTCCTTAACAGAGCAAATAAGCTCCTCTTTATCCCTAACAATACTACAAAAGCATCTTTGTTGTATTCTTCCAAAATAAAGTATATACAAGCATTCCATATTAACTTGAGAAGAAGATAATAATGGATTCCAATTTGATCTTATAGAATTGTTTTATTTTTAAAAGTTTTGATTTTGAGTTGGGTCAAATTCTTTGAACGATAAGATTAGGTCATGTTTAAGGTGAAAAATATTCTATCCAAGAACAATAGTATAATTGACCTTTGTATGTGCATTATCTGAATGCAACACTGACACTGCTGTGCATTATCTGAATGCACACACTGTTAGTATCTGCTCTCACATAGCCATCAGATACTAGTTAACTGAGGGAACTCAGTGTCACATAGCATCGGTAAAATCCCCACTAAGCTGATGAATGATCTCTTGGTCTTACATAGCCATCATGTAGATCATGGAGGGGGAACATAGTGTCACATAGTATCGATACAATTCTCGCTCCACTGAAGCATTAGCTTAGTCTCACACAACCGTCAAGCCAAGCTTTAAGGATATATGCTGTATTAGACTGATGCAATACACATGCATATCTGAGAACTCTAAGGCCACATAACACCGATAACGCCCCACTAGGGAAACTAAGGTAGCCTAACTACACACTAGTGTAACGCGACAACTAAAGTGTGGTAAAAACCCTTACTAGCTATTATCTCGCTTGTTCTCTCATGTAGAACGTTATGCAAAGGTTTATTAGCATGTTATTTTTGATAGTTTATTAAGATGCTCTATTCTGGTAATTAACACTTAAGGGTATTTTAGTCATTTCTATCTTTAAAGAGGTCTCTACAAGTTTCATGATTTTAGGCTACGATTATTGTTTGTTGTTCACTGGCTGTAATACTAGGTAGCCTGATACCTGGCTCGGAGTTCATTACTGGGTAGCGACACTCTAGTCACTCTTATTGCACTTTTCTTCAATACCACTTGAATTAGAAGGACGATTTATACGTTCTTGGTTCATTGACGTTCCTGAAGTACATAATTCCGCTATTACGTAATCTAACTTACTTATCATATTGCTTGCCAGTACATCCTCTGTAATGATCTTTGTTCCTAATAATTTGATAGTGCTCGACTGAAGATAATTGGACGTATTACACTTAGTATGATTACTTCGATTATAACCCACTCCTACGAGTGTTTTTAGGCTCCCTTGGTCATTTATGTCCCTCATTGAGTAAGTTCCACCATTACGGATCATCCTTAACTCTTACGGGCCTTAACAAGGTCAAATTTAACCATCTAAAGTGCATAGTATCGATACTGTACTCACAATATCGATACCCTAGGGTTAAGAATCGATATCCTATGAGTATCGATACTAAAAATGGCTTATGTTTGCTAAAGAGTAGTCTAGTATCGATACCAGGTACCCTCAGTATATATACTATATGAACAATATTGATACTCTCCCCTTCAGTATTGATCCTTTATGCTAGAAATACCCATATTTTATCCTAGTTCATCCATTATCGATGTTGTTCTTCCAGTATTGACATGCGAACCCAAAAATGCCATTTTAAGCTAAAAAAACTCCCAAAAATCATCCCAATGGTATTAGTTTGGTTCTTAATCACGTGTTAAAGCTTTAAGAAGTTATTTAAGGTCATAAAGTGTCATAAAAACACATGCTTTACACTAAAAATGTTATCTGATCATGAAATCACGCATAAACCCTAAAATGCTCAAATACTCAAACCTTAACAAATAATCATGCTTATGAAAGCTTTAAAACTAGAAAAGATATAAAAATACACTACCTTGATGCTAGGATCCTGAAATGAAGTTTCTTGCTTAGCTACACTCCCTTCTTCTAAGATTTGGATGAAAGCCCCCATTTTCTCTTTAACTTTGAGCTAGGCACTTGGAGAGGAAATTGGAGAATGAGATGGGAAGAAAATGAAGAGAAGAAGGAGAATAAATAGATAAAAGCTCTCATTGTAACATTGATGACCTGTATACGACTCGAGATACAAGTTATAGATGTCACATCAATATTCTTACTTTCTTTGAACTAGAAACCCTTAAAATTTTGATCCATTTTAAAAGTTTAGTTTAATAAATTATATATGTCTTGATAGTCGGGTAATGTCGTAAAATAGTAACTATCATTCAGTTCAAAACTGATTTTAGACAACAATTAGGCAATGTAGCGCTGTTTCACAACACTTATGAAAATGTCTAAATGTTTCTAGCTTTAAGATCATTGAGTTTTTCCTCTTTAAAACATTTTATGATATAATACTATTCGATCATATTATCGAATATTATTACGCTAAATAAAATAAGTCAACCCTACTTTATCATTACAAACCATTTTAAATAGAAATCGATCAGAGCTATCAAACAAATAACTTATACATGCCACTAAAATTGAATTAATACCTGAGATGTCTTATTGATACTGTAGGTAAGTTGATTTTTGCAAAGATGCATCAAAGGGCTCCTTACTTCACGTTCTTATTAGCGTGAAAAACATCACACGTTAAGCAAAACCTAGTGAGGCAATATAACTATTTAAGGTGAGCTAAAATAAAATAAAATATCAGGATAATAATTCAAAAAATTAAAATTAAATTCAATGAAATCGTTGAAATTCCAAACCGACTTATTCAGACTGCTTTTGCTCGTCAGAAACCTGAAAATCATAATCACAAAATTTTATGAAATCATAGTAATTTTCAACAATCGTAATCAACATTTCAGATTCTTGTTCCTCAAACACATTCCAGAAACTTTTACATTCAGACACATTCAAAACTTTCGCTGTTAGATTTCATTTTCAATCAAAGACTTTTCAGAGCTTTTATCTTTCATGTTTTTAGCCCAATGCATATGTAAGAGAATGCAAGGTACGTGAGTCAAACTTGTGCGCAATTAGCACTTAAGTGCTAACATCGTAATCAAAATATGCAATCCAAATGCATTCATATTATTTGCACCAACAGTGCAACACATAGTGTACACAAATGTAACAAATCATAATCCTAATCATAAGCACTCCACTTCATGGCATGCCAATTGTACTTACGACTCTCAATACATCATACAATGGACTTTCGAATCATATTATATTCAATTAAAGATAAACATTTCCAATTCAAAATTCATATTCTATTCATAATCGTAAAAATCATAATTTGGGCAGTTCATACCCTAAAATAATTTAGATAACATTTCTAAAATCATTAAAATTTCATATCATTTCTTAAAAATTATTTTAGAAAATTCATTCAAATATCTTTTGAGAAAGTATCATATAAAAAATATTGGGTAATTCATACCCAAAATAAATCATAATTATTTCGATAATTATTGGGGAAATATTCCATAATTTGATTCAAACTTTTATTTTAAAACAAATCATCCGAGGTTGACTTATCGTAAGTTTTTCTCGATCAGAATAAATAAATAATTAAACTGCACTCACCTTTGCCTAACTACTGAACCTTTTCTATGATGTTCTCTTTTTCTTTTCGTGTACTTTGTCCTTCACTTTCGAATCGCTAAAATTAGAAGATTTGGTGTAGTCTGTACAACATCACATATATATATCATTTGAAATTATATGTTAGTATTCTACTAACATAATCTTATTCCGACGAAAATGTAAATTCTATAAAAGTGATCGATACTAAATCATTACATAAACTAAATTATATTTCCATCATAATTTCAAACTTCTCAAATACTCACTCAATTCCAAATATTTATTTTCATCATCAACCGTTCAACTTTTTCTAATTGCACAATCAAGCTACTAATTATGAATTCTTTCTAGAATTCAACTTAACTTTTCCATTAGATTCATAGCGATCCTTCATCATTATGATCATTTTATATTAATTATTAAAATTTCCAGCACCTCAATAAAATACTCAACTTAATACTTTAACATTCAAAAACTTGCAATTTCAACCTAAACTTTCTTAGTCTTTTCAAATTCAACCGTCCACCTTTATAAACTTGCAATTTGATCCTAACTCCAAATTTAAACTCAGAAATAAGCATACTAATAAAAATTTCCAGCCTTGGAATATTTTACCCAAATGACACTTCCACGTTTAGTAAACTTACAATCAAGTCCTAAAACTTATAGGACCTTTCGAATTCTACTTTTAAATTCTCCCAAATTTGAAATTCGGTTTCAACCAACTTTCTAACATAAAATTCAGTATTTCAATACTAAAATTCCACAATAAACACCTCAAATATCACATTCATGCTATAATGTCCCACAATACTTAAAGCTTGCAAAATAGCCTTTTTCTTTCTCAATGTCCCAAATTGATCCAATTCGATCTCCAAAGTATGTAGAATACATCTAATATCAATTCTATACCACAAGAAATTTTTTAATATTTTCCCCTAATTTTCCCTTTTTGGCCGAATACCCTTAATGCACAAGGACTTGATTTTCATTCAATTTCAAGCATGAATTCAATCCCCTAATCATTAAATGCATGTTATTCTAATAATCTTATCATCAAATTAAATCAAAATTCAACCAACCTCCACCAAACTCTAGCTTGACTGAATCTTATATATATATAATTTCTAATCAATTTATTCATCACATAAGCTTGAAAATAAATCATCAACCTTAATAACATAAAAATAAGCTTTAATTCACCAAAAACAAACTTGTTTTTCATCCACCGAAAACTTGTTTCCAGGAGCTATTTATACCAATTGATAGGGAATTGCAAGTAAATTATTTCTCTATTAATAGCTTAACCCAAAAATCAATTGAACTTAACCACGACAGCTTGAAGATGAGTGGCTGATTTGCTTGTTTTTTTTTTCATTTTCATCCTTTACACATGGTAAAAAAATAATTAAAAATTCATTTTTATTAAATTACCATTTTACCTTTAATGAATCTTCATAACTATAACTTTTCCACTCTATGACATCATCCCTTACCTCAGCATATCCATAAAAATATCTAAATTCTGATTTTTCATGTTTATCCTTGCAAATTTTGGAATATTACAATTTAGTCACTTAATTTTCCCAAATTCAACTAAATAGAAAAAATTAACTTCAATTCCACTAGTCCATACTAAATTTTGTTCTACAATATGGAAATAATATTTTTAACTTTATCTAAGCGTCTTCAAATTTCATGAAATTATGGGTCGATCCGATTACTTTTAATATTCCCGAATCAAAATTTTGATTTCCACGAAAATAATTATTTTAGGACAAACTTGTTATTTATGAACCAAAATATAACTTTTGAAAACTTACATTTTGGTCCTTGAACTTTTCAAAATTTATACTTTGAACATAAAACTTTCAAAACTTACAATTTAGTCACTCGCCAAAATTTGGGGTATTACACTTATCTTGGGGTAATCACACTATTGGTAATTCCTCATCTTTTACTATTTAAACCCTTTTTATGGTTAATTGAATTAAGCCCACACTTGGCCTAATAACTTTACTTATGAACTTCACGGGGTCTACAATTGATGCAATCCAAATCAGAAACAACTTTCTTCATTACTTGATCACACCATGGAATTTCTTCAAGGATCAACCTAAGGGAGTCCTACCTTACTTTATCTTTTATATACTTTATATACATCAAATAGTTACTTTGCATATACTTTATGTTAGCATATGCCATGTTATCCTACTTTACAATGCCAACCATTCATGTCATATTATGTTAAGTATGATGATCACATACCTTATGTTTCATACCATGAATAGTATGTATTTCATTATCATATACTTAGTGTATTTCATGCATATGATGTTAAGCATAGTCTATTGTCTTATTATATGTTCATCTTATACTTTGTTTCGCATAACATTCATACACATCTTTACTTAGCACATGTTATGTTCATGCACCATTTTCTAGTTCATATGGTGTTTATCTTAGCTCACACATGTATTCATTAGCTCATTAATCATGTATGCATCATTTCATTAGCTCACCAACATGCATTCATCACTTCCCTAACTCATGCATGTTTCCTTGAAGTTCATAAACGTCATATGCCTTCTATCTAGCTCATATGCATGTCATCTTGGCTTCTAGATGATCATATCAAGCTCACAAACAAAATTGCACACATTCCAACATGCATTATGTTTCATTCAAGCTCACATAACACTTATTTAGCTTGTGTATTGATTTACATAGGTGTATACAAAGGCAAGGTGCCTTATGGTAGCTTAGAGGACTTAAATGAAAAACATAGTAGCTCGTATGTAGCTCAAGGACATTTTGGTAGATCAAAGAATCACAAGGAGTACTTACAGTTATCTAAAGAAGCTAGAGAAGAGTTGAACCTAGCTGGAAAGGAGCTAAGACACTTAAGGACTAAATGTAGTTGGATGGTAGTTGGAGAATAGCTGAGCAGTTGACAAGACCCTAGCTAGCTAGCTTGAGTTCACGTAGCTATAAATCACCTAGCTAGTTACCATATCACTACTCTAAGTCGCTTAAGCAAGCATATGCATATCCTATGGCTACATTCTCATCAAAGCATCATATGAAGACCCATGTGCATTCAAGTAGGCTGTCACATGCATCATTCAAGCATGTGCACATCATGTGAGAGCAAATACGCACCCAAACACCAAGGGATGCTCCTTATTTGGCCAAAAGCTCTTTCTTCTTCAATTTTGGCGCCAAACAACATCCAAATGTATCTAAAACACTCCATTGGCCGAACCAACACCTAACAATTCGACCTAAGGCATGAATCTTCATTAAATGTCATGTTACTTCATCAAAAACATGTATTTTCAAAGGTTGTTCATACTTAGCCGAATTTATTGCTTTTTTAGGCCTAAAGAAATCACTCTTCATTAAATCATCAATTATTTACCAAGGGATTCATCCTAGCCTAATCATTTTTGTAACCATTCGACCTTTTCTTTGGTTTTCTATAAATTGCCATTGCCTTGGCATTTGTAAGGCATACAATCACTCCCATTACTTGAAATACAATTTGAGAGGTTTCCTCTTTGCTTAAGTTTTTTGGACTTCTATCGACTTATCAAGGCCTTAGGTTCTTATGACATCAACCCCCTTTCCATTGATACTTCTGGTTGTTTTGGTTTAATATAACAAAATGGTAAAAGTCCTTTGTTAGCACCCCTTGTTCAACTTATAAGGTCTTGTGTTAGGATTCTATAAACTAGTTTCTGCCTTAGTTGTTCAAGATACTATCCTAACCATTCCCATTTATTTCTTAAGCTCATCACCACGCCCAAACTACTTCCGCTATTATTCTCAATCAATCATCACAAATCAGCCCACCATTTCACCCTTACATAAACTATCATGCCCTCTATTTGTGCCAATATTCTTGCAGGTACTTGCTCATTCACTAGATCCATAATCAAAGGGCACTCTACCCTACATCAACAACTCTCTCGGGTAAACAAAAAATTACTTGCCTAGAATTTGGGGTGTTAAATCATAAATGAAAATGTGACTTTGGATGAAATTATCCAGATTGTATTAAATTTTTAATTTTGAAAATGTTGTACAATTATTTTATTTTCAATCTATTGCATTTGCTACACTAAATGCA
The DNA here is from genome assembly GCF_006381635.1 of Hibiscus syriacus. Lineage (NCBI taxonomy): Eukaryota > Viridiplantae > Streptophyta > Magnoliopsida > Malvales > Malvaceae > Hibiscus > Hibiscus syriacus. The sequence goes on along the minus strand of NW_024063342.1, from coordinate 608,397 downwards.
AGTCAGTCGGATTACAAATCGACTTCACTGTTAACCTCTCTCTTTAAATAAGCACAGTGAAGTTGGTCAAATTATATACCAACTTTTTGTTCACATCCACTTCCCAAACTCAACTCCTAAAAAATAATGTTTTAGATCACACCTTAAAAATATTCCTAATTATGAGATCATAAAACTTATAACCCATAGATCGCTTAGAATAAAAAAAGTACTTGTTTATTGTTTGAGAATTTATTTCTCTCACATGTCCTAACTTATCTCAAAAGAGAACCTTTGTAACATATTATTGTCTCTTTTGAGTTGACCCTTAACAACTATATTTTGGTTCTTTATATACACTTTTCAAGTGATACTGTCAAAACTTATTATGCTTCATCCTTTCTTCCTCTTACTCATTTAGAGTTCATTTCTCCCTTTGAGTTGATTAAACTCTATAGGAAGCGATACTGAAATCACAAGAACAAGTAACTCTCAGGAAAACTCTATCTTAAGTGCCTTAAGTTTTGAAGCAATGTGAAACATATCCATAAATTATCCCTCACATTTCTTTCCCTTATACTTTATCGACATCAAAGAAATCAAAAGTGATGTCATTTACACCTTATGTTTTTGAAAAAAATGTTTCTCAAATTCGTCAAGAAAACCATTGACCTAAGTAATCTTTTTAGATAATGTGACGTTATGGGCTTCTAAATGTTGTGCTTTATGACCAATAGACTCACACAATTTGAACAAATTTGACCTCTCAAAATCCCTATACCAATTGAGGATGACATCCCCATGAGAGGGAAATTGTTCTTTCTTTAGTGCAAAATCTATGTTCCTACAACCAAAACTTTATGTAAGTGCATTTTCTCATTCCTTGAGATTTGAGTTCTTATGCATGAGCATAAAATATATAATAGCAGATATTGTGATAACACTGAATAAATAATTAGCTGAATACAAAACAAACATAAAACAAAATTAAAGCTCACATCTTAAGTAAACAAATAAATTCAAAATCATTACTAATTCCAATCTCAAGATGCCAAACACTACATCAATATCAAGTCTTCGGATAGTAATATTAACAGTAAACGATACTTTTGGTGTAGTAATCAAACATGACAATAAGCCATGTCTGAATAATAGACTAATCTTTAGATTAATGTACTGCTCACAAAAATACTTTGTAATTAGTACATATTATTACTACAGGTGTCGCTTGAAATCTGACCAAATATTAATTTCCTTTGGGTCCATTAATAAGCGCATGAATCACAAGAAACATATAATCTCTTAATACCAGACCTAGCCAAATATGAATTAATTTGTTTCAATATATTCTAATAACCAAAACCTAAATTGAAATTTGATCAAACTGAATTGAATATATACATATATTGTATTAACAATTTAAATAAGTCCATATAAATATTGTCAACCAATCAATTTCTCTTAGTTTATCCCAATTAAATTTAAAAGATAACCAAAACAATAATAAATTGAATACACTTGAACCTTATTTCAAGATATCAAATATTTCATTAATATTTCATCTTTAGACAAAATATTCACCTTAAGTGATATCTGATGCAGTAACTAAACACTGATAATAAAAAATATATTAATTAAAAATCTTCCTTTTGGTCAATTAATTACTCACACATCAAACTGAATAATTATCACATGCTTATTATCAAAGTTGTACATGCAATTATGTCAACTATTAATCTTCCTTACCGATCAATACTAACATATCCTAAGTTACATGTACATAACCTTTATATTTAAAAAATATTTTCCATAACGGGGGCCACTTAAACAACTTATTGCTTTAACTAAGTCATCTCAAAAAATATTAGTATTCAAATTTAATATTTCTATAACAATCAAAGGTTAAAACTGAAATTTTTTATTGCACTACAATATCTAAAATAATCCAGAATAAAGTTGCATAAATAGTGCTATCAAAAATTGAAAAATCAAGTATTTGATTGTTTCTAAAGAATTCCTTAAACATGCATTTAATTCATCACTTCCTAAATTATGAAAGATAAACCGAATTAAAAATAATCAATATTCAATCAAAAGTCAAGGTCATAGTACATGCTAGTGAATTAAAACTTTTTCAAAGAAAAAAATTTAATCAAATATAATGGAATATATATATATATATAGTAGCCAAAAAATCAAAACTGAATTTTCTAATCATGTCATGATTTTCGAAATAACACATATGGTTGTCTGAATGACGTTATTAGAAATAAAAAAACCTAAATATTTGACTATTCCCCAAGAATTTATTAATCAGGATTTCACCAAATTAAATCAAAACATGATACAAGAAATCAAAACCAACTACATGAATAACCGAATACTATATTCAAAATATCATGACACAAAAATCAATTATTATAATTATAACTAATTAAGAAGTTGCAAAGCAAAAAAAAATATGGCTCCTCTCATTATAACCTTAATTTTATCATGATACAATTCCATATAAATCAAAAATACAAATAACCAGACATAAGACTCATATTAATCGAAATCAAAGAGATAAAGGGAAAAAATTCCCTAACATGATGCTGTTAACCACAATGTAAATCAAATTAATATAACAAATGCACAAATTTCAAGCCTGTAAATTTCATGCAAATTACCCAAATCGACGTTATTAATACGTAATTAATGTACAAATTTCAAAGTTGAATTAGTTACAAATGTTGACGCACAAAAGCTATGAAACCAAATTCGATGGAGTTAATAACATGAAAATATGCAATCAACGTAACAATTGAATATTATAAAGCATCAAAGGTGTTTTCTATAATCGCAAAGTTGTTGCATGAAAAGCATAAAAATTAAGGATTTATACCCGAAATGTAATATAATTAATTACGATTAAACTCCTAAATTACAAACCTTAAAAAATTTGATTCTTAATGATTCAATATGAACAGATGATACCACTTGTTAGAACCAACCATAAATAAATATGTAATCAAATTCAGGATCTAATCATGTCAAACCATCAAGAATAAAATAAATACTAGATTAGCGAAAACGTACCTGAATTAATTGATAGGTTGAAATCCTTAAATCTTTCTTTGGTTGTGATCTTCCAAGAAGATAGAGTTCCCTTCAGTAAACTCTCTGATGAGGATAAGAGTAAATACGAGAGCATCCATTTCTTGGGGATCATAACCCTTTTATATAGCTATTTTAAGAATCAATTATTGTCTGGACTTATAACTCCGCCCCTCATCAAATTATAAATATAACTTTAATAGCATATACATTTTATTTCCATGACACTTCTAATACCTTATGACTTTATAACATAACTAATCGCTTAATTTATCATATTTTATGATAACAATATGCATTATAATATGTGCCTATAATTATATATTTAATTCGACAAATTTACCATATTGTTGCAGTCCCTAGAACCATGAACAAGTTTAACCTTCCCTATTGAGTGTAACTCTCTATCAATCTCTTCAAAGAAGACCCCACCTCCAAGGTCGAACTAGAGGGGAATGGATCCAGTTCAACACTACTTTCGAGTCAAATTCTACAACCATCTCAGCCTTCCCACACCAGCAGGTCTCGCAAAATATCTCTATGGCCGCTTTGATGGCTGACAGTTCTGCAAAATCAGAGTGTACACATGAGACAGACACAAAGAACATTTCTACCATGTGCCCAATTTCTGTTCTTAAAACACCTCCACAACCAGCCGCATCTTTTGTAGCTGCACCGTCCACGCTAAACTTCATTTGACATGAGCTTACAATCTCCATTCTAGATTAAAATTCACACGAGTCGGCGCATACCCCCGGATAATTGTTAGAGTCAGAGGAAAGAGGAAGAAATCAGAGTAGAAGAGGAGGAGCGAATGAGCGAAGAGGAATTGGGAAGAGAGGAACGAGGGTTAGGGATTTTGGAGAGTAATTTGGGAATTGAATTAGAAGAGGGAATTGAAGCATGAGGAGAAAAGGAGTTGAAGTTACCTGATGGGTTGAAGCGGGCTGAGGAGGTCCAAGGCAAAGTGGAGTGGCCCAACCGGATGGCCCAGTACCTGTAATAGCCAAAGAGGGATAAGAATCAATATGTTAGGAAGTTTGTTAACAGAGAATGCCAACTGGCATTGTTAGATTCTCTGTACAGCCTATAACTAAATAAAACTGTTGTGTAATCATATTTTTCATTAGGCAATGAATGATAAATTTCTTTTCTACTATCTATCTTCTCTAAATCTTCTCTCATGTCTACTCTTTTCTCTTATTCTATAACAATTGGTAATCAGAGCCTCGATTCTGGAAAAGTTTAGTGGGTATGCCAAAGAAGAATCAAGCTATGACAGAAACTAATTTGTCTGGGATTCAAAAACAAATTGAGGATCTAGCTGCGTTAGTGAAGAAAGGCCAAGATGAAACTGATCCACCTAAATAGTGGGAAAACCAGGAGAATATAATCACTGCTTTGGAGTCTAGAATGGCTACAAATCAAGGCTATGTTGAGGAACTACTTAGAATTTTGACAGGCAGAACAGGGGAGCCAGAGCAGTTTGCTGGAGACCAGGTACAATCTCATGATACTTCTAAAAATAAGGAGAAAAGCCTTATTTTGGTGACTGTGGTGAATGACAAGTCTAGATTTACTTAAAACGAATGATCCTGGGATATTAAAGAGTAAACCTGATGCTTGTTTAGCCATTAAAAGCAGTTCTAAGCCTATGAATCAAATGGGTGAAAACAGTGAATCTAGGCCTATTATGTTGGATTAGAAGATGAAAAAAGGGAGCCAGGGGGTTCATTTAGCAGTGCAGGAACTATGTGGCATAGACCTAAACTAGAACTGCCTTTCTTTGAAGGGGTTAATCCTAGATGATGGATTCAGAAATGCCTGAAATTTTTTTCTATTTGTAATATTCCTATTGAGCAGAGGGTGGAAGTAGCTACAATGTATTTAACAGGCAAGGCTGAAATTTGGTTTGATGGGTATTATGAAAAAACACCATGTAACATGGCATGAGTTTGAAGCTTATGTGTCACAGATTTATTGATAGAACCTTTTCTGATATTGTGGAGGAATTTACTAAATTGACTCAAAAAGGGTCTGTTCAGGATTATCCAGAAAGATTTGAGGAATTACAGCCTCATATGCTGTTACAAAACCCCACTTTAACTGAGGAATTTTTTGTTTCACTTTATTAGTGGGCTAAGAGATGATATCAAACATAGGGTCAAGGCTTTGGATCCTAAGAATTTGTCTGAAGTATGTAAACATGAAAAACTTTATGAGTTATCTGTTGAGTTTGAAAATAGAAGGTTGAGGCCTAATTTTAAATCCCCACCCTACCCAAGCCCCATTATTAGTTCTAAACCTGCTTCACTGCTAGTTAATTCAAAACCTACAGTACAGAATCCAAGGCAGAATATTATTGATTACAGGAGGCAGAATAATCTTTGTTTTAAATGTGGTGATAAATTTATTCCAGGTCACCAATGTAAGAACAGAAATTGAATATGATTACTGAAGATTGTGAAAATCCATCTTTGGAAATTTTTCCTACTGATTCAGAACAATCTCCACAAGCAGAAGAGGAAACTCTAGAAATTTCTAGAAATGCGATTACAGGCTCTATTAGACATACTACATTGAGAATTCAAGGGTCTATTCAGGGCAGATCATTGAATATCTTAATTGATAGTGGAAGTACACATAGTTTTTTGACTCCAAAGTGGGCTGATGCTGGCATACAAGTTACTACCCCTCATCCTTTGGCCATCACTGTGGCTAGTGGCCAACAATTATTTAGTTCTGCTAGATGCAACAAGGTTGAATGGCAAATGCAGGGACATACTTTGTACATGATTTTAGATTGCTTAAATTGGGTGGTAGTGATATGGTATTGGGAGTTGATTGGATGAAATTGTTTAGCCCTATATTGATGGATTTCAATAATATGACTTTGAGTTTTGACCATCAAGGAGAAAAGATATGTATTCAAGGACAACATCCTTCATCAGAATTACAGTAGATTTCTTGGGCTACCTTACTTAAAATGACTGCTTGGGATTCAGATATTATGGGCCACATTGTTTTATTGACTATGTTAGGAAATTCTCATCCTATTCCTAATGAAATACAATAATTATTGGACAGGTACAACATTGTTTTTGTTGAACCAGAAGTATTACCACCTCAGAGGACTCATGATCATGCTATTCCTTTAAAGTCTAATGCTACACCTATTAATCTAAGACCCTACAGGTTTCCTCATAATCAGAAGATTGAGGTGGAAAAATAGATTGCAGTATGCTTTCTTCTTCTGTTATTCAGCCTAGCAAAAGTCCTTTTGCATTACAATGCCTTGTTATTAAAAAGAAGGATGGCACTTGGAGATTTTGTGTGGATTATAGACATTTAAATAGCATGATAATCAAGGATAAATTTCCTATTCCTATAGTGGAAGATTTATTGGATGAGTTGCATGGGGCAGTCTATTTTTCCAAGAATGATTTGAGGTATGGTTACTGGTAGATTAGAATCAGACCAGAGGATATTTATAAGACAGCCTTCAGAACACACCAAGGCCATTATGAATTTAAGGTGATGCCTTTTGGCCTTACTAATCTCCTGCTACATTTCAGGCTCTTATGAATGATTTATTTAATTCATTCCTTAGGAAATTTGTTTTGGTCTTCTTTGATGACATTTTGGTTTACAACAGTAGTATGCAGGATCATATGAGGCATTTGCAAATGGTTTTAGAGGTTTTAAAAGCTAATAAATAATTTGCAAAATTGTCCAAGTGTTTTTTGGACAACAACAAGTGGAGTATTAGGTCATATAATTTCTGCTGCAGGGCTGTCTACTAACCCTAGCAAGGTTGAAGCAATGCAGACTTGGCCAAGACCTAAAACCATTAAATCTTTGAGGGGATTTCTGGATTGACAGGGTATTACAGGAGATTTATCAGACATTATGGTATTATTAGCAGACCTTTAACACAAATCTTAAAGAATTAGGGGTTTCATTGGAATTCTGATGCTTCCATTGCTTTTGAAAACCTTAAAAGAGCTATGTGTTCTGCTCCAGTTTTAGCATTGCCTGATTTCTCTAAGATTTTTTATCTGGAAACAGATGCAAGTTCTGGAGGTGTTAGGGTTGTTCTTTCACAGGAAGGTAGACCTATTGCTTATATGAGTAAGGCTCTAAGCCTTAGACATTCAACATTGTCTATTTATGAAAGGGAATATCTTGCTATTCTCTTGGATGTTTCTAAATGGAGGCATTATTTGGAGAGTGGACCCTTTGTTATTAAAACTGATCATGAGCCTTTAAAATTTCTGGTGGAACAGAAATTGACTACCACTATTTAGAAAAAGGGATTAACAAAGCTATTAGGGTTGGACTATACTATAAAAATAGAAAAGGGAAATTAAATGTTGTTGCTGATGCTTTATCTAGAAGATGGGAGGATCAATCTCAGTGTTTTACTTAAGGGGTGACTGTTTTAATTCCTACTTGGGTGCAGGAAGTGGAGAACATTTATCAAGGTGATACTTTAGCTCAGAAGTGGATTTCAATTATGGCTAAATCATACTGTAGACAGTAAATGGAAAATTTCTAATGCTGTTCTTAGATACAATGGAAAATCATATTGGAGTTTATAGAAGTCTTAGGTTGAAAATTATTCAAACCTTACATGACTCTCCACAGGGTGGTCATTTAGGAGTACATGCTACTTATTACAGAGTTAGGTCTAATTTTTATTGGCCTAAACTTAAAGAGATGATTGCTACTTATGAGAGGTTATACAGTTTGTCAACAAATAAAAATGGAGCATATTTCTAAGCCTGGTTTATTACAACCTTTCCTGTCCCTAATCAAGCTTGGGAGGAGGTCATTACTATGGATTTCATAGAAGGACTGCCTACATCATTCAAGAGAATTGCATCTTGGTTATAGTGGATAAATTTACAAAGTATAGCCATTTTTTGGCCCTTTCTCATCCCTATTCAGCAGCTAATGTTGCTAAATATTTAGACAATGTTTACAAGTTACATGGTCAGCCTAAGATGGCCATTTCCGACAGAAATAAGACTTTTACCAGTTTTTGGAAAGAACTGATGAAGCAGTTGGGTACTCAGACAGTTTTCAGCACTGCTTACCATCCATAAACAGATGGTCAAACAGAACGAGTTAATCAATGTTTGGAGCAGTATTTAAGGGGGTTTTGTTTCTATCAACCTAAGAAATGGGCTAAATGGCTATCACAGGTAAAGTGGTAGTACAATACCACTTATCACACTTCTATTAAGCTTACTCCTTTTCAAGCTTTATATGGATACAAACCACCTATTATGGTTTAGTCTACTGATACAACATTACAAA